>NW_027361938.1:0-600000 GCF_039654945.1 Dendrobates tinctorius
CTAAAAGCATGAGTTTGCAACTACTTTACTTTGGAGAAAATTCAAAACATTCATTATTCAATAGAGCCCAATAGCAAAAACCAGCGTTTTGAATGAAGAATCACATTTCTTGGTAGAATCATGCAGGATTGAAATTTTTGATGGTTTTTTACTCCTCTCAACAGCCCAAACAAGTTTCTAAAAGGATGAGTTTGCAACTACTTTACTTTTGGAGAAAATTCAAAACATTCATTATTCAATAGGGCCCCAAACTATCAAAAACCAGCGGTTTCAATGACACAACATTTCTTGGTAGAATCATGCAGGACTGAAATTTTTGATGTTTTTCTACTCCTCTCATGAGCCCAAACAAGTCTCTAAAAGCATGAGTTTGCAACTACTTTACTTTTGGAGAAAATTCAAAACATTCATTATTCAATAGAGCCCAATAGCAAAAACCAGCGTTTTGAATGAAGAATCACATTTCTTGGTAGAATCATGCAGGATTGAAATTTTTGATGGTTTTTTACTCCTCTCAACAGCCCAAACAAGTTTCTAAAAGGATGAGTTTGCAACTACTTTACTTTTGGAGAAAATTCAAAACATTCATTATCAATAGGGCCCAAACTATCAAAAACCAGCTGTTTCAATGAACACACATTTCTTGGTAGAATCATGCAGGACTGAAATTTTGATGTTTTTCTACTCCTCTCGTGATGCCCAAACAAGTCTCTAAAAGCATGAGTTTGCAACTACTTTACTTTTGGAGAAAATTCAAAACATTCATTATTCAATAGAGCCCAATAGCAAAAACCAGCGTTTTGAATGAAGAATCACATTTCTTGGTAGAATCATGCAGGATTGAAATTTTTGATGGTTTTTTACTCCTCTCAACAGCCCAAACAAGTTTCTAAAAGGATGAGTTTGCAACTACTTTACTTTTGGAGAAATTCAAAACATTCATTATTCAATAGGGCCCAAACTATCAAAAACCAGCGGTTTCAATGAACACACATTTCTTGGTAGAATCATGCAGGACTGAAATTTTTGATGTTTTTTCTACTCCTCTCATGAGCCCAAACAAGTCTCTAAAAGCATGAGTTTGCAACTACTTTACTTTTGGAGAAAATTCAAAACATTCATTATTCAATAGAGCCCAATAGCAAAAACCAGCGTTTTGAATGAAGAATCACATTTCTTGGTAGAATCATGCAGGATTGAAATTTTTTGATGGTTTTTTACTCCTCTCAACAGCCCAAACAAGTTTCTAAAAGGATGAGTTTGCAACTACTTTACTTTTGGAGAAAATTCAAAACATTCATTATTCAATAGGGCCCAAACTATCAAAAACCAGCGGTTTGAATGAACACATTTCTTGGTAGAATCATGCAGGACTGAAATTTTTGATGTTTTTCTACTCCTCTCATGAGCCCAAACAAGTCTCTAAAAGCATGAGTTTGCAACTACTTTACTTTTGGAGAAAATTCAAACCATTCACTATTCAATAGAGCCCAATAGCAAAATCAGGTTTTGAATGAAGAATCACATTTCTTGTTAAAATCATGCAGGATTGAAATTTTTGATGGTTTTTTACTCCTCTCAACAGCCCAAACAAGTTTCTAAAAGATGAGTTTGCAACTACTTTACTTTTGGAGAAAATTCAAAACATTCATTATTCAATAGGGCCCAAACTATCAAAAACCAGCGGTTTCAATGAACACACATTTCTTGGTAGAATCATGCAGGACTGAAATTTTTGATGTTTTTCTACTCCTCTCATGAGCCCAAACAAGTCTCTAAAAGCATGAGTTTGCAACTACTTTACTTTTGGAGAAAATTCAAAACATTCATTATTCAATAGAGCCCAATAGCAAAAACCAGCGTTTTGAATGAAGAATCACATTTCTTGGTAGAATCATGCAGGATTGAAATTTTTGATGGTTTTTTACTCCTCTCAACAGCCCAAACAAGTTTCTAAAAGGATGAGTTTGCAACTACTTTACTTTTGGAGAAAATTCAAAACATTCATTATTCAATAGGGCCCAAACTATCAAAAACCAGCGGTTTCAATGAACACACATTTCTTGGTAGAATCATGCAGGACTGAAATTTTTGATGTTTTTCTACTCCTCTCGTGAGCCCAAACAAGTCTCTAAAAGCATGAGTTTGCAACTACTTTACTTTTGGAGAAAATTCAAACATTCATTATTCAATAGAGCCCAATAGCAAAAACCAGCGTTTTGAATGAAGAATCACATTTCTGGTAGAATCATGCAGATTGAAATTTTTGATGGTTTTTTTACTCCTCTCAACAGCCCAAACAAGTTTCTAAAAGGATGAGTTTGCAAACTACTTTACTTTTGGAGAAAATTCAAAACATTCATTATTCAATAGGGCCCAAACTATCAAAAACCAGCGGTTTCAATGAACACACATTTCTTGGTAGAATCATGCAGGACTGAAATTTTTGATGTTTTTCTACTCCTCTCATGAGCCCAAACAAGTCTCTAAAAGCATGAGTTTGCAACTACTTTACTTTTGGAGAAAATTCAAACCATTCACTATTCAATAGAGCCCAATAGCAAAAATCAGGTTTTGAATGAAGAATCACATTTCTTGGTAAAATCATGCAGGATTGAAATTTTTGATGGTTTTTTACTCCTCTCAACAGCCCAAACAAGTTTCTAAAAGGATGAGTTTGCAACTACTTTACTTTTGGAGAAAATTCAAAACATTCATTATTCAATAGGGCCCAAACTATCAAAAACCAGCCGTTTCAATGAACACACATGTCTTGGTAGAATCATGCAGGACTGAAATTTTTGATGTTTTTCTACTCATCTCATGAGCCCAAACAAGTCTCTAAAGCATGAGTTTGCAACTACTTTACTTTTGGAGAAAATTCAAAACATTCACTATTCAATAGAGCCCAATAGCAAAAATCAGGTTTTGAATGAAGAATCACATTTCTTGGTAAAATCATGCAGGATTGAAATTTTTGATGGTTTTTTACTCCTCTCAACAGCCCAAACAAGTTTCTAAAAGGATGAGTTTGCAACTACTTTACTTTTGGAGAAAATTCAAAACATTCATTATTCAATAGGGCCCAAACTATCAAAAACCAGCGGTTTCAATGAACACACATTTCTTGGTAGAATCATGCAGGACTGAAATTTTTGATGTTTTTCTACTCCTCTCATGAGCCCAAACAAGTCTCTAAAAGCATGAGTTTGCAACTACTTTACTTTTGGAGAAAATTCAAAACATTCACTATTCAATAGAGCCCAATAGCAAAAATCAGGTTTGAATGAAGAATCACATTTCTTGGTAAAATCATGCAGGATTGAAATTTTTGATGGTTTTTTACTCCTCTCAACAGCCCAAACAAGTTTCTAAAAGGATGAGTTTGCAACTACTTTACTTTTGGAGAAAATTCAAAACATTCATTATTCAATAGGGCCCAAACTATCAAAAACCAGCGGTTTCAATGAAACACACATTTCTTGGTAGAATCATGCAGGATTGAAATTTTTGATGTTTTTCTACTCCTCTCATGAGCCCAAACAAGTCTCTAAAAGCATGAGTTTGCAACTACTTTACTTTTGGAGAAAATTCAAAACATTCATTATTCAATAGAGCCCAATAGCAAAAACCAGCGTTTTGAATGAAGAATCACATTTCTTGGTAGAATCATGCAGGATTGAAAATTTTGATGGTTTTTTACTCCTCTCAACAGCCCAAACAAGTTTCTAAAAGGATGAGTTTGCAACTACTTTACTTTTGGAGAAAATTCAAAACATTCATTATTCAATAGGGCCCAAACTATCAAAACCAGCGGTTTGAATGAACACATTTCTTGGTAGAATCATGCAGGACTGAAATTTTTGATGTTTTTCTACTCCTCTCATGAGCCCAAACAAGTCTCTAAAAGCATGAGTTTGCAACTACTTTACTTTTGGAGAAAATTCAAAACATTCATTATTCAATAGAGCCCAATAGCAAAAACCAGCGTTTTGAATGAAGAATCACATTTCTTGGTAGAATCATGCAGGATTGAAATTTTTGATGGTTTTTTACTCCTCTCAACAGCCCAAACAAGTTTCTAAAAGGATGAGTTTGCAACTACTTTACTTTTGGAGAAAATTCAAAACATTCATTATTCAATAGGGCCCAAACTATCAAAAACCAGCGGTTTGAATGAACACATTTCTTGGTAGAATCATGCAGGACTGAAATTTTTGATGTTTTTCTACTCCTCTCATGAGCCCAAACAAGTCTCTAAAAGCATGAGTTTGCAACTACTTTACTTTTGGAGAAAATTCAAACATTCACTATTCAAGTAGAGCCCAATAGCAAAAATCAGGTTTTGAATGAAGAATCACATTTCTTGGTAAAATCATGCAGGATTGAAATTTTTGATGGCTTTTTACTCCCTCTCAACAGCCCAAACAAGTTTCTAAAAGGATGAGTTTGCAACTACTTTACTTTTGGAGAAAATTCAAAACATTCATTATTCAATAGGGCCCAAACTATCAAAAACCAGCGGTTTCAATGAACAATGAACACACATTTCTTGGTAGAATCATGCAGGACTGAAATTTTTGATGTTTTTCTACTCCTCTCATGAGCCCAAACAAGTCTCTAAAAGCATGAGTTTGCAACTACTTTACTTTTGGAGAAAATTCAAAACATTCATTATTCAATAGAGCCCAATAGCAAAAACCAGCGTTTTGAATGAAGAATCACATTTCTTGGTAGAATCATGCAGGATTGAAATTTTTGATGGTTTTTTACTCCTCTCAACAGCCCAAACAAGTTTCTAAAAGGATGAGTTTGCAACTACTTTACTTTTGGAGAAAATTCAAAACATTCATTATTCAATAGGGCCCAAACTATCAAAAACCAGCGGTTTCAATGAACACACATTTCTTGGTAGAATCATGCAGGACTGAAATTTTTGATGTTTTTCTACTCCTCTCGTGAGCCCAAACAAGTCTCTAAAAGCATGAGTTTGCAACTACTTTACTTTTGGAGAAAATTCAAAACATTCATTATTCAATAGAGCCCAATAGCAAAAACCAGCGTTTTGAATGAAGAATCACATTTCTTGGTAGAATCATGCAGGATTGAAATTTTGATGGTTTTTTACTCCTCTCAACAGCCCAAACAAGTTTCTAAAAGGATGAGTTTGCAACTACTTTACTTTTGGAGAAAATTCAAAACATTCATTATTCAATAGGGCCCAAACTATCAAAAACCAGCCGTTTCAATGAACACACATTTCTTGGTAGAATCATGCAGGACTGAAATTTTTGATGTTTTTCTACTCCTCTCATGAGCCCAAACAAGTCTCTAAAAGCATGAGTTTGCAACTACTTTACTTTTGGAGAAAATTCAAAACATTCATTATTCAATAGAGCCCAATAGCAAAAACCAGCGTTTTGAATGAAGAATCACATTTCTTGGTAGAATCATGCAGGATTGAAATTTTTGATGGTTTTTTACTCCTCTCAACAGCCCAAACAAGTTTCTAAAAGGATGAGTTTGCAACTACTTTACTTTTGGAGAAAATTCAAAACATTCATTATTCAATAGGGCCCAAACTATCAAAAACCAGCCGTTTCAATGAACACACATTTCTTGGTAGAATCATGCAGGACTGAAATTTTTGATGTTTTTCTACTCCTCTCATGAGCCCAAACAAGTCTCTAAAAGCATGAGTTTGCAACTACTTTACTTTTGGAGAAAATTCAAACATTCATTATTCAATAGAGCCCAATAGCAAAAACCAGCGTTTTGAATGAAGAATCACATTTCTTGGTAGAATCATGCAGGATTGAAATTTTTGATGGTTTTTTACTCCTCTCAACAGCCCAAACAAGTTTCTAAAAGGATGAGTTTGCAACTACTTTACTTTTGGAGAAAATTCAAAACATTCATTATTCAATAGGGCCCAAACTATCAAAAACCAGCGGTTTCAATGAACACACATTTCTTGGTAGAATCATGCAGGACTGAAATTTTTGATGTTTTTCTACTCCTCTCATGAGCCCAAACAAGTCTCTAAAAGCATGAGTTTGCAACTACTTTACTTTTGGAGAAAATTCAAAACATTCATTATTCAATAGGGCCCAAACTATCAAAAACCAGCGGTTTGAATGAACACACATTTCTTGGTAGAATCATGCAGGACTGAAATTTTTGATGTTTTTCTACTCCTCTCATGAGCCCAAACAAGTCTCTAAAAGCATGAGTTTGCAACTACTTTACTTTTGGAGAAAATTCAAAACATTCACTATTCAATAGAGCCCAATAGCAAAAATCAGGTTTTGAATGAAGAATCACATTTCTTGGTAAAATCATGCAGGATTGAAATTTTTGATGGTTTTTTACTCCTCTCAACAGCCCAAACAAGTTTCTAAAAGGATGAGTTTGCAACTACTTTACTTTTGGAGAAAATTCAAAACATTCATTATTCAATAGGGCCCAAACTATCAAAAACCAGCCGTTTCAATGAACACACATGTCTTGGTAGAATCATGCAGGACTGAAATTTTTGATGTTTTTCTACTCATCTCATGAGCCCAAACAAGTCTCTAAAAGCATGAGTTTGCAACTACTTTACTTTTGGAGAAAATTCAAAACATTCACTATTCAATAGAGCCCAATAGCAAAAATCAGGTTTTGAATGAAGAATCACATTTCTTGGTAAAATCATGCAGGATTGAAATTTTGATGGTTTTTTACTCCTCTCAACAGCCCAAACAAGTTTCTAAAAGGATGAGTTTGCAACTACTTTACTTTTGGAGAAAATTCAAAACATTCATTATTCAATAGGGCCCAAACTATCAAAAACCAGCGGTTTCAATGAACACACATTTCTTGGTAGAATCATGCAGGACTGAAATTTTTGATGTTTTTCTACTCCTCTCATGAGCCCAAACTAGTCTCTAAAAGCATGAGTTTGCAACTACTTTACTTTTGGAGAAAATTCAAAACATTCACTATTCAATAGAGCCCAATAGCAAAAATCAGGTTTTGAATGAAGAATCACATTTCTTGGTAAAATCATGCAGGATTGAAATTTTTGATGGTTTTTTACTCCTCTCAACAGCCCAAACAAGTTTCTAAAAGGATGAGTTTGCAACTACTTTACTTTTGGAGAAAATTCAAAACATTCATTATTCAATAGGGCCCAAACTATCAAAAACCAGCGGTTTCAATGAACACACATTTCTTGGTAGAATCATGCAGGACTGAAATTTTTGATGTTTTTCTACTCCTCTCGTGAGCCCAAACAAGTCTCTAAAAGCATGAGTTTGCAACTACTTTACTTTTGGAGAAAATTCAAAACATTCATTATTCAATAGAGCCCAATAGCAAAAACCAGCGTTTTGAATGAAGAATCACATTTCTTGGTAGAATCATGCAGGATTGAAATTTTTGATGGTTTTTTACTCCTCTCAACAGCCCAAACAAGTTTCTAAAAGGATGAGTTTGCAACTACTTTACTTTTGGAGAAAATTCAAAACATTCATTATTCAATAGGGCCCAAACTATCAAAAACCAGCGGTTTCAATGAACACACATTTCTTGGTAGAATCATGCAGGACTGAAATTTTTGATGTTTTTCTACTCCTCTCGTGAGCCCAAACAAGTCTCTAAAAGCATGAGTTTGCAACTACTTTACTTTTGGAGAAAATTCAAAACATTCATTATTCAATAGAGCCCAATAGCAAAAACCAGCGTTTTGAATGAAGAATCACATTTCTTGGTAGAATCATGCAGGATTGAAATTTTTGATGGTTTTTTACTCCTCTCAACAGCCCAAACAAGTTTCTAAAAGGATGAGTTTGCAACTACTTTACTTTTGGAGAAAATTCAAAACATTCATTATTCAATAGGGCCCAAACTATCAAAAACCAGCGGTTTCAATGAACACACATTTCTTGGTAGAATCATGCAGGACTGAAATTTTTGATGTTTTTCTACTCCTCTCATGAGCCCAAACAAGTCTCTAAAAGCATGAGTTTGCAACTACTTTACTTTTGGAGAAAATTCAAACCATTCACTATTCAATAGAGCCCAATAGCAAAAATCAGGTTTTGAATGAAGAATCACATTTCTTGGTAAAATCATGCAGGATTGAAATTTTTGATGGTTTTTTACTCCTCTCAACAGCCCAAACAAGTTTCTAAAAGGATGAGTTTGCAACTACTTTACTTTTGGAGAAAATTCAAAACATTCATTATTCAATAGGGCCCAAACTATCAAAAACCAGCCGTTTCAATGAACACACATGTCTTGGTAGAATCATGCAGGACTGAAATTTTTGATGTTTTTCTACTCATCTCATGAGCCCAAACAAGTCTCTAAAAGCATGAGTTTGCAACTACTTTACTTTTGGAGAAAATTCAAAACATTCACTATTCAATAGAGCCCAATAGCAAAAATCAGGTTTTGAATGAAGAATCACATTTCTTGGTAAAATCATGCAGGATTGAAATTTTTGATGGTTTTTTACTCCTCTCAACAGCCCAAACAAGTTTCTAAAAGGATGAGTTTGCAACTACTTTACTTTTGGAGAAAATTCAAAACATTCATTATTCAATAGGGCCCAAACTATCAAAAACCAGCGGTTTCAATGAACACACATTTCTTGGTAGAATCATGCAGGACTGAAATTTTTGATGTTTTTCTACTCCTCTCATGAGCCCAAACAAGTCTCTAAAAGCATGAGTTTGCAACTACTTTACTTTTGGAGAAAATTCAAAACATTCACTATTCAATAGAGCCCAATAGCAAAAATCAGGTTTTGAATGAAGAATCACATTTCTTGGTAAAATCATGCAGGATTGAAATTTTTGATGGTTTTTTACTCCTCTCAACAGCCCAAACAAGTTTCTAAAAGGATGAGTTTGCAACTACTTTACTTTTGGAGAAAATTCAAAACATTCATTATTCAATAGGGCCCAAACTATCAAAAACCAGCGGTTTCAATGAACACACATTTCTTGGTAGAATCATGCAGGATTGAAATTTTTGATGTTTTTCTACTCCTCTCATGAGCCCAAACAAGTCTCTAAAAGCATGAGTTTGCAACTACTTTACTTTTGGAGAAAATTCAAAACATTCATTATTCAATAGAGCCCAATAGCAAAAACCAGCGTTTTGAATGAAGAATCACATTTCTTGGTAGAATCATGCAGGATTGAAATTTTTGATGGTTTTTTACTCCTCTCAACAGCCCAAACAAGTTTCTAAAAGGATGAGTTTGCAACTACTTTACTTTTGGAGAAAATTCAAAACATTCATTATTCAATAGGGCCCAAACTATCAAAAACCAGCGGTTTGAATGAACACATTTCTTGGTAGAATCATGCAGGACTGAAATTTTTGATGTTTTTCTACTCCTCTCATGAGCCCAAACAAGTCTCTAAAAGCATGAGTTTGCAACTACTTTACTTTTGGAGAAAATTCAAAACATTCATTATTCAATAGAGCCCAATAGCAAAAACCAGCGTTTTGAATGAAGAATCACATTTCTTGGTAGAATCATGCAGGATTGAAATTTTTGATGGTTTTTTACTCCTCTCAACAGCCCAAACAAGTTTCTAAAAGGATGAGTTTGCAACTACTTTACTTTTGGAGAAAATTCAAAACATTCATTATTCAATAGGGCCCAAACTATCAAAAACCAGCGGTTTGAATGAACACATTTCTTGGTAGAATCATGCAGGACTGAAATTTTTGATGTTTTTCTACTCCTCTCATGAGCCCAAACAAGTCTCTAAAAGCATGAGTTTGCAACTACTTTACTTTTGGAGAAAATTCAAAACATTCACTATTCAATAGAGCCCAATAGCAAAAATCAGGTTTTGAATGAAGAATCACATTTCTTGGTAAAATCATGCAGGATTGAAATTTTTGATGGCTTTTTACTCCTCTCAACAGCCCAAACAAGTTTCTAAAAGGATGAGTTTGCAACTACTTTACTTTTGGAGAAAATTCAAAACATTCATTATTCAATAGGGCCCAAACTATCAAAAACCAGCGGTTTCAATGAACACACATTTCTTGGTAGAATCATGCAGGACTGAAATTTTTGATGTTTTTCTACTCCTCTCATGAGCCCAAACAAGTCTCTAAAAGCATGAGTTTGCAACTACTTTACTTTTGGAGAAAATTCAAAACATTCATTATTCAATAGAGCCCAATAGCAAAAACCAGCGTTTTGAATGAAGAATCACATTTCTTGGTAGAATCATGCAGGATTGAAATTTTTGATGGTTTTTTACTCCTCTCAACAGCCCAAACAAGTTTCTAAAAGGATGAGTTTGCAACTACTTTACTTTTGGAGAAAATTCAAAACATTCATTATTCAATAGGGCCCAAACTATCAAAAACCAGCGGTTTCAATGAACACACATTTCTTGGTAGAATCATGCAGGACTGAAATTTTTGATGTTTTTCTACTCCTCTCGTGAGCCCAAACAAGTCTCTAAAAGCATGAGTTTGCAACTACTTTACTTTTGGAGAAAATTCAAAACATTCATTATTCAATAGAGCCCAATAGCAAAAACCAGCGTTTTGAATGAAGAATCACATTTCTTGGTAGAATCATGCAGGATTGAAATTTTTGATGGTTTTTTACTCCTCTCAACAGCCCAAACAAGTTTCTAAAAGGATGAGTTTGCAACTACTTTACTTTTGGAGAAAATTCAAAACATTCATTATTCAATAGGGCCCAAACTATCAAAAACCAGCCGTTTCAATGAACACACATTTCTTGGTAGAATCATGCAGGACTGAAATTTTTGATGTTTTTCTACTCCTCTCATGAGCCCAAACAAGTCTCTAAAAGCATGAGTTTGCAACTACTTTACTTTTGGAGAAAATTCAAAACATTCATTATTCAATAGAGCCCAATAGCAAAAACCAGCGTTTTGAATGAAGAATCACATTTCTTGGTAGAATCATGCAGGATTGAAATTTTTGATGGTTTTTTACTCCTCTCAACAGCCCAAACAAGTTTCTAAAAGGATGAGTTTGCAACTACTTTACTTTTGGAGAAAATTCAAAACATTCATTATTCAATAGGGCCCAAACTATCAAAAACCAGCCGTTTCAATGAACACACATTTCTTGGTAGAATCATGCAGGACTGAAATTTTTGATGTTTTTCTACTCCTCTCATGAGCCCAAACAAGTCTCTAAAAGCATGAGTTTGCAACTACTTTACTTTTGGAGAAAATTCAAAACATTCATTATTCAATAGAGCCCAATAGCAAAAACCAGCGTTTTGAATGAAGAATCACATTTCTTGGTAGAATCATGCAGGATTGAAATTTTTGATGGTTTTTTACTCCTCTCAACAGCCCAAACAAGTTTCTAAAAGGATGAGTTTGCAACTACTTTACTTTTGGAGAAAATTCAAAACATTCATTATTCAATAGGGCCCAAACTATCAAAAACCAGCGGTTTCAATGAACACACATTTCTTGGTAGAATCATGCAGGACTGAAATTTTTGATGTTTTTCTACTCCTCTCATGAGCCCAAACAAGTCTCTAAAGCATGAGTTTGCAACTACTTTACTTTTGGAGAAAATTCAAAACATTCATTATTCAATAGGGCCCAAACTATCAAAAACCAGCGGTTTGAATGAACACACATTTCTTGGTAGAATCATGCAGGACTGAAATTTTTGATGTTTTTCTACTCCTCTCATGAGCCCAAACAAGTCTCTAAAAGCATGAGTTTGCAACTACTTTACTTTTGGAGAAAATTCAAAACATTCACTATTCAATAGAGCCCAATAGCAAAAATCAGGTTTTGAATGAAGAATCACATTTCTTGGTAAAATCATGCAGGATTGAAATTTTTGATGGTTTTTTACTCCTCTCAACAGCCCAAACAAGTTTCTAAAAGGATGAGTTTGCAACTACTTTACTTTTGGAGAAAATTCAAAACATTCATTATTCAATAGGGCCCAAACTATCAAAAACCAGCCGTTTCAATGAACACACATGTCTTGGTAGAATCATGCAGGACTGAAATTTTTGATGTTTTTCTACTCATCTCATGAGCCCAAACAAGTCTCTAAAAGCATGAGTTTGCAACTACTTTACTTTTGGAGAAAATTCAAAACATTCACTATTCAATAGAGCCCAATAGCAAAAATCAGGTTTTGAATGAAGAATCACATTTCTTGGTAAAATCATGCAGGATTGAAATTTTTGATGGTTTTTTACTCCTCTCAACAGCCCAAACAAGTTTCTAAAAGGATGAGTTTGCAACTACTTTACTTTTGGAGAAAATTCAAAACATTCATTATTCAATAGGGCCCAAACTATCAAAAACCAGCGGTTTCAATGAACACACATTTCTTGGTAGAATCATGCAGGACTGAAATTTTTGATGTTTTTCTACTCCTCTCATGAGCCCAAACTAGTCTCTAAAAGCATGAGTTTGCAACTACTTTACTTTTGGAGAAAATTCAAAACATTCACTATTCAATAGAGCCCAATAGCAAAAATCAGGTTTTGAATGAAGAATCACATTTCTTGGTAAAATCATGCAGGATTGAAATTTTTGATGGTTTTTTACTCCTCTCAACAGCCCAAACAAGTTTCTAAAAGGATGAGTTTGCAACTACTTTACTTTTGGAGAAAATTCAAAACATTCATTATTCAATAGGGCCCAAACTATCAAAAACCAGCGGTTTCAATGAACACACATTTCTTGGTAGAATCATGCAGGACTGAAATTTTTGATGTTTTTCTACTCCTCTCGTGAGCCCAAACAAGTCTCTAAAAGCATGAGTTTGCAACTACTTTACTTTTGGAGAAAATTCAAAACATTCATTATTCAATAGAGCCCAATAGCAAAAACCAGCGTTTTGAATGAAGAATCACATTTCTTGGTAGAATCATGCAGGATTGAAATTTTTGATGGTTTTTTACTCCTCTCAACAGCCCAAACAAGTTTCTAAAAGGATGAGTTTGCAACTACTTTACTTTTGGAGAAAATTCAAAACATTCATTATTCAATAGGGCCCAAACTATCAAAAACCAGCGGTTTCAATGAACACACATTTCTTGGTAGAATCATGCAGGACTGAAATTTTTGATGTTTTTCTACTCCTCTCATGAGCCCAAACAAGTCTCTAAAAGCATGAGTTTGCAACTACTTTACTTTTGGAGAAAATTCAAACCATTCACTATTCAATAGAGCCCAATAGCAAAAATCAGGTTTTGAATGAAGAATCACATTTCTTGGTAAAATCATGCAGGATTGAAATTTTTGATGGTTTTTTACTCCTCTCAACAGCCCAAACAAGTTTCTAAAAGGATGAGTTTGCAACTACTTTACTTTTGGAGAAAATTCAAAACATTCATTATTCAATAGGGCCCAAACTATCAAAAACCAGCCGTTTCAATGAACACACATGTCTTGGTAGAATCATGCAGGACTGAAATTTTTGATGTTTTTCTACTCATCTCATGAGCCCAAACAAGTCTCTAAAAGCATGAGTTTGCAACTACTTTACTTTTGGAGAAAATTCAAAACATTCACTATTCAATAGAGCCCAATAGCAAAAATCAGGTTTTGAATGAAGAATCACATTTCTTGGTAAAATCATGCAGGATTGAAATTTTTGATGGTTTTTTACTCCTCTCAACAGCCCAAACAAGTTTCTAAAAGGATGAGTTTGCAACTACTTTACTTTTGGAGAAAATTCAAAACATTCATTATTCAATAGGGCCCAAACTATCAAAAACCAGCGGTTTCAATGAACACACATTTCTTGGTAGAATCATGCAGGACTGAAATTTTTGATGTTTTTCTACTCCTCTCATGAGCCCAAACAAGTCTCTAAAAGCATGAGTTTGCAACTACTTTACTTTTGGAGAAAATTCAAAACATTCACTATTCAATAGAGCCCAATAGCAAAAATCAGGTTTTGAATGAAGAATCACATTTCTTGGTAAAATCATGCAGGATTGAAATTTTTGATGGTTTTTTACTCCTCTCAACAGCCCAAACAAGTTTCTAAAAGGATGAGTTTGCAACTACTTTACTTTTGGAGAAAATTCAAAACATTCATTATTCAATAGGGCCCAAACTATCAAAAACCAGCGGTTTCAATGAACACACATTTCTTGGTAGAATCATGCAGGATTGAAATTTTTGATGTTTTTCTACTCCTCTCATGAGCCCAAACAAGTCTCTAAAAGCATGAGTTTGCAACTACTTTACTTTTGGAGAAAATTCAAAACATTCATTATTCAATAGAGCCCAATAGCAAAAACCAGCGTTTTGAATGAAGAATCACATTTCTTGGTAGAATCATGCAGGATTGAAATTTTTGATGGTTTTTTACTCCTCTCAACAGCCCAAACAAGTTTCTAAAAGGATGAGTTTGCAACTACTTTACTTTTGGAGAAAATTCAAAACATTCATTATTCAATAGGGCCCAAACTATCAAAACCAGCGGTTTGAATGAACACATTTCTTGGTAGAATCATGCAGGACTGAAATTTTTGATGTTTTTCTACTCCTCTCATGAGCCCAAACAAGTCTCTAAAAGCATGAGTTTGCAACTACTTTACTTTTGGAGAAAATTCAAAACATTCATTATTCAATAGAGCCCAATAGCAAAAACCAGCGTTTTGAATGAAGAATCACATTTCTTGGTAGAATCATGCAGGATTGAAATTTTTGATGGTTTTTTACTCCTCTCAACAGCCCAAACAAGTTTCTAAAAGGATGAGTTTGCAACTACTTTACTTTTGGAGAAAATTCAAAACATTCATTATTCAATAGGGCCCAAACTATCAAAAACCAGCGGTTTGAATGAACACATTTCTTGGTAGAATCATGCAGGACTGAAATTTTTGATGTTTTTCTACTCCTCTCATGAGCCCAAACAAGTCTCTAAAAGCATGAGTTTGCAACTACTTTACTTTTGGAGAAAATTCAAAACATTCACTATTCAATAGAGCCCAATAGCAAAAATCAGGTTTTGAATGAAGAATCACATTTCTTGGTAAAATCATGCAGGATTGAAATTTTTGATGGCTTTTTACTCCTCTCAACAGCCCAAACAAGTTTCTAAAAGGATGAGTTTGCAACTACTTTACTTTTGGAGAAAATTCAAAACATTCATTATTCAATAGGGCCCAAACTATCAAAAACCAGCGGTTTCAATGAACACACATTTCTTGGTAGAATCATGCAGGACTGAAATTTTTGATGTTTTTCTACTCCTCTCATGAGCCCAAACAAGTCTCTAAAAGCATGAGTTTGCAACTACTTTACTTTTGGAGAAAATTCAAAACATTCATTATTCAATAGAGCCCAATAGCAAAAACCAGCGTTTTGAATGAAGAATCACATTTCTTGGTAGAATCATGCAGGATTGAAATTTTTGATGGTTTTTTACTCCTCTCAACAGCCCAAACAAGTTTCTAAAAGGATGAGTTTGCAACTACTTTACTTTTGGAGAAAATTCAAAACATTCATTATTCAATAGGGCCCAAACTATCAAAAACCAGCGGTTTCAATGAACACACATTTCTTGGTAGAATCATGCAGGACTGAAATTTTTGATGTTTTTCTACTCCTCTCGTGAGCCCAAACAAGTCTCTAAAAGCATGAGTTTGCAACTACTTTACTTTTGGAGAAAATTCAAAACATTCATTATTCAATAGAGCCCAATAGCAAAAACCAGCGTTTTGAATGAAGAATCACATTTCTTGGTAGAATCATGCAGGATTGAAATTTTTGATGGTTTTTTACTCCTCTCAACAGCCCAAACAAGTTTCTAAAAGGATGAGTTTGCAACTACTTTACTTTTGGAGAAAATTCAAAACATTCATTATTCAATAGGGCCCAAACTATCAAAAACCAGCCGTTTCAATGAACACACATTTCTTGGTAGAATCATGCAGGACTGAAATTTTTGATGTTTTTCTACTCCTCTCATGAGCCCAAACAAGTCTCTAAAAGCATGAGTTTGCAACTACTTTACTTTTGGAGAAAATTCAAAACATTCATTATTCAATAGAGCCCAATAGCAAAAACCAGCGTTTTGAATGAAGAATCACATTTCTTGGTAGAATCATGCAGGATTGAAATTTTTGATGGTTTTTTACTCCTCTCAACAGCCCAAACAAGTTTCTAAAAGGATGAGTTTGCAACTACTTTACTTTTGGAGAAAATTCAAAACATTCATTATTCAATAGGGCCCAAACTATCAAAAACCAGCCGTTTCAATGAACACACATTTCTTGGTAGAATCATGCAGGACTGAAATTTTTGATGTTTTTCTACTCCTCTCATGAGCCCAAACAAGTCTCTAAAAGCATGAGTTTGCAACTACTTTACTTTTGGAGAAAATTCAAAACATTCATTATTCAATAGAGCCCAATAGCAAAAACCAGCGTTTTGAATGAAGAATCACATTTCTTGGTAGAATCATGCAGGATTGAAATTTTTGATGGTTTTTTACTCCTCTCAACAGCCCAAACAAGTTTCTAAAAGGATGAGTTTGCAACTACTTTACTTTTGGAGAAAATTCAAAACATTCATTATTCAATAGGGCCCAAACTATCAAAAACCAGCGGTTTCAATGAACACACATTTCTTGGTAGAATCATGCAGGACTGAAATTTTTGATGTTTTTCTACTCCTCTCATGAGCCCAAACAAGTCTCTAAAAGCATGAGTTTGCAACTACTTTACTTTTGGAGAAAATTCAAAACATTCATTATTCAATAGGGCCCAAACTATCAAAAACCAGCGGTTTGAATGAACACACATTTCTTGGTAGAATCATGCAGGACTGAAATTTTTGATGTTTTTCTACTCCTCTCATGAGCCCAAACAAGTCTCTAAAAGCATGAGTTTGCAACTACTTTACTTTTGGAGAAAATTCAAAACATTCACTATTCAATAGAGCCCAATAGCAAAAATCAGGTTTTGAATGAAGAATCACATTTCTTGGTAAAATCATGCAGGATTGAAATTTTTGATGGTTTTTTACTCCTCTCAACAGCCCAAACAAGTTTCTAAAAGGATGAGTTTGCAACTACTTTACTTTTGGAGAAAATTCAAAACATTCATTATTCAATAGGGCCCAAACTATCAAAAACCAGCCGTTTCAATGAACACACATGTCTTGGTAGAATCATGCAGGACTGAAATTTTTGATGTTTTTCTACTCATCTCATGAGCCCAAACAAGTCTCTAAAAGCATGAGTTTGCAACTACTTTACTTTTGGAGAAAATTCAAAACATTCACTATTCAATAGAGCCCAATAGCAAAAATCAGGTTTTGAATGAAGAATCACATTTCTTGGTAAAATCATGCAGGATTGAAATTTTTGATGGTTTTTTACTCCTCTCAACAGCCCAAACAAGTTTCTAAAAGGATGAGTTTGCAACTACTTTACTTTTGGAGAAAATTCAAAACATTCATTATTCAATAGGGCCCAAACTATCAAAAACCAGCGGTTTCAATGAACACACATTTCTTGGTAGAATCATGCAGGACTGAAATTTTTGATGTTTTTCTACTCCTCTCATGAGCCCAAACTAGTCTCTAAAAGCATGAGTTTGCAACTACTTTACTTTTGGAGAAAATTCAAAACATTCACTATTCAATAGAGCCCAATAGCAAAAATCAGGTTTTGAATGAAGAATCACATTTCTTGGTAAAATCATGCAGGATTGAAATTTTTGATGGTTTTTTACTCCTCTCAACAGCCCAAACAAGTTTCTAAAAGGATGAGTTTGCAACTACTTTACTTTTGGAGAAAATTCAAAACATTCATTATTCAATAGGGCCCAAACTATCAAAAACCAGCGGTTTCAATGAACACACATTTCTTGGTAGAATCATGCAGGACTGAAATTTTTGATGTTTTTCTACTCCTCTCATGAGCCCAAACAAGTCTCTAAAAGCATGAGTTTGCAACTACTTTACTTTTGGAGAAAATTCAAAACATTCATTATTCAATAGAGCCCAATAGCAAAAACCAGCGTTTTGAATGAAGAATCACATTTCTTGGTAGAATCATGCAGGATTGAAATTTTTGATGGTTTTTTACTCCTCTCAACAGCCCAAACAAGTTTCTAAAAGGATGAGTTTGCAACTACTTTACTTTTGGAGAAAATTCAAAACATTCATTATTCAATAGGGCCCAAACTATCAAAAACCAGCGGTTTCAATGAACACACATTTCTTGGTAGAATCATGCAGGACTGAAATTTTTGATGTTTTTCTACTCCTCTCATGAGCCCAAACAAGTCTCTAAAAGCATGAGTTTGCAACTACTTTACTTTTGGAGAAAATTCAAAACATTCATTATTCAATAGAGCCCAATAGCAAAAACCAGCGTTTTGAATGAAGAATCACATTTCTTGGTAGAATCATGCAGGATTGAAATTTTTGATGGTTTTTTACTCCTCTCAACAGCCCAAACAAGTTTCTAAAAGGATGAGTTTGCAACTACTTTACTTTTGGAGAAAATTCAAAACATTCATTATTCAATAGGGCCCAAACTATCAAAAACCAGCGGTTTCAATGAACACACATTTCTTGGTAGAATCATGCAGGACTGAAATTTTTGATGTTTTTCTACTCCTCTCGTGAGCCCAAACAAGTCTCTAAAAGCATGAGTTTGCAACTACTTTACTTTTGGAGAAAATTCAAAACATTCATTATTCAATAGAGCCCAATAGCAAAAACCAGCGTTTTGAATGAAGAATCACATTTCTTGGTAGAATCATGCAGGATTGAAATTTTTGATGGTTTTTTACTCCTCTCAACAGCCCAAACAAGTTTCTAAAAGGATGAGTTTGCAACTACTTTACTTTTGGAGAAAATTCAAAACATTCATTATTCAATAGGGCCCAAACTATCAAAAACCAGCGGTTTCAATGAACACACATTTCTTGGTAGAATCATGCAGGACTGAAATTTTTGATGTTTTTCTACTCCTCTCATGAGCCCAAACAAGTCTCTAAAAGCATGAGTTTGCAACTACTTTACTTTTGGAGAAAATTCAAAACATTCATTATTCAATAGAGCCCAATAGCAAAAACCAGCGTTTTGAATGAAGAATCACATTTCTTGGTAGAATCATGCAGGATTGAAATTTTTGATGGTTTTTTACTCCTCTCAACAGCCCAAACAAGTTTCTAAAAGGATGAGTTTGCAACTACTTTACTTTTGGAGAAAATTCAAAACATTCATTATTCAATAGGGCCCAAACTATCAAAAACCAGCGGTTTCAATGAACACACATTTCTTGGTAGAATCATGCAGGACTGAAATTTTTGATGTTTTTCTACTCCTCTCATGAGCCCAAACAAGTCTCTAAAAGCATGAGTTTGCAACTACTTTACTTTTGGAGAATTTTCAAAACATTCATTATTCAATTGGGCCCAAACTATCAAAAACCAGCGGTTTGAATGAACACACATTTCTTGGTAGAATCATGCAGGACTGAAATTTTTGATGTTTTTCTACTCCTCTCATGAGCCCAAACAAGTCTCTAAAAGCATGAGTTTGCAACTACTTTACTTTTGGAGAAAATTCAAAACATTCACTATTCAATAGAGCCCAATAGCAAAAATCAGGTTTTGAATGAAGAATCACATTTCTTGGTAAAATCATGCAGGATTGAAATTTTTGATGGTTTTTTACTCCTCTCAACAGCCCAAACAAGTTTCTAAAAGGATGAGTTTGCAACTACTTTACTTTTGGAGAAAATTTAAAACATTCATTATTCAATAGGGCCCAAACTATCAAAAACCAGCGGTTTCAATGAACACACATTTCTTGGTAGAATCATGCAGGACTGAAATTTTTGATGTTTTTCTACTCCTCTCATGAGCCCAAACAAATCTCTAAAAGCATGAGTTTGCAACTACTTTACTTTTGGAGAAAATTCAAAACATTCATTATTCAATAGAGCCCAATAGCAAAAACCAGCGTTTTGAATGAAGAATCACATTTCTTGGTAGAATCATGCAGGATTGAAATTTTTGATGGTTTTTTACTCCTCTCAACAGCCCAAACAAGTTTCTAAAAGGATGAGTTTGCAACTACTTTACTTTTGGAGAAAATTCAAAACATTCATTATTCAATAGGGCCCAAACTATCAAAAACCAGCGGTTTCAATGAACACACATTTCTTGGTAGAATCATGCAGGACTGAAATTTTTGATGTTTTTCTACTCCTCTCATGAGCCCAAACAAGTCTCTAAAAGCATGAGTTTGCAACTACTTTACTTTTGGAGAAAATTCAAAACATTTACTATTCAATAGAGCCCAATAGCAAAAATCAGGTTTTGAATGAAGAATCACATTTCTTGGTAAAATCATGCAGGATTGAAATTTTTGATGGTTTTTTACTCCTCTCAACAGCCCAAACAAGTTTCTAAAAGGATGAGTTTGCAACTACTTTACTTTTGGAGAAAATTCAAAACATTCATTATTCAATAGGGCCCAAACTATCAAAAACCAGCGGTTTCAATGAACACACATTTCTTGGTAGAATCATGCAGGACTGAAATTTTTGATGTTTTTCTACTCCTCTCATGAGCCCAAACAAGTCTCTAAAAGCATGAGTTTGCAACTACTTTACTTTTGGAGAAAATTCAAAACATTCATTATTCAATAGAGCCCAATAGCAAAAACCAGCGTTTTGAATGAAGAATCACATTTCTTGGTAGAATCATGCAGGATTGAAATTTTTGATGGTTTTTTACTCCTCTCAACAGCCCAAACAAGTTTCTAAAAGGATGAGTTTGCAACTACTTTACTTTTGGAGAAAATTCAAAACATTCATTATTCAATAGGGCCCAAACTATCAAAAACCAGCGGTTTCAATGAACACACATTTCTTGGTAGAATCATGCAGGACTGAAATTTTTGATGTTTTTCTACTCCTCTCGTGAGCCCAAACAAGTCTCTAAAAGCATGAGTTTGCAACTACTTTACTTTTGGAGAAAATTCACAACATTCATTATTCAATAGAGCCCAATAGCAAAAACCAGCGTTTTGAATGAAGAATCACATTTCTTGGTAGAATCATGCAGGATTGAAATTTTTGATGGTTTTTTACTCCTCTCAACAGCCCAAACAAGTTTCTAAAAGGATGAGTTTGCAACTACTTTACTTTTGGAGAAAATTCAAAACATTCATTATTCAATAGGGCCCAAACTATCAAAAACCAGCGGTTTCAATGAACACACATTTCTTGGTAGAATCATGCAGGACTGAAATTTTTGTTGTTTTTCTACTCCTCTCATGAGCCCAAACAAGTCTCTAAAAGCATGAGTTTGCAACTACTTTACTTTTGGAGAAAATTCAAAACATTCATTATTCAATAGAGCCCAATAGCAAAAACCAGCGTTTTGAATGAAGAATCACATTTCTTGGTAGAATCATGCAGGATTGAAATTTTTGATGGTTTTTTACTCCTCTCAACAGCCCAAACAAGTTTCTAAAAGGATGAGTTTGCAACTACTTTACTTTTGGAGAAAATTCAAAACATTCATTATTCAATAGGGCCCAAACTATCAAAAACCAGCGGTTTCAATGAACACACATTTCTTGGTAGAATCATGCAGGACTGAAATTTTTGATGTTTTTCTACTCCTCTCATGAGCCCAAACAAGTCTCTAAAAGCATGAGTTTGCAACTACTTTACTTTTGGAGAAAATTCAAAACATTCACTATTCAATAGAGCCCAATAGCAAAAATCAGGTTTTGAATGAAGAATCACATTTCTTGGTAAAATCATGCAGGATTGAAATTTTTGATGGTTTTTTACTCCTCTCAACAGCCCAAACAAGTTTCTAAAAGGATGAGTTTGCAACTACTTTACTTTTGGAGAAAATTCAAAACATTCATTATTCAATAGGGCCCAAACTATCAAAAACCAGCGGTTTCAATGAACACACATTTCTTGGTAGAATCATGCAGGATTGAAATTTTTGATGTTTTTCTACTCCTCTCATGAGCCCAAACAAGTCTCTAAAAGCATGAGTTTGCAACTACTTTACTTTTGGAGAAAATTCAAAACATTCATTATTCAATAGAGCCCAATAGCAAAAACCAGCGTTTTGAATGAAGAATCACATTTCTTGGTAGAATCATGCAGGATTGAAATTTTTGATGGTTTTTTACTCCTCTCAACAGCCCAAACAAGTTTCTAAAAGGATGAGTTTGCAACTACTTTACTTTTGGAGAAAATTCAAAACATTCATTATTCAATAGGGCCCAAACTATCAAAAACCAGCGGTTTGAATGAACACATTTCTTGGTAGAATCATGCAGGACTGAAATTTTTGATGTTTTTCTACTCCTCTCATGAGCCCAAACAAGTCTCTAAAAGCATGAGTTTGCAACTACTTTACTTTTGGAGAAAATTCAAACCATTCACTATTCAATAGAGCCCAATAGCAAAAATCAGGTTTTGAATGAAGAATCACATTTCTTGTTAAAATCATGCAGGATTGAAATTTTTGATGGTTTTTTACTCCTCTCAACAGCCCAAACAAGTTTCTAAAAGGATGAGTTTGCAACTACTTTACTTTTGGAGAAAATTCAAAACATTCATTATTCAATAGGGCCCAAACTATCAAAAACCAGCGGTTTCAATGAACACACATTTCTTGGTAGAATCATGCAGGACTGAAATTTTTGATGTTTTTCTACTCCTCTCATGAGCCCAAACAAGTCTCTAAAAGCATGAGTTTGCAACTACTTTACTTTTGGAGAAAATTCAAAACATTCATTATTCAATAGAGCCCAATAGCAAAAACCAGCGTTTTGAATGAAGAATCACATTTCTTGGTAGAATCATGCAGGATTGAAATTTTTGATGGTTTTTTACTCCTCTCAACAGCCCAAACAAGTTTCTAAAAGGATGAGTTTGCAACTACTTTACTTTTGGAGAAAATTCAAAACATTCATTATTCAATAGGGCCCAAACTATCAAAAACCAGCGGTTTCAATGAACACACATTTCTTGGTAGAATCATGCAGGACTGAAATTTTTGATGTTTTTCTACTCCTCTCGTGAGCCCAAACAAGTCTCTAAAAGCATGAGTTTGCAACTACTTTACTTTTGGAGAAAATTCAAAACATTCACTATTCAATAGAGCCCAATAGCAAAAATCAGGTTTTGAATGAAGAATCACATTTCTTGGTAAAATCATGCAGGATTGAAATTTTTGATGGTTTTTTACTCCTCTCAACAGCCCAAACAAGTTTCTAAAAGGATGAGTTTGCAACTACTTTACTTTTGGAGAAAATTCAAAACATTCATTATTCAATAGGGCCCAAACTATCAAAAACCAGCGGTTTCAATGAACACACATTTCTTGGTAGAATCATGCAGGATTGAAATTTTTGATGTTTTTCTACTCCTCTCATGAGCCCAAACAAGTCTCTAAAAGCATGAGTTTGCAACTACTTTACTTTTGGAGAAAATTCAAAACATTCATTATTCAATAGAGCCCAATAGCAAAAACCAGCGTTTTGAATGAAGAATCACATTTCTTGGTAGAATCATGCAGGATTGAAATTTTTGATGGTTTTTTACTCCTCTCAACAGCCCAAACAAGTTTCTAAAAGGATGAGTTTGCAACTACTTTACTTTTGGAGAAAATTCAAAACATTCATTATTCAATAGGGCCCAAACTATCAAAAACCAGCGGTTTGAATGAACACATTTCTTGGTAGAATCATGCAGGACTGAAATTTTTGATGTTTTTCTACTCCTCTCATGAGCCCAAACAAGTCTCTAAAAGCATGAGTTTGCAACTACTTTACTTTTGGAGAAAATTCAAACCATTCACTATTCAATAGAGCCCAATAGCAAAAATCAGGTTTTGAATGAAGAATCACATTTCTTGTTAAAATCATGCAGGATTGAAATTTTTGATGGTTTTTTACTCCTCTCAACAGCCCAAACAAGTTTCTAAAAGGATGAGTTTGCAACTACTTTACTTTTGGAGAAAATTCAAAACATTCATTATTCAATAGGGCCCAAACTATCAAAAACCAGCGGTTTCAATGAACACACATTTCTTGGTAGAATCATGCAGGACTGAAATTTTTGATGTTTTTCTACTCCTCTCATGAGCCCAAACAAGTCTCTAAAAGCATGAGTTTGCAACTACTTTACTTTTGGAGAAAATTCAAAACATTCATTATTCAATAGAGCCCAATAGCAAAAACCAGCGTTTTGAATGAAGAATCACATTTCTTGGTAGAATCATGCAGGATTGAAATTTTTGATGGTTTTTTACTCCTCTCAACAGCCCAAACAAGTTTCTAAAAGGATGAGTTTGCAACTACTTTACTTTTGGAGAAAATTCAAAACATTCATTATTCAATAGGGCCCAAACTATCAAAAACCAGCGGTTTCAATGAACACACATTTCTTGGTAGAATCATGCAGGACTGAAATTTTTGATGTTTTTCTACTCCTCTCGTGAGCCCAAACAAGTCTCTAAAAGCATGAGTTTGCAACTACTTTACTTTTGGAGAAAATTCAAAACATTCATTATTCAATAGAGCCCAATAGCAAAAACCAGCGTTTTGAATGAAGAATCACATTTCTTGGTAGAATCATGCAGGATTGAAATTTTTGATGGTTTTTTACTCCTCTCAACAGCCCAAACAAGTTTCTAAAAGGATGAGTTTGCAACTACTTTACTTTTGGAGAAAATTCAAAACATTCATTATTCAATAGGGCCCAAACTATCAAAAACCAGCGGTTTCAATGAACACACATTTCTTGGTAGAATCATGCAGGACTGAAATTTTTGATGTTTTTCTACTCCTCTCATGAGCCCAAACAAGTCTCTAAAAGCATGAGTTTGCAACTACTTTACTTTTGGAGAAAATTCAAACCATTCACTATTCAATAGAGCCCAATAGCAAAAATCAGGTTTTGAATGAAGAATCACATTTCTTGGTAAAATCATGCAGGATTGAAATTTTTGATGGTTTTTTACTCCTCTCAACAGCCCAAACAAGTTTCTAAAAGGATGAGTTTGCAACTACTTTAGTTTTGGAGAAAATTCAAAACATTCATTATTCAATAGGGCCCAAACTATCAAAAACCAGCGGTTTCAATGAACACACATTTCTTGGTAGAATCATGCAGGACTGAAATTTTTGATGTTTTTCTACTCCTCTCATGAGCCCAAACAAGTCTCTAAAAGCATGAGTTTGCAACTACTTTACTTTTGGAGAAAATTCAAAACATTCATTATTCAATAGAGCCCAATAGCAAAAACCAGCGTTTTGAATGAAGAATCACATTTCTTGGTAGAATCATGCAGGATTGAAATTTTTGATGGTTTTTTACTCCTCTCAACAGCCCAAACAAGTTTCTAAAAGGATGAGTTTGCAACTACTTTACTTTTGGAGAAAATTCAAAACATTCATTATTCAATAGGGCCCAAACTATCAAAAACCAGCCGTTTCAATGAACACACATGTCTTGGTAGAATCATGCAGGACTGAAATTTTTGATGTTTTTCTACTCATCTCATGAGCCCAAACAAGTCTCTAAAAGCATGAGTTTGCAACTACTTTACTTTTGGAGAAAATTCAAAACATTCACTATTCAATAGAGCCCAATAGCAAAAATCAGGTTTTGAATGAAGAATCACATTTCTTGGTAAAATCATGCAGGATTGAAATTTTTGATGGTTTTTTACTCCTCTCAACAGCCCAAACAAGTTTCTAAAAGGATGAGTTTGCAACTACTTTACTTTTGGAGAAAATTCAAAACATTCATTATTCAATAGGGCCCAAACTATCAAAAACCAGCGGTTTCAATGAACACACATTTCTTGGTAGAATCATGCAGGACTGAAATTTTTGATGTTTTTCTACTCCTCTCATGAGCCCAAACAAGTCTCTAAAAGCATGAGTTTGCAACTACTTTACTTTTGGAGAAAATTCAAAACATTCACTATTCAATAGAGCCCAATAGCAAAAATCAGGTTTTGAATGAAGAATCACATTTCTTGGTAAAATCATGCAGGATTGAAATTTTTGATGGTTTTTTACTCCTCTCAACAGCCCAAACAAGTTTCTAAAAGGATGAGTTTGCAACTACTTTACTTTTGGAGAAAATTCAAAACATTCATTATTCAATAGGTCCCAAACTATCAAAAACCAGCGGTTTCAATGAACACACATTTCTTGGTAGAATCATGCAGGATTGAAATTTTTGATGTTTTTCTACTCCTCTCATGAGCCCAAACAAGTCTCTAAAAGCATGAGTTTGCAACTACTTTACTTTTGGAGAAAATTCAAAACATTCATTATTCAATAGAGCCCAATAGCAAAAACCAGCGTTTTGAATGAAGAATCACATTTCTTGGTAGAATCATGCAGGATTGAAATTTTTGATGGTTTTTTACTCCTCTCAACAGCCCAAACAAGTTTCTAAAAGGATGAGTTTGCAACTACTTTACTTTTGGAGAAAATTCAAAACATTCATTATTCAATAGGGCCCAAACTATCAAAAACCAGCGGTTTGAATGAACACATTTCTTGGTAGAATCATGCAGGACTGAAATTTTTGATGTTTTTCTACTCCTCTCATGAGCCCAAACAAGTCTCTAAAAGCATGAGTTTGCAACTACTTTACTTTTGGAGAAAATTCAAAACATTCATTATTCAATAGAGCCCAATAGCAAAAACCAGCGTTTTGAATGAAGAATCACATTTCTTGGTAGAATCATGCAGGATTGAAATTTTTGATGGTTTTTTACTCCTCTCAACAGCCCAAACAAGTTTCTAAAAGGATGAGTTTGCAACTACTTTACTTTTGGAGAAAATTCAAAACATTCATTATTCAATAGGGCCCAAACTATCAAAAACCAGCGGTTTGAATGAACACATTTCTTGGTAGAATCATGCAGGACTGAAATTTTTGATGTTTTTCTACTCCTCTCATGAGCCCAAACAAGTCTCTAAAAGCATGAGTTTGCAACTACTTTACTTTTGGAGAAAATTCAAAACATTCACTATTCAATAGAGCCCAATAGCAAAAATCAGGTTTTGAATGAAGAATCACATTTCTTGGTAAAATCATGCAGGATTGAAATTTTTGATGGCTTTTTACTCCTCTCAACAGCCCAAACAAGTTTCTAAAAGGATGAGTTTGCAACTACTTTACTTTTGGAGAAAATTCAAAACATTCATTATTCAATAGGGCCCAAACTATCAAAAACCAGCGGTTTCAATGAACACACATTTCTTGGTAGAATCATGCAGGACTGAAATTTTTGATGTTTTTCTACTCCTCTCATGAGCCCAAACAAGTCTCTAAAAGCATGAGTTTGCAACTACTTTACTTTTGGAGAAAATTCAAAACATTCATTATTCAATAGAGCCCAATAGCAAAAACCAGCGTTTTGAATGAAGAATCACATTTCTTGGTAGAATCATGCAGGATTGAAATTTTTGATGGTTTTTTACTCCTCTCAACAGCCCAAACAAGTTTCTAAAAGGATGAGTTTGCAACTACTTTACTTTTGGAGAAAATTCAAAACATTCATTATTCAATAGGGCCCAAACTATCAAAAACCAGCGGTTTCAATGAACACACATTTCTTGGTAGAATCATGCAGGACTGAAATTTTTGATGTTTTTCTACTCCTCTCGTGAGCCCAAACAAGTCTCTAAAAGCATGAGTTTGCAACTACTTTACTTTTGGAGAAAATTCAAAACATTCATTATTCAATAGAGCCCAATAGCAAAAACCAGCGTTTTGAATGAAGAATCACATTTCTTGGTAGAATCATGCAGGATTGAAATTTTTGATGGTTTTTTACTCCTCTCAACAGCCCAAACAAGTTTCTAAAAGGATGAGTTTGCAACTACTTTACTTTTGGAGAAAATTCAAAACATTCATTATTCAATAGGGCCCAAACTATCAAAAACCAGCCGTTTCAATGAACACACATTTCTTGGTAGAATCATGCAGGACTGAAATTTTTGATGTTTTTCTACTCCTCTCATGAGCCCAAACAAGTCTCTAAAAGCATGAGTTTGCAACTACTTTACTTTTGGAGAAAATTCAAAACATTCATTATTCAATAGAGCCCAATAGCAAAAACCAGCGTTTTGAATGAAGAATCACATTTCTTGGTAGAATCATGCAGGATTGAAATTTTTGATGGTTTTTTACTCCTCTCAACAGCCCAAACAAGTTTCTAAAAGGATGAGTTTGCAACTACTTTACTTTTGGAGAAAATTCAAAACATTCATTATTCAATAGGGCCCAAACTATCAAAAACCAGCGGTTTCAATGAACACACATTTCTTGGTAGAATCATGCAGGACTGAAATTTTTGATGTTTTTCTACTCCTCTCATGAGCCCAAACAAGTCTCTAAAAGCATGAGTTTGCAACTACTTTACTTTTGGAGAAAATTCAAAACATTCATTATTCAATAGAGCCCAATAGCAAAAACCAGCGTTTTGAATGAAGAATCACATTTCTTGGTAGAATCATGCAGGATTGAAATTTTTGATGGTTTTTTACTCCTCTCAACAGCCCAAACAAGTTTCTAAAAGGATGAGTTTGCAACTACTTTACTTTTGGAGAAAATTCAAAACATTCATTATTCAATAGGGCCCAAACTATCAAAAACCAGCGGTTTCAATGAACACACATTTCTTGGTAGAATCATGCAGGACTGAAATTTTTGATGTTTTTCTACTCCTCTCATGAGCCCAAACAAGTCTCTAAAAGCATGAGTTTGCAACTACTTTACTTTTGGAGAAAATTCAAAACATTCATTATTCAATAGGGCCCAAACTATCAAAAACCAGCGGTTTGAATGAACACACATTTCTTGGTAGAATCATGCAGGACTGAAATTTTTGATGTTTTTCTACTCCTCTCATGAGCCCAAACAAGTCTCTAAAAGCATGAGTTTGCAACTACTTTACTTTTGGAGAAAATTCAAAACATTCATTATTCAATAGAGCCCAATAGCAAAAACCAGCGTTTTGAATGAAGAATCACATTTCTTGGTAGAATCATGCAGGATTGAAATTTTTGATGGTTTTTTACTCCTCTCAACAGCCCAAACAAGTTTCTAAAAGGATGAGTTTGCAACTACTTTACTTTTGGAGAAAATTCAAAACATTCATTATTCAATAGGGCCCAAACTATCAAAAACCAGCCGTTTCAATGAACACACATGTCTTGGTAGAATCATGCAGGACTGAAATTTTTGATGTTTTTCTACTCATCTCATGAGCCCAAACAAGTCTCTAAAAGCATGAGTTTGCAACTACTTTACTTTTGGAGAAAATTCAAAACATTCACTATTCAATAGAGCCCAATAGCAAAAATCAGGTTTTGAATGAAGAATCACATTTCTTGGTAAAATCATGCAGGATTGAAATTTTTGATGGTTTTTTTACTCCTCTCAACAGCCCAAACAAGTTTCTAAAAGGATGAGTTTGCAACTACTTTACTTTTGGAGAAAATTCAAAACATTCATTATTCAATAGGGCCCAAACTATCAAAAACCAGCGGTTTCAATGAACACACATTTCTTGGTAGAATCATGCAGGACTGAAATTTTTGATGTTTTTCTACTCCTCTCATGAGCCCAAACTAGTCTCTAAAAGCATGAGTTTGCAACTACTTTACTTTTGGAGAAAATTCAAAACATTCACTATTCAATAGAGCCCAATAGCAAAAATCAGGTTTTGAATGAAGAATCACATTTCTTGGTAAAATCATGCAGGATTGAAATTTTTGATGGTTTTTTACTCCTCTCAACAGCCCAAACAAGTTTCTAAAAGGATGAGTTTGCAACTACTTTACTTTTGGAGAAAATTCAAAACATTCATTATTCAATAGGGCCCAAACTATCAAAAACCAGCGGTTTCAATGAACACACATTTCTTGGTAGAATCATGCAGGACTGAAATTTTTGATGGTTTTCTACTCCTCTCATGAGCCCAAACAAGTCTCTAAAAGCATGAGTTTGCAACTACTTTACTTTTGGAGAAAATTCAAAACATTCATTATTCAATAGAGCCCAATAGCAAAAACCAGCGTTTTGAATGAAGAATCACATTTCTTGGTAGAATCATGCAGGATTGAAATTTTTGATGGTTTTTTACTCCTCTCAACAGCCCAAACAAGTTTCTAAAAGGATGAGTTTGCAACTACTTTACTTTTGGAGAAAATTCAAAACATTCATTATTCAATAGGGCCCAAACTATCAAAAACCAGCGGTTTCAATGAACACACATTTCTTGGTAGAATCATGCAGGACTGAAATTTTTGATGTTTTTCTACTCCTCTCATGAGCCCAAACAAGTCTCTAAAAGCATGAGTTTGCAACTACTTTACTTTTGGAGAAAATTCAAAACATTCATTATTCAATAGAGCCCAATAGCAAAAACCAGCGTTTTGAATGAAGAATCACATTTCTTGGTAGAATCATGCAGGATTGAAATTTTTGATGGTTTTTTACTCCTCTCAACAGCCCAAACAAGTTTCTAAAAGGATGAGTTTGCAACTACTTTACTTTTGGAGAAAATTCAAAACATTCATTATTCAATAGGGCCCAAACTATCAAAAACCAGCGGTTTCAATGAACACACATTTCTTGGTAGAATCATGCAGGACTGAAATTTTTGATGTTTTTCTACTCCACTCGTGAGCCCAAACAAGTCTCTAAAAGCATGAGTTTGCAACTACTTTACTTTTGGAGAAAATTCAAAACATTCATTATTCAATAGAGCCCAATAGCAAAAACCAGCGTTTTGAATGAAGAATCACATTTCTTGGTAGAATCATGCAGGATTGAAATTTTTGATGGTTTTTTACTCCTCTCAACAGCCCAAACAAGTTTCTAAAAGGATGAGTTTGCAACTACTTTACTTTTGGAGAAAATTCAAAACATTCATTATTCAATAGGGCCCAAACTATCAAAAACCAGCGGTTTCAATGAACACACATTTCTTGGTAGAATCATGCAGGACTGAAATTTTTGATGTTTTTCTACTCCTCTCATGAGCCCAAACAAGTCTCTAAAAGCATGAGTTTGCAACTACTTTACTTTTGGAGAAAATTCAAAACATTCATTATTCAATAGAGCCCAATAGCAAAAACCAGCGTTTTGAATGAAGAATCACATTTCTTGGTAGAATCATGCAGGATTGAAATTTTTGATGGTTTTTTACTCCTCTCAACAGCCCAAACAAGTTTCTAAAAGGATGAGTTTGCAACTACTTTACTTTTGGAGAAAATTCAAAACATTCATTATTCAATAGGGCCCAAACTATCAAAAACCAGCGGTTTCAATGAACACACATTTCTTGGTAGAATCATGCATGACTGAAATTTTTGATGTTTTTCTACTCCTCTCATGAGCCCAAACAAGTCTCTAAAAGCATGAGTTTGCAACTACTTTACTTTTGGAGAAAATTCAAAACATTCATTATTCAATAGGGCCCAAACTATCAAAAACCAGCGGTTTGAATGAACACACATTTCTTGGTAGAATCATGCAGGACTGAAATTTTTGATGTTTTTCTACTCCTCTCATGAGCCCAAACAAGTCTCTAAAAGCATGAGTTTGCAACTACTTTACTTTTGGAGAAAATTCAAAACATTCACTATTCAATAGAGCCCAATAGCAAAAATCAGGTTTTGAATGAAGAATCACATTTCTTGGTAAAATCATGCAGGATTGAAATTTTTGATGGTTTTTTACTCCTCTCAACAGCCCAAACAAGTTTCTAAAAGGATGAGTTTGCAACTACTTTACTTTTGGAGAAAATTCAAAACATTCATTATTCAATAGGGCCCAAACTATCAAAAACCAGCGGTTTCAATGAACACACATTTCTTGGTAGAATCATGCAGGACTGAAATTTTTGATGTTTTTCTACTCCTCTCATGAGCCCAAACAAGTCTCTAAAAGCATGAGTTTGCAACTACTTTACTTTTGGAGAAAATTCAAAACATTCATTATTCAATAGAGCCCAATAGCAAAAACCAGCGTTTTGAATGAAGAATCACATTTCTTGGTAGAATCATGCAGGATTGAAATTTTTGATGGTTTTTTACTCCTCTCAACAGCCCAAACAAGTTTCTAAAAGGATGAGTTTGCAACTACTTTACTTTTGGAGAAAATTCAAAACATTCATTATTCAATAGGGCCCAAACTATCAAAAACCAGCGGTTTCAATGAACACACATTTCTTGGTAGAATCATGCAGGACTGAAATTTTTGATGTTTTTCTACTCCTCTCGTGAGCCCAAACAAGTCTCTAAAAGCATGAGTTTGCAACTACTTTACTTTTGGAGAAAATTCAAAACATTCATTATTCAATAGAGCCCAATAGCAAAAACCAGCGTTTTGAATGAAGAATCACATTTCTTGGTAGAATCATGCAGGATTGAAATTTTTGATGGTTTTTTACTCCTCTCAACAGCCCAAACAAGTTTCTAAAAGGATGAGTTTGCAACTACTTTACTTTTGGAGAAAATTCAAAACATTCATTATTCAATAGGGCCCAAACTATCAAAAACCAGCGGTTTCAATGAACACACATTTCTTGGTAGAATCATGCAGGACTGAAATTTTTGTTGTTTTTCTACTCCTCTCATGAGCCCAAACAAGTCTCTAAAAGCATGAGTTTGCAACTACTTTACTTTTGGAGAAAATTCAAAACATTCATTATTCAATAGAGCCCAATAGCAAAAACCAGCGTTTTGAATGAAGAATCACATTTCTTGGTAGAATCATGCAGGACTGAAATTTTTGATGTTTTTCTACTCCTCTCATGAGCCCAAACAAGTCTCTAAAAGCATGAGTTTGCAACTACTTTACTTTTGGAGAAAATTCAAAACATTCATTATTCAATAGGGCCCAAACTATCAAAAACCAGCGGTTTGAATGAACACACATTTCTTGGTAGAATCATGCAGGACTGAAATTTTTGATGTTTTTCTACTCCTCTCATGAGCCCAAACAAGTCTCTAAAAGCATGAGTTTGCAACTACTTTACTTTTGGAGAAAATTCAAAACATTCATTATTCAATAGAGCCCAATAGCAAAAACCAGCGTTTTGAATGAAGAATCACATTTCTTGGTAGAATCATGCAGGATTGAAATTTTTGATGGTTTTTTACTCCTCTCAACAGCCCAAACAAGTTTCTAAAAGGATGAGTTTGCAACTACTTTACTTTTGGAGAAAATTCAAAACATTCATTATTCAATAGGGCCCAAACTATCAAAAACCAGCCGTTTCAATGAACACACATGTCTTGGTAGAATCATGCAGGACTGAAATTTTTGATGTTTTTCTACTCATCTCATGAGCCCAAGCAAGTCTCTAAAAGCATGAGTTTGCAACTACTTTACTTTTGGAGAAAATTCAAAACATTCACTATTCAATAGAGCCCAATAGCAAAAATCAGGTTTTGAATGAAGAATCACATTTCTTGGTAAAATCATGCAGGATTGAAATTTTTGATGGTTTTTTACTCCTCTCAACAGCCCAAACAAGTTTCTAAAAGGATGAGTTTGCAACTACTTTACTTTTGGAGAAAATTCAAAACATTCATTATTCAATAGGGCCCAAACTATCAAAAACCAGCGGTTTCAATGAACACACATTTCTTGGTAGAATCATGCAGGACTGAAATTTTTGATGTTTTTCTACTCCTCTCATGAGCCCAAACTAGTCTCTAAAAGCATGAGTTTGCAACTACTTTACTTATGGAGAAAATTCAAAACATTCACTATTCAATAGAGCCCAATAGCAAAAATCAGGTTTTGAATGAAGAATCACATTTCTTGGTAAAATCATGCAGGATTGAAATTTTTGATGGTTTTTTACTCCTCTCAACAGCCCAAACAAGTTTCTAAAAGGATGAGTTTGCAACTACTTTACTTTTGGAGAAAATTCAAAACATTCATTATTCAATAGGGCCCAAACTATCAAAAACCAGCGGTTTCAATGAACACACATTTCTTGGTAGAATCATGCAGGACTGAAATTTTTGATGTTTTTCTACTCCTCTCATGAGCCCAAACAAGTCTCTAAAAGCATGAGTTTGCAACTACTTTACTTTTGGAGAAAATTCAAAACATTCATTATTCAATAGAGCCCAATAGCAAAAACCAGCGTTTTGAATGAAGAATCACATTTCTTGGTAGAATCATGCAGGATTGAAATTTTTGATGGTTTTTTACTCCTCTCAACAGCCCAAACAAGTTTCTAAAAGGATGAGTTTGCAACTACTTTACTTTTGGAGAAAATTCAAAACATTCATTATTCAATAGGGCCCAAACTATCAAAAACCAGCGGTTTGAATGAACACATTTCTTGGTAGAATCATGCAGGACTGAAATTTTTGATGTTTTTCTACTCCTCTCATGAGCCCAAACAAGTCTCTAAAAGCATGAGTTTGCAACTACTTTACTTTTGGAGAAAATTCAAAACATTCATTATTCAATAGGGCCCAAACTATCAAAAACCAGCGGTTTGAATGAACACACATTTCTTGGTAGAATCATGCAGGACTGAAATTTTTGATGTTTTTCTACTCCTCTCATGAGCCCAAACAAGTCTCTAAAAGCATGAGTTTGCAACTACTTTACTTTTGGAGAAAATTCAAAACATTCACTATTCAATAGAGCCCAATAGCAAAAATCAGGTTTTGAATGAAGAATCACATTTTTTGGTAAAATCATGCAGGATTGAAATTTTTGATGGTTTTTTACTCCTCTCAACAGCCCAAACAAGTTTCTAAAAGGATGAGTTTGCAACTACTTTACTTTTGGAGAAAATTTAAAACATTCATTATTCAATAGGGCCCAAACTATCAAAAACCAGCGGTTTCAATGAACACACATTTCTTGGTAGAATCATGCAGGACTGAAATTTTTGATGTTTTTCTACTCCTCTCATGAGCCCAAACAAATCTCTAAAAGCATGAGTTTGCAACTACTTTACTTTTGGAGAAAATTCAAAACATTCATTATTCAATAGAGCCCAATAGCAAAAACCAGCGTTTTGAATGAAGAATCACATTTCTTGGTAGAATCATGCAGGATTGAAATTTTTGATGGTTTTTTACTCCTCTCAACATCCCAAACAAGTTTCTAAAAGGATGAGTTTGCAACTACTTTACTTTTGGAGAAAATTCAAAACATTCATTATTCAATAGGGCCCAAACTATCAAAAACCAGCGGTTTCAATGAACACACATTTCTTGGTAGAATCATGCAGGACTGAAATTTTTGATGTTTTTCTACTCCTCTCATGAGCCCAAACAAGTCTCTAAAAGCATGAGTTTGCAACTACTTTACTTTTGGAGAAAATTCAAAACATTCATTATTCAATAGAGCCCAATAGCAAAAACCAGCGTTTTGAATGAAGAATCACATTTCTTGGTAGAATCATGCAGGATTGAAATTTTTGATGGTTTTTTACTCCTCTCAACAGCCCAAACAAGTTTCTAAAAGGATGAGTTTGCAACTACTTTACTTTTGAAGAAAATTCAAAACATTCATTATTCAATAGGGCCCAAACTATCAAAAACCAGCGGTTTCAATGAACACACATTTCTTGGTAGAATCATGCAGGACTGAAATTTTTGATGTTTTTCTACTCCTCTCATGAGCCCAAACAAGTCTCTAAAAGCATGAGTTTGCAACTACTTTACTTTTGGAGAAAATTCAAAACATTCATTATTCAATAGGGCCCAAACTATCAAAAACCAGCGGTTTGAATGAACACACATTTCTTGGTAGAATCATGCAGGACTGAAATTTTTGATGTTTTTCTACTCCTCTCATGAGCCCAAACAAGTCTCTAAAAGCACGAGTTTGCAACTACTTTACTTTTGGAGAAAATTCAAAACATTCATTATTCAATAGAGCCCAATAGCAAAAACCAGCGTTTTGAATGAAGAATCACATTTCTTGGTAGAATCATGCAGGATTGAAATTTTTGATGGTTTTTTACTCCTCTCAACAGCCCAAACAAGTTTCTAAAAGGATGAGTTTGCAACTACTTTACTTTTGGAGAAAATTCAAAACATTCATTATTCAATAGGGCCCAAACTATCAAAAACCAGCCGTTTCAATGAACACACATGTCTTGGTAGAATCATGCAGGACTGAAATTTTTGATGTTTTTCTACTCATCTCATGAGCCCAAACAAGTCTCTAAAAGCATGAGTTTGCAACTACTTTACTTTTGGAGAAAATTCAAAACATTCACTATTCAATAGAGCCCAATAGCAAAAATCAGGTTTTGAATGAAGAATCACATTTCTTGGTAAAATCATGCAGGATTGAAATTTTTGATGGTTTTTTACTCCTCTCAACAGCCCAAACAAGTTTCTAAAAGGATGAGTTTGCAACTACTTTACTTTTGGAGAAAATTCAAAACATTCATTATTCAATAGGGCCCAAACTATCAAAAACCAGCGGTTTCAATGAACACACATTTCTTGGTAGAATCATGCAGGACTGAAATTTTTGATGTTTTTCTACTCCTCTCATGAGCCCAAACTAGTCTCTAAAAGCATGAGTTTGCAACTACTTTACTTTTGGAGAAAATTCAAAACATTCACTATTCAATAGAGCCCAATAGCAAAAATCAGGTTTTGAATGAAGAATCACATTTCTTGGTGAAATCATGCAGGATTGAAATTTTTGATGGTTTTTTACTCCTCTCAACAGCCCAAACAAGTTTCTAAAAGGATGAGTTTGCAACTACTTTACTTTTGGAGAAAATTCAAAACATTCATTATTCAATAGGGCCCAAACTATCAAAAACCAGCGGTTTCAATGAACACACATTTCTTGGTAGAATCATGCAGGACTGAAATTTTTGATGTTTTTCTACTCCTCTCATGAGCCCAAACAAGTCTCTAAAAGCATGAGTTTGCAACTACTTTACTTTTGGAGAAAATTCAAAACATTCATTATTCAATAGAGCCCAATAGCAAAAACCAGCGTTTTGAATGAAGAATCACATTTCTTGGTAGAATCATGCAGGATTGAAATTTTTGATGGTTTTTTACTCCTCTCAACAGCCCAAACAAGTTTCTAAAAGGATGAGTTTGCAACTACTTTACTTTTGGAGAAAATTCAAAACATTCATTATTCAATAGGGCCCAAACTATCAAAAACCAGCGGTTTGAATGAACACATTTCTTGGTAGAATCATGCAGGACTGAAATTTTTGATGTTTTTCTACTCCTCTCATGAGCCCAAACAAGTCTCTAAAAGCATGAGTTTGCAACTACTTTACTTTTGGAGAAAATTCAAAACATTCATTATTCAATAGAGCCCAATAGCAAAAACCAGCGTTTTGAATGAAGAATCACATTTCTTTGTAGAATCATGCAGGATTGAAATTTTTGATGGTTTTTTACTCCTCTCAACAGCCCAAACAAGTTTCTAAAAGGATGAGTTTGCAACTACTTTACTTTTGGAGAAATTTCAAAACATTCATTATTCAATAGGGCCCAAACTATCAAAAACCAGCGGTTTGAATGAACACATTTCTTGGTAGAATCATGCAGGACTGAAATTTTTGATGTTTTTCTACTCCTCTCATGAGCCCAAACAAGTCTCTAAAAGCATGAGTTTGCAACTACTTTACTTTTGGAGAAAATTCAAAACATTCACTATTCAATAGAGCCCAATAGCAAAAATCAGGTTTTGAATGAAGAATCACATTTCTTGGTAAAATCATGCAGGATTGAAATTTTTGATGGTTTTTTACTCCTCTCAACAGCCCAAACAAGTTTCTAAAAGGATGAGTTTGCAACTACTTTACTTTTGGAGAAAATTCAAAACATTCATTATTCAATAGGGCCCAAACTATCAAAAACCAGCGGTTTCAATGAACACACATTTCTTGGTAGAATCATGCAGGACTGAAATTTTTGATGTTTTTCTACTCCTCTCATGAGCCCAAACAAGTCTCTAAAAGCATGAGTTTGCAACTACTTTACTTTTGGAGAAAATTCAAAACATTCATTATTCAATAGAGCCCAATAGCAAAAACCAGCGTTTTGAATGAAGAATCACATTTCTTGGTAGAATCATGCAGGATTGAAATTTTTGATGGTTTTTTACTCCTCTCAACAGCCCAAACAAGTTTCTAAAAGGATGAGTTTGCAACTACTTTACTTTTGGAGAAAATTCAAAACATTAATTATTCAATAGGGCCCAAACTATCAAAAACCAGCGGTTTGAATGAACACATTTCTTGGTAGAATCATGCAGGACTGAAATTTTTGATGTTTTTCTACTCCTCTCATGAGCCCAAACAAGTCTCTAAAAGCATGAGTTTGCAACTACTTTACTTTTGGAGAAAATTCAAAACATTCACTATTCAATAGAGCCCAATAGCAAAAATCAGGTTTTGAATGAAGAATCACATTTCTTGGTAAAATCATGCAGGATTGAAATTTTTGATGGTTTTTTACTCCTCTCAACAGCCCAAACAAGTTTCTAAAAGGATGAGTTTGCAACTACTTTACTTTTGGAGAAAATTCAAAACATTCATTATTCAATAGGGCCCAAACTATCAAAAACCAGCGGTTTCAATGAACACACATTTCTTGGTAGAATCATGCAGGACTGAAATTTTTGATGTTTTTCTACTCCTCTCATGAGCCCAAACTAGTCTCTAAAAGCATGAGTTTGCAACTACTTTACTTTTGGAGAAAATTCAAAACATTCACTATTCAATAGAGCCCAATAGCAAAAATCAGGTTTTGAATGAAGAATCACATTTCTTGGTAAAATCATGCAGGATTGAAATTTTTGATGGTTTTTTACTCCTCTCAACAGCCCAAACAAGTTTCTAAAAGGATGAGTTTGCAACTACTTTACTTTTGGAGAAAATTCAAAACATTCATTATTCAATAGGGCCCAAACTATCAAAAACCAGCGGTTTCAATGAACACACATTTCTTGGTAGAATCATGCAGGACTGAAATTTTTGATGTTTTTCTACTCCTCTCATGAGCCCAAACAAGTCTCTAAAAGCATGAGTTTGCAACTACTTTACTTTTGGAGAAAATTCAAAACATTCATTATTCAATAGAGCCCAATAGCAAAAACCAGCGTTTTGAATGAAGAATCACATTTCTTGGTAGAATCATGCAGGATTGAAATTTTTGATGGTTTTTTACTCCTCTCAACAGCCCAAACAAGTTTCTAAAAGGATGAGTTTGCAACTACTTTACTTTTGGAGAAAATTCAAAACATTCATTATTCAATAGGGCCCAAACTATCAAAAACCAGCGGTTTGAATGAACACATTTCTTGGTAGAATCATGCAGGACTGAAATTTTTGATGTTTTTCTACTCCTCTCATGAGCCCAAACAAGTCTCTAAAAGCATGAGTTTGCAACTACTTTACTTTTGGAGAAAATTCAAAACATTCATTATTCAATAGGGCCCAAACTATCAAAAACCAGCGGTTTCAATGAACACACATTTCTTGGTAGAATCATGCAGGACTGAAATTTTTGATGTTTTTCTACTCCTCTCATGAGCCCAAACAAGTCTCTAAAAGCATGAGTTTGCAACTACTTTACTTTTGGAGAAAATTCAAAACATTCACTATTCAATAGAGCCCAATAGCAAAAATCAGGTTTTGAATGAAGAATCACATTTCTTGGTAAAATCATGCAGGATTGAAATTTTTGATGGTTTTTTACTCCTCTCAACAGCCCAAACAAGTTTCTAAAAGGATGAGTTTGCAACTACTTTACTTTTGGAGAAAATTCAAAACATTCATTATTCAATAGGGCCCAAACTATCAAAAACTAGCGGTTTCAATGAACACACATTTCTTGGTAGAATCATGCAGGACTGAAATTTTTGATGTTTTTCTACTCCTCTCATGAGCCCAAACAAGTCTCTAAAAGCATGAGTTTGCAACTACTTTACTTTTGGAGAAAATTCAAAACATTCATTATTCAATAGAGCCCAATAGCAAAAACCAGCGTTTTGAATGAAGAATCACATTTCTTGGTAGAATCATGCAGGATTGAAATTTTTGATGGTTTTTTACTCCTCTCAACAGCCCAAACAAGTTTCTAAAAGGATGAGTTTGCAACTACTTTACTTTTGGAGAAAATTCAAAACATTCATTATTCAATAGGGCCCAAACTATCAAAAACCAGCGGTTTGAATGAACACATTTCTTGGTAGAATCATGCAGGACTGAAATTTTTGATGTTTTTCTACTCCTCTCATGAGCCCAAACAAGTCTCTAAAAGCATGAGTTTGCAACTACTTTACTTTTGGAGAAAATTCAAAACATTCATTATTCAATAGAGCCCAATAGCAAAAACCAGCGTTTTGAATGAAGAATCACATTTCTTGGTAGAATCATGCAGGATTGAAATTTTTGATGGTTTTTTACTCCTCTCAACAGCCCAAACAAGTTTCTAAAAGGATGAGTTTGCAACTACTTTACTTTTGGAGAAAATTCAAAACATTCATTATTCAATAGGGCCCAAACTATCAAAAACCAGCGGTTTGAATGAACACATTTCTTGGTAGAATCATGCAGGACTGAAATTTTTGATGTTTTTCTACTCCTCTCATGAGCCCAAACAAGTCTCTAAAAGCATGAGTTTGCAACTACTTTACTTTTGGAGAAAATTCAAAACATTCATTATTCAATAGAGCCCAATAGCAAAAACCAGCGTTTTGAATGAAGAATCACATTTCTTGGTAGAATCATGCAGGATTGAAATTTTTGATGGTTTTTTACTCCTCTCAACAGCCCAAACAAGTTTCTAAAAGGATGAGTTTGCAACTACTTTACTTTTGGAGAAAATTCAAAACATTCATTATTCAATAGGGCCCAAACTATCAAAAACCAGCGGTTTGAATGAACACATTTCTTGGTAGAATCATGCAGGACTGAAATTTTTGATGTTTTTCTACTCCTCTCATGAGCCCAAACAAGTCTCTAAAAGCATGAGTTTGCAACTACTTTACTTTTGGAGAAAATTCAAAACATTCACTATTCAATAGAGCCCAATAGCAAAAATCAGGTTTTGAATGAAGAATCACATTTCTTGGTAAAATCATGCAGGATTGAAATTTTTGATGGTTTTTTACTCCTCTCAACAGCCCAAACAAGTTTCTAAAAGGATGAGTTTGCAACTACTTTACTTTTGGAGAAAATTCAAAACATTCATTATTCAATAGGGCCCAAACTATCAAAAACCAGCGGTTTCAATGAACACACATTTCTTGGTAGAATCATGCAGGACTGAAATTTTTGATGTTTTTCTACTCCTCTCATGAGCCCAAACAAGTCTCTAAAAGCATGAGTTTGCAACTACTTTACTTTTGGAGAAAATTCAAAACATTCATTATTCAATAGAGCCCAATAGCAAAAACCAGCGTTTTGAATGAAGAATCACATTTCTTGGTAGAATCATGCAGGATTGAAATTTTTGATGGTTTTTTACTCCTCTCAACAGCCCAAACAAGTTTCTAAAAGGATGAGTTTGCAACTACTTTACTTTTGGAGAAAATTCAAAACATTAATTATTCAATAGGGCCCAAACTATCAAAAACCAGCGGTTTGAATGAACACATTTCTTGGTAGAATCATGCAGGACTGAAATTTTTGATGTTTTTCTACTCCTCTCATGAGCCCAAACAAGTCTCTAAAAGCATGAGTTTGCAACTACTTTACTTTTGGAGAAAATTCAAAACATTCACTATTCAATAGAGCCCAATAGCAAAAATCAGGTTTTGAATGAAGAATCACATTTCTTGGTAAAATCATGCAGGATTGAAATTTTTGATGGTTTTTTACTCCTCTCAACAGCCCAAACAAGTTTCTAAAAGGATGAGTTTGCAACTACTTTACTTTTGGAGAAAATTCAAAACATTCATTATTCAATAGGGCCCAAACTATCAAAAACCAGCGGTTTCAATGAACACACATTTCTTGGTAGAATCATGCAGGACTGAAATTTTTGATGTTTTTCTACTCCTCTCATGAGCCCAAACTAGTCTCTAAAAGCATGAGTTTGCAACTACTTTACTTTTGGAGAAAATTCAAAACATTCACTATTCAATAGAGCCCAATAGCAAAAATCAGGTTTTGAATGAAGAATCACATTTCTTGGTAAAATCATGCAGGATTGAAATTTTTGATGGTTTTTTACTCCTCTCAACAGCCCAAACAAGTTTCTAAAAGGATGAGTTTGCAACTACTTTACTTTTGGAGAAAATTCAAAACATTCATTATTCAATAGGGCCCAAACTATCAAAAACCAGCGGTTTCAATGAACACACATTTCTTGGTAGAATCATGCAGGACTGAAATTTTTGATGTTTTTCTACTCCTCTCATGAGCCCAAACAAGTCTCTAAAAGCATGAGTTTGCAACTACTTTACTTTTGGAGAAAATTCAAAACATTCATTATTCAATAGAGCCCAATAGCAAAAACCAGCGTTTTGAATGAAGAATCACATTTCTTGGTAGAATCATGCAGGATTGAAATTTTTGATGGTTTTTTACTCCTCTCAACAGCCCAAACAAGTTTCTAAAAGGATGAGTTTGCAACTACTTTACTTTTGGAGAAAATTCAAAACATTCATTATTCAATAGGGCCCAAACTATCAAAAACCAGCGGTTTGAATGAACACATTTCTTGGTAGAATCATGCAGGACTGAAATTTTTGATGTTTTTCTACTCCTCTCATGAGCCCAAACAAGTCTCTAAAAGCATGAGTTTGCAACTACTTTACTTTTGGAGAAAATTCAAAACATTCATTATTCAATAGAGCCCAATAGCAAAAACCAGCGTTTTGAATGAAGAATCACATTTCTTGGTAGAATCATGCAGGATTGAAATTTTTGATGGTTTTTTACTCCTCTCAACAGCCCAAACAAGTTTCTAAAAGGATGAGTTTGCAACTACTTTACTTTTGGAGAAAATTCAAAACATTCATTATTCAATAGGGCCCAAACTATCAAAAACCAGCGGTTTGAATGAACACATTTCTTGGTAGAATCATGCAGGACTGAAATTTTTGATGTTTTTCTACTCCTCTCATGAGCCCAAACAAGTCTCTAAAAGCATGAGTTTGCAACTACTTTACTTTTGGAGAAAATTCAAAACATTCACTATTCAATAGAGCCCAATAGCAAAAATCAGGTTTTGAATGAAGAATCACATTTCTTGGTAAAATCATGCAGGATTGAAATTTTTGATGGTTTTTTACTCCTCTCAACAGCCCAAACAAGTTTCTAAAAGGATGAGTTTGCAACTACTTTACTTTTGGAGAAAATTCAAAACATTAATTATTCAATAGGGCCCAAACTATCAAAAACCAGCGGTTTCAATGAACACACATTTCTGGGTAGAATCATGCAGGACTGAAATTTTTGATGTTTTTCTACTCCTCTCATGAGCCCAAACAAGTCTCTAAAAGCATGAGTTTGCAACTACTTTACTTTTGGAGAAAATTCAAAACATTCATTATTCAATAGAGCCCAATAGCAAAAACCAGCGTTTTGAATGAAGAATCACATTTCTTGGTAGAATCATGCAGGATTGAAATTTTTGATGGTTTTTTACTCCTCTCAACAGCCCAAACAAGTTTCTAAAAGGATGAGTTTGCAACTACTTTACTTTTGGAGAAAATTCAAAACATTAATTATTCAATAGGGCCCAAACTATCAAAAACCAGCGGTTTGAATGAACACATTTCTTGGTAGAATCATGCAGGACTGAAATTTTTGATGTTTTTCTACTCCTCTCATGAGCCCAAACAAGTCTCTAAAAGCATGAGTTTGCAACTACTTTACTTTTGGAGAAAATTCAAAACATTCATTATTCAATAGGGCCCAAACTATCAAAAACCAGCGGTTTGAATGAACACATTTCTTGGTAGAATCATGCAGGACTGAAATTTTTGATGTTTTTCTACTCCTCTCATGAGCCCAAACAAGTCTCTAAAAGCATGAGTTTGCAACTACTTTACTTTTGGAGAAAATTCAAAACATTCATTATTCAATAGGGCCCAAACTATCAAAAACCAGCGGTTTGAATGAACACACATTTCTTGGTAGAATCATGCAGGACTGAAATTTTTGATGTTTTTCTACTCCTCTCATGAGCCCAAACAAGTCTCTAAAAGCATGAGTTTGCAACTACTTTACTTTTGGAGAAAATTCAAAACATTCACTATTCAATAGAGCCCAATAGCAAAAATCAGGTTTTGAATGAAGAATCACATTTCTTGGTAAAATCATGCAGGATTGAAATTTTTGATGGTTTTTTACTCCTCTCAACAGCCCAAACAAGTTTCTAAAAGGATGAGTTTGCAACTACTTTACTTTTGGAGAAAATTTAAAACATTCATTATTCAATAGGGCCCAAACTATCAAAAACCAGCGGTTTCAATGAACACACATTTCTTGGTAGAATCATGCAGGACTGAAATTTTTGATGTTTTTCTACTCCTCTCATGAGCCCAAACAAATCTCTAAAAGCATGAGTTTGCAACTACTTTACTTTTGGAGAAAATTCAAAACATTCATTATTCAATAGAGCCCAATAGCAAAAACCAGCGTTTTGAATGAAGAATCACATTTCTTGGTAGAATCATGCAGGATTGAAATTTTTGATGGTTTTTTACTCCTCTCAACAGCCCAAACAAGTTTCTAAAAGGATGAGTTTGCAACTACTTTACTTTTGGAGAAAATTCAAAACATTCATTATTCAATAGGGCCCAAACTATCAAAAACCAGCGGTTTCAATGAACACACATTTCTTGGTAGAATCATGCAGGACTGAAATTTTTGATGTTTTTCTACTCCTCTCATGAGCCCAAACAAGTCTCTAAAAGCATGAGTTTGCAACTACTTTACTTTTGGAGAAAATTCAAAACATTCATTATTCAATAGAGCCCAATAGCAAAAACCAGCGTTTTGAATGAAGAATCACATTTCTTGGTAGAATCATGCAGGATTGAAATTTTTGATGGTTTTTTACTCCTCTCAACAGCCCAAACAAGTTTCTAAAAGGATGAGTTTGCAACTACTTTACTTTTGAAGAAAATTCAAAACATTCATTATTCAATAGGGCCCAAACTATCAAAAACCAGCGGTTTCAATGAACACACATTTCTTGGTAGAATCATGCAGGACTGAAATTTTTGATGTTTTTCTACTCCTCTCATGAGCCCAAACAAGTCTCTAAAAGCATGAGTTTGCAACTACTTTACTTTTGGAGAAAATTCAAAACATTCATTATTCAATAGGGCCCAAACTATCAAAAACCAGCGGTTTGAATGAACACACATTTCTTGGTAGAATCATGCAGGACTGAAATTTTTGATGTTTTTCTACTCCTCTCATGAGCCCAAACAAGTCTCTAAAAGCATGAGTTTGCAACTACTTTACTTTTGGAGAAAATTCAAAACATTCATTATTCAATAGAGCCCAATAGCAAAAACCAGCGTTTTGAATGAAGAATCACATTTCTTGGTAGAATCATGCAGGATTGAAATTTTTGATGGTTTTTTACTCCTCTCAACAGCCCAAACAAGTTTCTAAAAGGATGAGTTTGCAACTACTTTACTTTTGGAGAAAATTCAAAACATTCATTATTCAATAGGGCCCAAACTATCAAAAACCAGCCGTTTCAATGAACACACATGTCTTGGTAGAATCATGCAGGACTGAAATTTTTGATGTTTTTCTACACATCTCATGAGCCCAAACAAGTCTCTAAAAGCATGAGTTTGCAACTACTTTACTTTTGGAGAAAATTCAAAACATTCACTATTCAATAGAGCCCAATAGCAAAAATCAGGTTTTGAATGAAGAATCACATTTCTTGGTAAAATCATGCAGGATTGAAATTTTTGATGGTTTTTTACTCCTCTCAACAGCCCAAACAATTTTCTAAAAGGATGAGTTTGCAACTACTTTACTTTTGGAGAAAATTCAAAACATTCATTATTCAATAGGGCCCAAACTATCAAAAACCAGCGGTTTCAATGAACACACATTTCTTGGTAGAATCATGCAGGACTGAAATTTTTGATGTTTTTCTACTCCTCTCATGAGCCCAAACTAGTCTCTAAAAGCATGAGTTTGCAACTACTTTACTTTTGGAGAAAATTCAAAACATTCACTATTCAATAGAGCCCAATAGCAAAAATCAGGTTTTGAATGAAGAATCACATTTCTTGGTGAAATCATGCAGGATTGAAATTTTTGATGGTTTTTTACTCCTCTCAACAGCCCAAACAAGTTTCTAAAAGGATGAGTTTGCAACTACTTTACTTTTGGAGAAAATTCAAAACATTCATTATTCAATAGGGCCCAAACTATCAAAAACCAGCGGTTTCAATGAACACACATTTCTTGGTAGAATCATGCAGGACTGAAATTTTTGATGTTTTTCTACTCCTCTCATGAGCCCAAACAAGTCTCTAAAAGCATGAGTTTGCAACTACTTTACTTTTGGAGAAAATTCAAAACATTCATTATTCAATAGAGCCCAATAGCAAAAACCAGCGTTTTGAATGAAGAATCACATTTCTTGGTAGAATCATGCAGGATTGAAATTTTTGATGGTTTTTTACTCCTCTCATGAGCCCAAACAAGTCTCTAAAAGCATGAGTTTGCAACTACTTTACTTTTGGAGAAAATTCAAAACATTCATTATTCAATAGGGCCCAAACTATCAAAAACCAGCGGTTTGAATGAACACACATTTCTTGGTAGAATCATGCAGGACTGAAATTTGTGATGTTTTTCTACTCCTCTCATGAGCCCAAACAAGTCTCTAAAAGCATGAGTTTGCAACTACTTTACTTTTGGAGAAAATTCAAAACATTCATTATTCAATAGAGCCCAATAGCAAAAACCAGCGTTTTGAATGAAGAATCACATTTCTTGGTAGAATCATGCAGGATTGAAATTTTTGATGGTTTTTCTACTCCTCTCATGAGCCCAAACAAGTCTCTAAAAGCATAAGTTTGCAACTACTTTACTTTTGGAGAAAATTCAAAACATTCACTATTCAATAGAGCCCAATAGCAAAAATCAGGTTTTGAATGAAGAATCACATTTCTTGGTAGAATCATGCAGGATTGAAATTTTTGATGGTTTTTTACTCCTCTCAACAGCCCAAACAAGTTTCTAAAAGGATGAGTTTGCAACTACTTTACTTTTGGAGAAAATTCAAAACATTCATTATTCAATAGGGCCCAAACTATCAAAAACCAGCGGTTTCAATGAACACACATTTCTTGGTAGAATCATGCAGGACTGAAATTTTTGATGTTTTTCTACTCCTCTCATGAGCCCAAACAAGTCTCTAAAAGCATGAGTTTGCAACTACTTTACTTTTGGAGAAAATTCAAAACATTCATTATTCAATAGGGCCCAAACTATCAAAAACCAGCGGTTTGAATGAACACACATTTCTTGGTAGAATCATGCAGGACTGAAATTTTTGATGTTTTTCTACTCCTCTCATGAGCCCAAACAAGTCTCTAAAAGCATGAGTTTGCAACTACTTTACTTTTGGAGAAAATTCAAAACATTCACTATTCAATAGAGCCCAATAGCAAAAATCAGGTTTTGAATGAAGAATCACATTTCTTGGTAAAATCATGCAGGATTGAAATTTTTGATGGTTTTTTACTCCTCTCAACAGCCCAAACAAGTCTCTAAAAGCATGAGTTTGCAACTACTTTACTTTTGGAGAAAATTCAAAACATTCATTATTCAATAGGGCCCAAACTATCAAAAACCAGCGGTTTGAATGAACACACATTTCTTGGTAGAATCATGCAGGACTGAAATTTGTGATGTTTTTCTACTCCTCTCATGAGCCCAAACAAGTCTCTAAAAGCATGAGTTTGCAACTACTTTACTTTTGGAGAAAATTCAAAACATTCATTATTCAATAGAGCCCAATAGCAAAAACCAGCGTTTTGAATGAAGAATCACATTTCTTGGTAGAATCATGCAGGATTGAAATTTTTGATGGTTTTTCTACTCCTCTCATGAGCCCAAACAAGTCTCTAAAAGCATGAGTTTGCAAATACTTTACTTTTGGAGAAAATTCAAAACATTCATTATTCAATAGGGCCCAAACTATCAAAAACCAGCGGTTTGAATGAACACACATTTCTTGGTAGAATCATGCAGGACTGAAATTTGTGATGTTTTTCTACTCCTCTCATGAGCCCAAACAAGTCTCTAAAAGCATGAGTTTGCAACTACTTTACTTTTGGAGAAAATTCAAAACATTCATTATTCAATAGAGCCCAATAGCAAAAACCAGCGTTTTGAATGAAGAATCACATTTCTTGGTAGAATCATGCAGGATTGAAATTTTTGATGGTTTTTTACTCCTCTCAACAGCCCAAACAAGTTTCTAAAAGGATGAGTTTGCAACTACTTTACTTTTGGAGAAAATTCAAAACATTCATTATTCAATAGGGCCCAAACTATCAAAAACCAGCGGTTTGAATGAACACATTTCTTGGTAGAATCATGCAGGACTGAAATTTTTGATGTTTTTCTACTCCTCTCATGAGCCCAAACAAGTCTCTAAAAGCATGAGTTTGCAACTACTTTACTTTTGGAGAAAATTCAAAACATTCATTATTCAATAGAGCCCAATAGCAAAAACCAGCGTTTTGAATGAAGAATCACATTTCTTGGTAGAATCATGCAGGATTGAAATTTTTGATGGTTTTTTACTCCTCTCAACAGCCCAAACAAGTTTCTAAAAGGATGAGTTTGCAACTACTTTACTTTTGGAGAAAATTCAAAACATTCATTATTCAATAGGGCCCAAACTATCAAAAACCAGCGGTTTGAATGAACACATTTCTTGGTAGAATCATGCAGGACTGAAATTTTTGATGTTTTTCTACTCCTCTCATGAGCCCAAACAAGTCTCTAAAAGCATGAGTTTGCAACTACTTTACTTTTGGAGAAAATTCAAAACATTCACTATTCAATAGAGCCCAATAGCAAAAATCAGGTTTTGAATGAAGAATCACATTTCTTGGTAAAATCATGCAGGATTGAAATTTTTGATGGTTTTTTACTCCTCTCAACAGCCCAAACAAGTTTCTAAAAGGATGAGTTTGCAACTACTTTACTTTTGGAGAAAATTCAAAACATTAATTATTCAATAGGGCCCAAACTATCAAAAACCAGCGGTTTCAATGAACACACATTTCTGGGTAGAATCATGCAGGACTGAAATTTTTGATGTTTTTCTACTCCTCTCATGAGCCCAAACAAGTCTCTAAAAGCATGAGTTTGCAACTACTTTACTTTTGGAGAAAATTCAAAACATTCATTATTCAATAGAGCCCAATAGCAAAAACCAGCGTTTTGAATGAAGAATCACATTTCTTGGTAGAATCATGCAGGATTGAAATTTTTGATGGTTTTTTACTCCTCTCAACAGCCCAAACAAGTTTCTAAAAGGATGAGTTTGCAACTACTTTACTTTTGGAGAAAATTCAAAACATTAATTATTCAATAGGGCCCAAACTATCAAAAACCAGCGGTTTGAATGAACACATTTCTTGGTAGAATCATGCAGGACTGAAATTTTTGATGTTTTTCTACTCCTCTCATGAGCCCAAACAAGTCTCTAAAAGCATGAGTTTGCAACTACTTTACTTTTGGAGAAAATTCAAAACATTCATTATTCAATAGGGCCCAAACTATCAAAAACCAGCGGTTTGAATGAACACATTTCTTGGTAGAATCATGCAGGACTGAAATTTTTGATGTTTTTCTACTCCTCTCATGAGCCCAAACAAGTCTCTAAAAGCATGAGTTTGCAACTACTTTACTTTTGGAGAAAATTCAAAACATTCATTATTCAATAGGGCCCAAACTATCAAAAACCAGCGGTTTGAATGAACACACATTTCTTGGTAGAATCATGCAGGACTGAAATTTTTGATGTTTTTCTACTCCTCTCATGAGCCCAAACAAGTCTCTAAAAGCATGAGTTTGCAACTACTTTACTTTTGGAGAAAATTCAAAACATTCACTATTCAATAGAGCCCAATAGCAAAAATCAGGTTTTGAATGAAGAATCACATTTCTTGGTAAAATCATGCAGGATTGAAATTTTTGATGGTTTTTTACTCCTCTCAACAGCCCAAACAAGTTTCTAAAAGGATGAGTTTGCAACTACTTTACTTTTGGAGAAAATTTAAAACATTCATTATTCAATAGGGCCCAAACTATCAAAAACCAGCGGTTTCAATGAACACACATTTCTTGGTAGAATCATGCAGGACTGAAATTTTTGATGTTTTTCTACTCCTCTCATGAGCCCAAACAAATCTCTAAAAGCATGAGTTTGCAACTACTTTACTTTTGGAGAAAATTCAAAACATTCATTATTCAATAGAGCCCAATAGCAAAAACCAGCGTTTTGAATGAAGAATCACATTTCTTGGTAGAATCATGCAGGATTGAAATTTTTGATGGTTTTTTACTCCTCTCAACAGCCCAAACAAGTTTCTAAAAGGATGAGTTTGCAACTACTTTACTTTTGGAGAAAATTCAAAACATTCATTATTCAATAGGGCCCAAACTATCAAAAACCAGCGGTTTCAATGAACACACATTTCTTGGTAGAATCATGCAGGACTGAAATTTTTGATGTTTTTCTACTCCTCTCATGAGCCCAAACAAGTCTCTAAAAGCATGAGTTTGCAACTACTTTACTTTTGGAGAAAATTCAAAACATTCATTATTCAATAGAGCCCAATAGCAAAAACCAGCGTTTTGAATGAAGAATCACATTTCTTGGTAGAATCATGCAGGATTGAAATTTTTGATGGTTTTTTACTCCTCTCAACAGCCCAAACAAGTTTCTAAAAGGATGAGTTTGCAACTACTTTACTTTTGAAGAAAATTCAAAACATTCATTATTCAATAGGGCCCAAACTATCAAAAACCAGCGGTTTCAATGAACACACATTTCTTGGTAGAATCATGCAGGACTGAAATTTTTGATGTTTTTCTACTCCTCTCATGAGCCCAAACAAGTCTCTAAAAGCATGAGTTTGCAACTACTTTACTTTTGGAGAAAATTCAAAACATTCATTATTCAATAGGGCCCAAACTATCAAAAACCAGCGGTTTGAATGAACACACATTTCTTGGTAGAATCATGCAGGACTGAAATTTTTGATGTTTTTCTACTCCTCTCATGAGCCCAAACAAGTCTCTAAAAGCATGAGTTTGCAACTACTTTACTTTTGGAGAAAATTCAAAACATTCATTATTCAATAGAGCCCAATAGCAAAAACCAGCGTTTTGAATGAAGAATCACATTTCTTGGTAGAATCATGCAGGATTGAAATTTTTGATGGTTTTTTACTCCTCTCAACAGCCCAAACAAGTTTCTAAAAGGATGAGTTTGCAACTACTTTACTTTTGGAGAAAATTCAAAACATTCATTATTCAATAGGGCCCAAACTATCAAAAACCAGCCGTTTCAATGAACACACATGTCTTGGTAGAATCATGCAGGACTGAAATTTTTGATGTTTTTCTACACATCTCATGAGCCCAAACAAGTCTCTAAAAGCATGAGTTTGCAACTACTTTACTTTTGGAGAAAATTCAAAACATTCACTATTCAATAGAGCCCAATAGCAAAAATCAGGTTTTGAATGAAGAATCACATTTCTTGGTAAAATCATGCAGGATTGAAATTTTTGATGGTTTTTTACTCCTCTCAACAGCCCAAACAATTTTCTAAAAGGATGAGTTTGCAACTACTTTACTTTTGGAGAAAATTCAAAACATTCATTATTCAATAGGGCCCAAACTATCAAAAACCAGCGGTTTCAATGAACACACATTTCTTGGTAGAATCATGCAGGACTGAAATTTTTGATGTTTTTCTACTCCTCTCATGAGCCCAAACTAGTCTCTAAAAGCATGAGTTTGCAACTACTTTACTTTTGGAGAAAATTCAAAACATTCACTATTCAATAGAGCCCAATAGCAAAAATCAGGTTTTGAATGAAGAATCACATTTCTTGGTGAAATCATGCAGGATTGAAATTTTTGATGGTTTTTTACTCCTCTCAACAGCCCAAACAAGTTTCTAAAAGGATGAGTTTGCAACTACTTTACTTTTGGAGAAAATTCAAAACATTCATTATTCAATAGGGCCCAAACTATCAAAAACCAGCGGTTTCAATGAACACACATTTCTTGGTAGAATCATGCAGGACTGAAATTTTTGATGTTTTTCTACTCCTCTCATGAGCCCAAACAAGTATCTAAAAGCATGAGTTTGCAACTACTTTACTTTTGGAGAAAATTCAAAACATTCATTATTCAATAGAGCCCAATAGCAAAAACCAGCGTTTTGAATGAAGAATCACATTTCTTGGTAGAATCATGCAGGATTGAAATTTTTGATGGTTTTTTACTCCTCTCAACAGCCCAAACAAGTTTCTAAAAGGATGAGTTTGCAACTACTTTACTTTTGGAGAAAATTCAAAACATTCATTATTCAATAGGGCCCAAACTATCAAAAACCAGCAGTTTCAATGAACACACATTTCTTGGTAGAATCATGCAGGACTGAAATTTTTGATGTTTTTCTACTCCTCTCATGAGCCCAAACAAGTCTCTAAAAGCATGAGTTTGCAACTACTTTACTTTTGGAGAAAATTCAAAACATTCATTATTCAATAGAGCCCAATAGCAAAAACCAGCGTTTTGAATGAAGAATCACATTTCTTGGTAGAATCATGCAGGATTGAAATTTTTGATGGTTTTTTACTCCTCTCAACAGCCCAAACAAGTTTCTAAAAGGATGAGTTTGCAACTACTTTACTTTTGAAGAAAATTCAAAACATTCATTATTCAATAGGGCCCAAACTATCAAAAACCAGCGGTTTCAATGAACACACATTTCTTGGTAGAATCATGCAGGACTGAAATTTTTGATGTTTTTCAACTCCTCTCATGAGCCCAAACAAGTCTCTAAAAGCATGAGTTTGCAACTACTTTACTTTTGGAGAAAATTCAAAACATTCATTATTCAATAGGGCCCAAACTATCAAAAACCAGCGGTTTGAATGAACACACATTTCTTGGTAGAATCATGCAGGACTGAAATTTTTGATGTTTTTCTACTCCTCTCATGAGCCCAAACAAGTCTCTAAAAGCATGAGTTTGCAACTACTTTACTTTTGGAGAAAATTCAAAACATTCATTATTCAATAGAGCCCAATAGCAAAAACCAGCGTTTTGAAAGAAGAATCACATTTCTTGGTAGAATCATGCAGGATTGAAATTTTTGATGGTTTTTTACTCCTCTCAACAGCCCAAACAAGTTTCTAAAAGGATGAGTTTGCAACTACTTTACTTTTGGAGAAAATTCAAAACATTCATTATTCAATAGGGCCCAAACTATCAAAAACCAGCGGTTTGAATGAACACATTTCTTGGTAGAATCATGCAGGACTGAAATTTTTGATGTTTTTCTACTCCTCTCATGAGCCCAAACAAGTCTCTAAAAGCATGAGTTTGCAACTACTTTACTTTTGGAGAAAATTCAAAACATTCACTATTCAATAGAGCCCAATAGCAAAAATCAGGTTTTGAATGAAGAATCACATTTCTTGGTAAAATCATGCAGGATTGAAATTTTTGATGGTTTTTTACTCCTCTCAACAGCCCAAACAAGTTTCTAAAAGGATGAGTTTGCAACTACTTTACTTTTGGAGAAAATTCAAAACATTCATTATTCAATAGGGCCCAAACTATCAAAAACCAGCGGTTTCAATGAACACACATTTCTTGGTAGAATCATGCAGGACTGAAATTTTTGATGTTTTTCTACTCCTCTCATGAGCCCAAACAAGTCTCTAAAAGCATGAGTTTGCAACTACTTTACTTTTGGAGAAAATTCAAAACATTCATTATTCAATAGAGCCCAATAGCAAAAACCAGCGTTTTGAATGAAGAATCACATTTCTTGGTAGAATCATGCAGGATTGAAATTTTTGATGGTTTTTTACTCCTCTCAACAGCCCAAACAAGTTTCTAAAAGGATGAGTTTGCAACTACTTTACTTTTGGAGAAAATTCAAAACATTCATTATTCAATAGGGCCCAAACTATCAAAAACCAGCCGTTTCAATGAACACACATGTCTTGGTAGAATCATGCAGGACTGAAATTTTTGATGTTTTTCTACACATCTCATGAGCCCAAACAAGTCTCTAAAAGCATGAGTTTGCAACTACTTTACTTTTGGAGAAAATTCAAAACATTCACTATTCAATAGAGCCCAATAGCAAAAATCAGGTTTTGAATGAAGAATCACATTTCTTGGTAAAATCATGCAGGATTGAAATTTTTGATGGTTTTTTACTCCTCTCAACAGCCCAAACAAGTTTCTAAAAGGATGAGTTTGCAACTACTTTACTTTTGGAGAAAATTCAAAACATTCATTATTCAATAGGGCCCAAACTATCAAAAACCAGCGGTTTCAATGAACACACATTTCTTGGTAGAATCATGCAGGACTGAAATTTTTGATGTTTTTCTACTCCTCTCATGAGCCCAAACTAGTCTCTAAAAGCATGAGTTTGCAACTACTTTACTTTTGGAGAAAATTCAAAACATTCACTATTCAATAGAGCCCAATAGCAAAAATCAGGTTTTGAATGAAGAATCACATTTCTTGGTGAAATCATGCAGGATTGAAATTTTTGATGGTTTTTTACTCCTCTCAACAGCCCAAACAAGTTTCTAAAAGGATGAGTTTGCAACTACTTTACTTTTGGAGAAAATTCAAAACATTCATTATTCAATAGGGCCCAAACTATCAAAAACCAGCGGTTTCAATGAACACACATTTCTTGGTAGAATCATGCAGGACTGAAATTTTTGATGTTTTTCTACTCCTCTCATGAGCCCAAACAAGTCTCTAAAAGCATGAGTTTGCAACTACTTTACTTTTGGAGAAAATTCAAAACATTCATTATTCAATAGAGCCCAATAGCAAAAACCAGCGTTTTGAATGAAGAATCACATTTCTTGGTAGAATCATGCAGGATTGAAATTTTTGATGGTTTTTTACTCCTCTCAACAGCCCAAACAAGTTTCTAAAAGGATGAGTTTGCAACTACTTTACTTTTGGAGAAAATTCAAAACATTCATTATTCAATAGGGCCCAAACTATCAAAAACCAGCGGTTTCAATGAACACACATTTCTTGGTAGAATCATGCAGGACTGAAATTTTTGATGTTTTTCTACTCCTCTCATGAGCCCAAACAAGTCTCTAAAAGCATGAGTTTGCAACTACTTTACTTTTGGAGAAAATTCAAAACATTCATTATTCAATAGAGCCCAATAGCAAAAACCAGCGTTTTGAATGAAGAATCACATTTCTTGGTAGAATCATGCAGGATTGAAATTTTTGATGGTTTTTTACTCCTCTCAACAGCCCAAACAAGTTTCTAAAAGGATGAGTTTGCAACTACTTTACTTTTGAAGAAAATTCAAAACATTCATTATTCAATAGGGCCCAAACTATCAAAAACCAGCGGTTTCAATGAACACACATTTCTTGGTAGAATCATGCAGGACTGAAATTTTTGATGTTTTTCTACTCCTCTCATGAGCCCAAACAAGTCTCTAAAAGCATGAGTTTGCAACTACTTTACTTTTGGAGAAAATTCAAAACATTCATTATTCAATAGGGCCCAAACTATCAAAAACCAGCGGTTTGAATGAACACACATTTCTTGGTAGAATCATGCAGGACTGAAATTTTTGATGTTTTTCTACTCCTCTCATGAGCCCAAACAAGTCTCTAAAAGCATGAGTTTGCAACTACTTTACTTTTGGAGAAAATTCAAAACATTCATTATTCAATAGAGCCCAATAGCAAAAACCAGCGTTTTGAAAGAAGAATCACATTTCTTGGTAGAATCATGCAGGATTGAAATTTTTGATGGTTTTTTACTCCTCTCAACAGCCCAAACAAGTTTCTAAAAGGATGAGTTTGCAACTACTTTACTTTTGGAGAAAATTCAAAACATTCATTATTCAATAGGGCCCAAACTATCAAAAACCAGCGGTTTGAATGAACACATTTCTTGGTAGAATCATGCAGGACTGAAATTTTTGATGTTTTTCTACTCCTCTCATGAGCCCAAACAAGTCTCTAAAAGCATGAGTTTGCAACTACTTTACTTTTGGAGAAAATTCAAAACATTCATTATTCAATAGAGCCCAATAGCAAAAACCAGCGTTTTGAATGAAGAATCACATTTCTTGGTAGAATCATGCAGGATTGAAATTTTTGATGGTTTTTTACTCCTCTCAACAGCCCAAACAAGTTTCTAAAAGGATGAGTTTGCAACTACTTTACTTTTGGAGAAAATTCAAAACATTCATTATTCAATAGGGCCCAAACTATCAAAAACCAGCGGTTTGAATGAACACATTTCTTGGTAGAATCATGCAGGACTGAAATTTTTGATGTTTTTCTACTCCTCTCATGAGCCCAAACAAGTCTCTAAAAGCATGAGTTTGCAACTACTTTACTTTTGGAGAAAATTCAAAACATTCACTATTCAATAGAGCCCAATAGCAAAAATCAGGTTTTGAATGAAGAATCACATTTCTTGGTAAAATCATGCAGGATTGAAATTTTTGATGGTTTTTTACTCCTCTCAACAGCCCAAACAAGTTTCTAAAAGGATGAGTTTGCAACTACTTTACTTTTGGAGAAAATTCAAAACATTCATTATTCAATAGGGCCCAAACTATCAAAAACCAGCGGTTTCAATGAACACACATTTCTTGGTAGAATCATGCAGGACTGAAATTTTTGATGTTTTTCTACTCCTCTCATGAGCCCAAACAAGTCTCTAAAAGCATGAGTTTGCAACTACTTTACTTTTGGAGAAAATTCAAAACATTCATTATTCAATAGAGCCCAATAGCAAAAACCAGCGTTTTGAATGAAGAATCACATTTCTTGGTAGAATCATGCAGGATTGAAATTTTTGATGGTTTTTTACTCCTCTCAACAGCCCAAACAAGTTTCTAAAAGGATGAGTTTGCAACTACTTTACTTTTGGAGAAAATTCAAAACATTAATTATTCAATAGGGCCCAAACTATCAAAAACCAGCGGTTTGAATGAACACATTTCTTGGTAGAATCATGCAGGACTGAAATTTTTGATGTTTTTCTACTCCTCTCATGAGCCCAAACAAGTCTCTAAAAGCATGAGTTTGCAACTACTTTACTTTTGGAGAAAATTCAAAACATTCACTATTCAATAGAGCCCAATAGCAAAAATCAGGTTTTGAATGAAGAATCACATTTCTTGGTAAAATCATGCAGGATTGAAATTTTTGATGGTTTTTTACTCCTCTCAACAGCCCAAACAAGTTTCTAAAAGGATGAGTTTGCAACTACTTTACTTTTGGAGAAAATTCAAAACATTCATTATTCAATAGGGCCCAAACTATCAAAAACCAGCGGTTTCAATGAACACACATTTCTTGGTAGAATCATGCAGGACTCAAATTTTTGATGTTTTTCTACTCCTCTCATGAGCCCAAACAAGTCTCTAAAAGCATGAGTTTGCAACTACTTTACTTTTGGAGAAAATTCAAAACATTCATTATTCAATAGAGCCCAATAGCAAAAACCAGCGTTTTGAATGAAGAATCACATTTCTTGGTAGAATCATGCAGGATTGAAATTTTTGATGGTTTTTTACTCCTCTCAACAGCCCAAACAAGTTTCTAAAAGGATGAGTTTGCAACTACTTTACTTTTGGAGAAAATTCAAAACATTCATTATTCAATAGGGCCCAAACTATCAAAAACCAGCGGTTTCAATGAACACACATTTCTTGGTAGAATCATGCAGGACTGAAATTTTTGATGTTTTTCTACTCCTCTCGTGAGCCCAAACAAGTCTCTAAAAGCATGAGTTTGCAACTACTTTACTTTTGGAGAAAATTCAAAACATTCATTATTCAATAGAGCCCAATAGCAAAAACCAGCGTTTTGAATGAAGAATCACATTTCTTGGTAGAATCATGCAGGATTGAAATTTTTGATGGTTTTTTACTCCTCTCAACAGCCCAAACAAGTTTCTAAAAGGATGAGTTTGCAACTACTTTACTTTTGGAGAAAATTCAAAACATTCATTATTCAATAGGGCCCAAACTATCAAAAACCAGCCGTTTCAATGAACACACATTTCTTGGTAGAATCATGCAGGACTGAAATTTTTGATGTTTTTCTACTCCTCTCATGAGCCCAAACAAGTCTCTAAAAGCATGAGTTTGCAACTACTTTACTTTTGGAGAAAATTCAAAACATTCATTATTCAATAGAGCCCAATAGCAAAAACCAGCGTTTTGAATGAAGAATCACATTTCTTGGTAGAATCATGCAGGATTGAAATTTTTGATGGTTTTTCACTCCTCTCAACAGCCCAAACAAGTTTCTAAAAGGATGAGTTTGCAACTACTTTACTTTTGGAGAAAATTCAAAACATTCATTATTCAATAGGGCCCAAACTATCAAAAACCAGCGGTTTCAATGAACACACATTTCTTGGTAGAATCATGCAGGACTGAAATTTTTGATGTTTTTCTACTCCTCTCATGAGCCCAAACAAGTCTCTAAAAGCATGAGTTTGCAACTACTTTACTTTTGGAGAAAATTCAAAACATTCATTATTCAATAGAGCCCAATAGCAAAAACCAGCGTTTTGAATGAAGAATCACATTTCTTGGTAGAATCATGCAGGATTGAAATTTTTGATGGTTTTTTACTCCTCTCAACAGCCCAAACAAGTTTCTAAAAGGATGAGTTTGCAACTACTTTACTTTTGGAGAAAATTCAAAACATTCATTATTCAATAGGGCCCAAACTATCAAAAACCAGCGGTTTCAATGAACACACATTTCTTGGTAGAATCATGCAGGACTGAAATTTTTGATGTTTTTCTACTCCTCTCATGAGCCCAAACAAGTCTCTAAAAGCATGAGTTTGCAACTACTTTACTTTTGGAGAAAATTCAAAACATTCATTATTCAATAGAGCCCAATAGCAAAAACCAGCGTTTTGAATGAAGAATCACATTTCTTGGTAGAATCATGCAGGATTGAAATTTTTGATGGTTTTTTACTCCTCTCAACAGCCCAAACAAGTTTCTAAAAGGATGAGTTTGCAACTACTTTACTTTTGGAGAAAATTCAAAACATTCATTATTCAATAGGGCCCAAACTATCAAAAACCAGCGGTTTCAATGAACACACATTTCTTGGTAGAATCATGCAGGACTGAAATTTTTGATGTTTTTCTACTCCTCTCATGAGCCCAAACAAGTCTCTAAAAGCATGAGTTTGCAACTACTTTACTTTTGGAGAAAATTCAAAACATTCATTATTCAATAGAGCCCAATAGCAAAAACCAGCGTTTTGAATGAAGAATCACATTTCTTGGTAGAATCATGCAGGATTGAAATTTTTGATGGTTTTTTACTCCTCTCAACAGCCCAAACAAGTTTCTAAAAGGATGAGTTTGCAACTACTTTACTTTTGGAGAAAATTCAAAACATTCATTATTCAATAGGGCCCAAACTATAAAAAACCAGCGGTTTCAATGAACACACATTTCTTGGTAGAATCATGCAGGACTGAAATTTTTGATGTTTTTCTACTCCTCTCATGAGCCCAAACAAGTCTCTAAAAGCATGAGTTTGCAACTACTTTACTTTTGGAGAAAATTCAAAACATTCATTATTCAATAGGGCCCAAACTATCAAAAACCAGCGGTTTGAATGAACACACATTTCTTGGTAGAATCATGCAGGACTGAAATTTTTGATGTTTTTCTACTCCTCTCATGAGCCCAAACAAGTCTCTAAAAGCATGAGTTTGCAACTACTTTACTTTTGGAGAAAATTCAAAACATTCACTATTCAATAGAGCCCAATAGCAAAAATCAGGTTTTGAATGAAGAATCACATTTCTTGGTAAAATCATGCAGGATTGAAATTTTTGATGGTTTTTTACTCCTCTCAACAGCCCAAACAAGTTTCTAAAAGGATGAGTTTGCAACTACTTTACTTTTGGAGAAAATTTAAAACATTCATTATTCAATAGGGCCCAAACTATCAAAAACCAGCGGTTTCAATGAACACACATTTCTTGGTAGAATCATGCAGGACTGAAATTTTTGATGTTTTTCTACTCCTCTCATGAGCCCAAACAAATCTCTAAAAGCATGAGTTTGCAACTACTTTACTTTTGGAGAAAATTCAAAACATTCATTATTCAATAGAGCCCAATAGCAAAAACCAGCGTTTTGAATGAAGAATCACATTTCTTGGTAGAATCATGCAGGATTGAAATTTTTGATGGTTTTTTACTCCTCTCAACAGCCCAAACAAGTTTCTAAAAGGATGAGTTTGCAACTACTTTACTTTTGGAGAAAATTCAAAACATTCATTATTCAATAGGGCCCAAACTATCAAAAACCAGCGGTTTCAATGAACACACATTTCTTGGTAGAATCATGCAGGACTGAAATTTTTGATGTTTTTCTACTCCTCTCATGAGCCCAAACAAGTCTCTAAAAGCATGAGTTTGCAACTACTTTACTTTTGGAGAAAATTCAAAACATTCATTATTCAATAGAGCCCAATAGCAAAAACCAGCGTTTTGAATGAAGAATCACATTTCTTGGTAGAATCATGCAGGATTGAAATTTTTGATGGTTTTTTACTCCTCTCAACAGCCCAAACAAGTTTCTAAAAGGATGAGTTTGCAACTACTTTACTTTTGAAGAAAATTCAAAACATTCATTATTCAATAGGGCCCAAACTATCAAAAACCAGCGGTTTCAATGAACACACATTTCTTGGTAGAATCATGCAGGACTGAAATTTTTGATGTTTTTCTACTCCTCTCATGAGCCCAAACAAGTCTCTAAAAGCATGAGTTTGCAACTACTTTACTTTTGGAGAAAATTCAAAACATTCATTATTCAATAGGGCCCAAACTATCAAAAACCAGCGGTTTGAATGAACACACATTTCTTGGTAGAATCATGCAGGACTGAAATTTTTGATGTTTTTCTACTCCTCTCATGAGCCCAAACAAGTCTCTAAAAGCATGAGTTTGCAACTACTTTACTTTTGGAGAAAATTCAAAACATTCATTATTCAATAGAGCCCAATAGCAAAAACCAGCGTTTTGAATGAAGAATCACATTTCTTGGTAGAATCATGCAGGATTGAAATTTTTGATGGTTTTTTACTCCTCTCAACAGCCCAAACAAGTTTCTAAAAGGATGAGTTTGCAACTACTTTACTTTTGGAGAAAATTCAAAACATTCATTATTCAATAGGGCCCAAACTATCAAAAACCAGCGGTTTGAATGAACACATTTCTTGGTAGAATCATGCAGGACTGAAATTTTTGATGTTTTTCTACTCCTCTCATGAGCCCAAACAAGTCTCTAAAAGCATGAGTTTGCAACTACTTTACTTTTGGAGAAAATTCAAAACATTCACTATTCAATAGAGCCCAATAGCAAAAATCAGGTTTTGAATGAAGAATCACATTTCTTGGTAAAATCATGCAGGATTGAAATTTTTGATGGTTTTTTACTCCTCTCAACAGCCCAAACAAGTTTCTAAAAGGATGAGTTTGCAACTACTTTACTTTTGGAGAAAATTCAAAACATTAATTATTCAATAGGGCCCAAACTATCAAAAACCAGCGGTTTGAATGAACACATTTCTTGGTAGAATCATGCAGGACTGAAATTTTTGATGTTTTTCTACTCCTCTCATGAGCCCAAACAAGTCTCTAAAAGCATGAGTTTGCAACTACTTTACTTTTGGAGAAAATTCAAAACATTCACTATTCAAAAGAGCCCAATAGCAAAAATCTGGTTTTGAATGAAGAATCACATTTCTTGGTAAAATCATGCAGGATTGAAATTTTTGATGGTTTTTTACTACTCTCAACAGCCCAAACAAGTTTCTAAAAGGATGAGTTTGCAACTACTTTACTTTTGGAGAAAATTCAAAACATTCATTATTCAATAGGGCCCAAACTATCAAAAACCAGCGGTTTCAATGAACACACATTTCTTGGTAGAATCATGCAGGACTGAAATTTTTGATGTTTTTCTACTCCTCTCATGAGCCCAAACAAGTCTCTAAAAGCATGAGTTTGCAACTACTTTACTTTTGGAGAAAATTCAAAACATTCATTATTCAATAGAGCCCAATAGCAAAAACCAGCGTTTTGAATGAAGAATCACATTTCTTGGTAGAATCATGCAGGATTGAAATTTTTGATGGTTTTTTACTCCTCTCAACAGCCCAAACAAGTTTCTAAAAGGATGAGTTTGCAACTACTTTACTTTTGGAGAAAATTCAAAACATTCATTATTCAATAGGGCCCAAACTATCAAAAACCAGCGGTTTCAATGAACACACATTTCTTGGTAGAATCATGCAGGACTGAAATTTTTGATGTTTTTCTACTCCTCTCATGAGCCCAAACAAGTCTCTAAAAGCATGAGTTTGCAACTACTTTACTTTTGGAGAAAATTCAAAACATTCATTATTCAATAGGGCCCAAACTATCAAAAACCAGCGGTTTGAATGAACACACATTTCTTGGTAGAATCATGCAGGACTGAAATTTTTGATGTTTTTCTACTCCTCTCATGAGCCCAAACAAGTCTCTAAAAGCATGAGTTTGCAACTACTTTACTTTTGGAGAAAATTCAAAACATTCATTATTCAATAGAGCCCAATAGCAAAAACCAGCGTTTTGAAAGAAGAATCACATTTCTTGGTAGAATCATGCAGGATTGAAATTTTTGATGGTTTTTTACTCCTCTCAACAGCCCAAACAAGTTTCTAAAAGGATGAGTTTGCAACTACTTTACTTTTGGAGAAAATTCAAAACATTCATTATTCAATAGGGCCCAAACTATCAAAAACCAGCGGTTTGAATGAACACATTTCTTGGTAGAATCATGCAGGACTGAAATTTTTGATGTTTTTCTACTCCTCTCATGAGCCCAAACAAGTCTCTAAAAGCATGAGTTTGCAACTACTTTACTTTTGGAGAAAATTCAAAACATTCACTATTCAATAGAGCCCAATAGCAAAAATCAGGTTTTGAATGAAGAATCACATTTCTTGTTAAAATCATGCAGGATTGAAATTTTTGATGGTTTTTTACTCCTCTCAACAGCCCAAACAAGTTTCTAAAAGGATGAGTTTGCAACTACTTTACTTTTGGAGAAAATTCAAAACATTCATTATTCAATAGGGCCCAAACTATCAAAAACCAGCGGTTTCAATGAACACACATTTCTTGGTAGAATCATGCAGGACTGAAATTTTTGATGTTTTTCTACTCCTCTCATGAGCCCAAACAAGTCTCTAAAAGCATGAGTTTGCAACTACTTTACTTTTGGAGAAAATTCAAAACATTCATTATTCAATAGAGCCCAATAGCAAAAACCAGCGTTTTGAATGAAGAATCACATTTCTTGGTAGAATCATGCAGGATTGAAATTTTTGATGGTTTTTTACTCCTCTCAACAGCCCAAACAAGTTTCTAAAAGGATGAGTTTGCAACTACTTTACTTTTGGAGAAAATTCAAAACATTAATTATTCAATAGGGCCCAAACTATCAAAAACCAGCGGTTTGAATGAACACATTTCTTGGTAGAATCATGCAGGACTGAAATTTTTGATGTTTTTCTACTCCTCTCATGAGCCCAAACAAGTCTCTAAAAGCATGAGTTTGCAACTACTTTACTTTTGGAGAAAATTCAAAACATTCACTATTCAATAGAGCCCAATAGCAAAAATCAGGTTTTGAATGAAGAATCACATTTCTTGGTAAAATCATGCAGGATTGAAATTTTTGATGGATTTTTACTCCTCTCAACAGCCCAAACAAGTTTCTAAAAGGATGAGTTTGCAACTACTTTACTTTTGGAGAAAATTCAAAACATTCATTATTCAATAGGGCCCAAACTATCAAAAACCAGCGGTTTCAATGAACACACATTTCTTGGTAGAATCATGCAGGACTCAAATTTTTGATGTTTTTCTACTCCTCTCATGAGCCCAAACAAGTCTCTAAAAGCATGAGTTTGCAACTACTTTACTTTTGGAGAAAATTCAAAACATTCATTATTCAATAGAGCCCAATAGCAAAAACCAGCGTTTTGAATGAAGAATCACATTTCTTGGTAGAATCATGCAGGATTGAAATTTTTGATGGTTTTTTACTCCTCTCAACAGCCCAAACAAGTTTCTAAAAGGATGAGTTTGCAACTACTTTACTTTTGGAGAAAATTCAAAACATTCATTATTCAATAGGGCCCAAACTATCAAAAACCAGCGGTTTCAATGAACACACATTTCTTGGTAGAATCATGCAGGACTGAAATTTTTGATGTTTTTCTACTCCTCTCGTGAGCCCAAACAAGTCTCTAAAAGCATGAGTTTGCAACTACTTTACTTTTGGAGAAAATTCAAAACATTCATTATTCAATAGGGCCCAAACTATCAAAAACCAGCGGTTTGAATGAACACACATTTCTTGGTAGAATCATGCAGGACTGAAATTTTTGATGTTTTTCTACTCCTCTCATGAGCCCAAACAAGTCTCTAAAAGCATGAGTTTGCAACTACTTTACTTTTGGAGAAAATTCAAAACATTCATTATTCAATAGAGCCCAATAGCAAAAACCAGCGTTTTGAATGAAGAATCACATTTCTTGGTAGAATCATGCAGGATTGAAATTTTTGATGGTTTTTTACTCCTCTCAACAGCCCAAACAAGTTTCTAAAAGGATGAGTTTGCAACTACTTTACTTTTGGAGAAAATTCAAAACATTCATTATTCAATAGGGCCCAAACTATCAAAAACCAGCGGTTTGAATGAACACATTTCTTGGTAGAATCATGCAGGACTGAAATTTTTGATGTTTTTCTACTCCTCTCATGAGCCCAAACAAGTCTCTAAAAGCATGAGTTTGCAACTACTTTACTTTTGGAGAAAATTCAAAACATTCACTATTCAATAGAGCCCAATAGCAAAAATCAGGTTTTGAATGAAGAATCACATTTCTTGGTAAAATCATGCAGGATTGAAATTTTTGATGGTTTTTTACTCCTCTCAACAGCCCAAACAAGTTTCTAAAAGGATGAGTTTGCAACTACTTTACTTTTGGAGAAAATTCAAAACATTAATTATTCAATAGGGCCCAAACTATCAAAAACCAGCGGTTTGAATGAACACATTTCTTGGTAGAATCATGCAGGACTGAAATTTTTGATGTTTTTCTACTCCTCTCATGAGCCCAAACAAGTCTCTAAAAGCATGAGTTTGCAACTACTTTACTTTTGGAGAAAATTCAAAACATTCACTATTCAAAAGAGCCCAATAGCAAAAATCTGGTTTTGAATGAAGAATCACATTTCTTGGTAAAATCATGCAGGATTGAAATTTTTGATGGTTTTTTACTACTCTCAACAGCCCAAACAAGTTTCTAAAAGGATGAGTTTGCAACTACTTTACTTTTGGAGAAAATTCAAAACATTCATTATTCAATAGGGCCCAAACTATCAAAAACCAGCGGTTTCAATGAACACACATTTCTTGGTAGAATCATGCAGGACTGAAATTTTTGATGTTTTTCTACTCCTCTCATGAGCCCAAACAAGTCTCTAAAAGCATGAGTTTGCAACTACTTTACTTTTGGAGAAAATTCAAAACATTCATTATTCAATAGAGCCCAATAGCAAAAACCAGCGTTTTGAATGAAGAATCACATTTCTTGGTAGAATCATGCAGGATTGAAATTTTTGATGGTTTTTTACTCCTCTCAACAGCCCAAACAAGTTTCTAAAAGGATGAGTTTGCAACTACTTTACTTTTGGAGAAAATTCAAAACATTCATTATTCAATAGGGCCCAAACTATCAAAAACCAGCGGTTTCAATGAACACACATTTCTTGGTAGAATCATGCAGGACTGAAATTTTTGATGTTTTTCTACTCCTCTCATGAGCCCAAACAAGTCTCTAAAAGCATGAGTTTGCAACTACTTTACTTTTGGAGAAAATTCAAAACATTCATTATTCAATAGAGCCCAATAGCAAAAACCAGCGTTTTGAATGAAGAATCACATTTCTTGGTAGAATCATGCAGGATTGAAATTTTTGATGGTTTTTTACTCCTCTCAACAGCCCAAACAAGTTTCTAAAAGGATGAGTTTGCAACTACTTTACTTTTGAAGAAAATTCAAAACATTCATTATTCAATAGGGCCCAAACTATCAAAAACCAGCGGTTTCAATGAACACACATTTCTTGGTAGAATCATGCAGGACTGAAATTTTTGATGTTTTTCTACTCCTCTCATGAGCCCAAACAAGTCTCTAAAAGCATGAGTTTGCAACTACTTTACTTTTGGAGAAAATTCAAAACATTCATTATTCAATAGGGCCCAAACTATCAAAAACCAGCGGTTTGAATGAACACACATTTCTTGGTAGAATCATGCAGGACTGAAATTTTTGATGTTTTTCTACTCCTCTCATGAGCCCAAACAAGTCTCTAAAAGCATGAGTTTGCAACTACTTTACTTTTGGAGAAAATTCAAAACATTCATTATTCAATAGAGCCCAATAGCAAAAACCAGCGTTTTGAAAGAAGAATCACATTTCTTGGTAGAATCATGCAGGATTGAAATTTTTGATGGTTTTTTACTCCTCTCAACAGCCCAAACAAGTTTCTAAAAGGATGAGTTTGCAACTACTTTACTTTTGGAGAAAATTCAAAACATTCATTATTCAATAGGGCCCAAACTATCAAAAACCAGCGGTTTGAATGAACACATTTCTTGGTAGAATCATGCAGGACTGAAATTTTTGATGTTTTTCTACTCCTCTCATGAGCCCAAACAAGTCTCTAAAAGCATGAGTTTGCAACTACTTTACTTTTGGAGAAAATTCAAAACATTCACTATTCAATAGAGCCCAATAGCAAAAATCAGGTTTTGAATGAAGAATCACATTTCTTGTTAAAATCATGCAGGATTGAAATTTTTGATGGTTTTTTACTCCTCTCAACAGCCCAAACAAGTTTCTAAAAGGATGAGTTTGCAACTACTTTACTTTTGGAGAAAATTCAAAACATTCATTATTCAATAGGGCCCAAACTATCAAAAACCAGCGGTTTCAATGAACACACATTTCTTGGTAGAATCATGCAGGACTGAAATTTTTGATGTTTTTCTACTCCTCTCATGAGCCCAAACAAGTCTCTAAAAGCATGAGTTTGCAACTACTTTACTTTTGGAGAAAATTCAAAACATTCATTATTCAATAGAGCCCAATAGCAAAAACCAGCGTTTTGAATGAAGAATCACATTTCTTGGTAGAATCATGCAGGATTGAAATTTTTGATGGTTTTTTACTCCTCTCAACAGCCCAAACAAGTTTCTAAAAGGATGAGTTTGCAACTACTTTACTTTTGGAGAAAATTCAAAACATTAATTATTCAATAGGGCCCAAACTATCAAAAACCAGCGGTTTGAATGAACACATTTCTTGGTAGAATCATGCAGGACTGAAATTTTTGATGTTTTTCTACTCCTCTCATGAGCCCAAACAAGTCTCTAAAAGCATGAGTTTGCAACTACTTTACTTTTGGAGAAAATTCAAAACATTCACTATTCAATAGAGCCCAATAGCAAAAATCAGGTTTTGAATGAAGAATCACATTTCTTGGTAAAATCATGCAGGATTGAAATTTTTGATGGATTTTTACTCCTCTCAACAGCCCAAACAAGTTTCTAAAAGGATGAGTTTGCAACTACTTTACTTTTGGAGAAAATTCAAAACATTCATTATTCAATAGGGCCCAAACTATCAAAAACCAGCGGTTTCAATGAACACACATTTCTTGGTAGAATCATGCAGGACTCAAATTTTTGATGTTTTTCTACTCCTCTCATGAGCCCAAACAAGTCTCTAAAAGCATGAGTTTGCAACTACTTTACTTTTGGAGAAAATTCAAAACATTCATTATTCAATAGAGCCCAATAGCAAAAACCAGCGTTTTGAATGAAGAATCACATTTCTTGGTAGAATCATGCAGGATTGAAATTTTTGATGGTTTTTTACTCCTCTCAACAGCCCAAACAAGTTTCTAAAAGGATGAGTTTGCAACTACTTTACTTTTGGAGAAAATTCAAAACATTCATTATTCAATAGGGCCCAAACTATCAAAAACCAGCGGTTTCAATGAACACACATTTCTTGGTAGAATCATGCAGGACTGAAATTTTTGATGTTTTTCTACTCCTCTCGTGAGCCCAAACAAGTCTCTAAAAGCATGAGTTTGCAACTACTTTACTTTTGGAGAAAATTCAAAACATTCATTATTCAATAGGGCCCAAACTATCAAAAACCAGCGGTTTGAATGAACACACATTTCTTGGTAGAATCATGCAGGACTGAAATTTTTGATGTTTTTCTACTCCTCTCATGAGCCCAAACAAGTCTCTAAAAGCATGAGTTTGCAACTACTTTACTTTTGGAGAAAATTCAAAACATTCATTATTCAATAGAGCCCAATAGCAAAAACCAGCGTTTTGAATGAAGAATCACATTTCTTGGTAGAATCATGCAGGATTGAAATTTTTGATGGTTTTTTACTCCTCTCAACAGCCCAAACAAGTTTCTAAAAGGATGAGTTTGCAACTACTTTACTTTTGGAGAAAATTCAAAACATTCATTATTCAATAGGGCCCAAACTATCAAAAACCAGCCGTTTCAATGAACACACATGTCTTGGTAGAATCATGCAGGACTGAAATTTTTGATGTTTTTCTACACATCTCATGAGCCCAAACAAGTCTCTAAAAGCATGAGTTTGCAACTACTTTACTTTTGGAGAAAATTCAAAACATTCACTATTCAATAGAGCCCAATAGCAAAAATCAGGTTTTGAATGAAGAATCACATTTCTTGGTAAAATCATGCAGGATTGAAATTTTTGATGGTTTTTTACTCCTCTCAACAGCCCAAACAAGTTTCTAAAAGGATGAGTTTGCAACTACTTTACTTTTGGAGAAAATTCAAAACATTCATTATTCAATAGGGCCCAAACTATCAAAAACCAGCGGTTTCAATGAACACACATTTCTTGGTAGAATCATGCAGGACTGAAATTTTTGATGTTTTTCTACTCCTCTCATGAGCCCAAACTAGTCTCTAAAAGCATGAGTTTGCAACTACTTTACTTTTGGAGAAAATTCAAAACATTCACTATTCAATAGAGCCCAATAGCAAAAATCAGGTTTTGAATGAAGAATCACATTTCTTGGTGAAATCATGCAGGATTGAAATTTTTGATGGTTTTTTACTCCTCTCAACAGCCCAAACAAGTTTCTAAAAGGATGAGTTTGCAACTACTTTACTTTTGGAGAAAATTCAAAACATTCATTATTCAATAGGGCCCAAACTATCAAAAACCAGCGGTTTCAATGAACACACATTTCTTGGTAGAATCATGCAGGACTGAAATTTTTGATGTTTTTCTACTCCTCTCATGAGCCCAAACAAGTCTCTAAAAGCATGAGTTTGCAACTACTTTACTTTTGGAGAAAATTCAAAACATTCATTATTCAATAGAGCCCAATAGCAAAAACCAGCGTTTTGAATGAAGAATCACATTTCTTGGTAGAATCATGCAGGATTGAAATTTTTGATGGTTTTTTACTCCTCTCAACAGCCCAAACAAGTTTCTAAAAGGATGAGTTTGCAACTACTTTACTTTTGGAGAAAATTCAAAACATTCATTATTCAATAGGGCCCAAACTATCAAAAACCAGCGGTTTCAATGAACACACATTTCTTGGTAGAATCATGCAGGACTGAAATTTTTGATGTTTTTCTACTCCTCTCATGAGCCCAAACAAGTCTCTAAAAGCATGAGTTTGCAACTACTTTACTTTTGGAGAAAATTCAAAACATTCATTATTCAATAGAGCCCAATAGCAAAAACCAGCGTTTTGAATGAAGACTCACATTTCTTGGTAGAATCATGCAGGATTGAAATTTTTGATGGTTTTTTACTCCTCTCAACAGCCCAAACAAGTTTCTAAAAGGATGAGTTTGCAACTACTTTACTTTTGAAGAAAATTCAAAACATTCATTATTCAATAGGGCCCAAACTATCAAAAACCAGCGGTTTCAATGAACACACATTTCTTGGTAGAATCATGCAGGACTGAAATTTTTGATGTTTTTCTACTCCTCTCATGAGCCCAAACAAGTCTCTAAAAGCATGAGTTTGCAACTACTTTACTTTTGGAGAAAATTCAAAACATTCATTATTCAATAGGGCCCAAACTATCAAAAACCAGCGGTTTGAATGAACACACATTTCTTGGTAGAATCATGCAGGACTGAAATTTTTGATGTTTTTCTACTCCTCTCATGAGCCCAAACAAGTCTCTAAAAGCATGAGTTTGCAACTACTTTACTTTTGGAGAAAATTCAAAACATTCATTATTCAATAGAGCCCAATAGCAAAAACCAGCGTTTTGAAAGAAGAATCACATTTCTTGGTAGAATCATGCAGGATTGAAATTTTTGATGGTTTTTTACTCCTCTCAACAGCCCAAACAAGTTTCTAAAAGGATGAGTTTGCAACTACTTTACTTTTGGAGAAAATTCAAAACATTCATTATTCAAAAGGGCCCAAACTATCAAAAACCAGCGGTTTGAATGAACACATTTCTTGGTAGAATCATGCAGGACTGAAATTTTTGATGTTTTTCTACTCCTCTCATGAGCCCAAACAAGTCTCTAAAAGCATGAGTTTGCAACTACTTTACTTTTGGAGAAAATTCAAAACATTCATTATTCAATAGAGCCCAATAGCAAAAACCAGCGTTTTGAATGAAGAATCACATTTCTTGGTAGAATCATGCAGGATTGAAATTTTTGATGGTTTTTTACTCCTCTCAACAGCCCAAACAAGTTTCTAAAAGGATGAGTTTGCAACTACTTTACTTTTGGAGAAAATTCAAAACATTCATTATTCAATAGGGCCCAAACTATCAAAAACCAGCGGTTTGAATGAACACATTTCTTGGTAGAATCATGCAGGACTGAAATTTTTGATGTTTTTCTACTCCTCTCATGAGCCCAAACAAGTCTCTAAAAGCATGAGTTTGCAACTACTTTACTTTTGGAGAAAATTCAAAACATTCACTATTCAATAGAGCCCAATAGCAAAAATCAGGTTTTGAATGAAGAATCACATTTCTTGGTAAAATCATGCAGGATTGAAATTTTTGATGGTTTTTTACTCCTCTCAACAGCCCAAACAAGTTTCTAAAAGGATGAGTTTGCAACTACTTTACTTTTGGAGAAAATTCAAAACATTCATTATTCAATAGGGCCCAAACTATCAAAAACCAGCGGTTTCAATGAACACACATTTCTTGGTAGAATCATGCAGGACTCAAATTTTTGATGTTTTTCTACTCCTCTCATGAGCCCAAACAAGTCTCTAAAAGCATGAGTTTGCAACTACTTTACTTTTGGAGAAAATTCAAAACATTCATTATTCAATAGAGCCCAATAGCAAAAACCAGCGTTTTGAATGAAGAATCACATTTCTTGGTAGAATCATGCAGGATTGAAATTTTTGATGGTTTTTTACTCCTCTCAACAGCCCAAACAAGTTTCTAAAAGGATGAGTTTGCAACTACTTTACTTTTGGAGAAAATTCAAAACATTCATTATTCAATAGGGCCCAAACTATCAAAAACCAGCGGTTTCAATGAACACACATTTCTTGGTAGAATCATGCAGGACTCAAATTTTTGATGTTTTTCTACTCCTCTCATGAGCCCAAACAAGTCTCTAAAAGCATGAGTTTGCAACTACTTTACTTTTGGAGAAAATTCAAAACATTCATTATTCAATAGAGCCCAATAGCAAAAACCAGCGTTTTGAATGAAGAATCACATTTCTTGGTAGAATCATGCAGGATTGAAATTTTTGATGGTTTTTTACTCCTCTCAACAGCCCAAACAAGTTTCTAAAAGGATGAGTTTGCAACTACTTTACTTTTGGAGAAAATTCAAAACATTCATTATTCAATAGGGCCCAAACTATCAAAAACCAGCGGTTTCAATGAACACACATTTCTTGGTAGAATCATGCAGGACTGAAATTTTTGATGTTTTTCTACTCCTCTCATGAGCCCAAACAAGTCTCTAAAAGCATGAGTTTGCAACTACTTTACTTTTGGAGAAAATTCAAAACATTCATTATTCAATAGAGCCCAATAGCAAAAACCAGCGTTTTGAATGAAGAATCACATTTCTTGGTAGAATCATGCAGGATTGAAATTTTTGATGGTTTTTTACTCCTCTCAACAGCCCAAACAAGTTTCTAAAAGGATGAGTTTGCAACTACTTTACTTTTGGAGAAAATTCAAAACATTCATTATTCAATAGGGCCCAAACTATCAAAAACCAGCGGTTTCAATGAACACACATTTCTTGGTAGAATCATGCAGGACTGAAATTTTTGATGTTTTTCTACTCCTCTCATGAGCCCAAACAAGTCTCTAAAAGCATGAGTTTGCAACTACTTTACTTTTGGAGAAAATTCAAAACATTCATTATTCAATAGAGCCCAATAGCAAAAACCAGCGTTTTGAATGAAGAATCACATTTCTTGGTAGAATCATGCAGGATTGAAATTTTTGATGGTTTTTTACTCCTCTCAACAGCCCAAACAAGTTTCTAAAAGGATGAGTTTGCAACTACTTTACTTTTGGAGAAAATTCAAAACATTCATTATTCAATAGGGCCCAAACTATCAAAAACCAGCGGTTTCAATGAACACACATTTCTTGGTAGAATCATGCAGGACTGAAATTTTTGATGTTTTTCTACTCCTCTCATGAGCCCAAACAAGTCTCTAAAAGCATGAGTTTGCAACTACTTTACTTTTGGAGAAAATTCAAAACATTCATTATTCAATAGGGCCCAAACTATCAAAAACCAGCGGTTTGAATGAACACACATTTCTTGGTAGAATCATGCAGGACTGAAATTTTTGATGTTTTTCTACTCCTCTCATGAGCCCAAACAAGTCTCTAAAAGTATGAGTTTGCAACTACTTTACTTTTGGAGAAAATTCAAAACATTCACTATTCAATAGAGCCCAATAGCAAAAATCAGGTTTTGAATGAAGAATCACATTTCTTGGTAAAATCATGCAGGATTGAAATTTTTGATGGTTTTTTACTCCTCTCAACAGCCCAAACAAGTTTCTAAAAGGATGAGTTTGCAACTACTTTACTTTTGGAGAAAATTTAAAACATTCATTATTCAATAGGGCCCAAACTATCAAAAACCAGCGGTTTCAATGAACACACATTTCTTGGTAGAATCATGCAGGACTGAAATTTTTGATGTTTTTCTACTCCTCTCATGAGCCCAAACAAATCTCTAAAAGCATGAGTTTGCAACTACTTTACTTTTGGAGAAAATTCAAAACATTCATTATTCAATAGAGCCCAATAGCAAAAACCAGCGTTTTGAATGAAGAATCACATTTCTTGGTAGAATCATGCAGGATTGAAATTTTTGATGGTTTTTTACTCCTCTCAACAGCCCAAACAAGTTTCTAAAAGGATGAGTTTGCAACTACTTTACTTTTGGAGAAAATTCAAAACATTCATTATTCAATAGGGCCCAAACTATCAAAAACCAGCGGTTTCAATGAACACACATTTCTTGGTAGAATCATGCAGGACTGAAATTTTTGATGTTTTTCTACTCCTCTCATGAGCCCAAACAAGTCTCTAAAAGCATGAGTTTGCAACTACTTTACTTTTGGAGAAAATTCAAAACATTCATTATTCAATAGAGCCCAATAGCAAAAACCAGCGTTTTGAATGAAGAATCACATTTCTTGGTAGAATCATGCAGGACTGAAATTTTTGATGGTTTTTTACTCCTCTCAACAGCCCAAACAAGTTTCTAAAAGGATGAGTTTGCAACTACTTTACTTTTGAAGAAAATTCAAAACATTCATTATTCAATAGGGCCCAAACTATCAAAAACCAGCGGTTTCAATGAACACACATTTCTTGGTAGAATCATGCAGGACTGAAATTTTTGATGTTTTTCTACTCCTCTCATGAGCCCAAACAAGTCTCTAAAAGCATGAGTTTGCAACTACTTTACTTTTGGAGAAAATTCAAAACATTCATTATTCAATAGGGCCCAAACTATCAAAAACCAGCGGTTTGAATGAACACACATTTCTTGGTAGAATCATGCAGGACTGAAATTTTTGATGTTTTTCTACTCCTCTCATGAGCCCAAACAAGTCTCTAAAAGCATGAGTTTGCAACTACTTTACTTTTGGAGAAAATTCAAAACATTCATTATTCAATAGAGCCCAATAGCAAAAACCAGCGTTTTGAATGAAGAATCACATTTCTTGGTAGAATCATGCAGGATTGAAATTTTTGATGGTTTTTTACTCCTCTCAACAGCCCAAACAAGTTTCTAAAAGGATGAGTTTGCAACTACTTTACTTTTGGAGAAAATTCAAAACATTCATTATTCAATAGGGCCCAAACTATCAAAAACCAGCGGTTTGAATGAACACATTTCTTGGTAGAATCATGCAGGACTGAAATTTTTGATGTTTTTCTACTCCTCTCATGAGCCCAAACAAGTCTCTAAAAGCATGAGTTTGCAACTACTTTACTTTTGGAGAAAATTCAAAACATTCACTATTCAATAGAGCCCAATAGCAAAAATCAGGTTTTGAATGAAGAATCACATTTCTTGGTAAAATCATGCAGGATTGAAATTTTTGATGGTTTTTTACTCCTCTCAACAGCCCAAACAAGTTTCTAAAAGGATGAGTTTGCAACTACTTTACTTTTGGAGAAAATTCAAAACATTCATTATTCAATAGGGCCCAAACTATCAAAAACCAGCGGTTTCAATGAACACACATTTCTTGGTAGAATCATGCAGGACTGAAATTTTTGATGTTTTTCTACTCCTCTCATGAGCCCAAACAAGTCTCTAAAAGCATGAGTTTGCAACTACTTTACTTTTGGAGAAAATTCAAAACATTCATTATTCAATAGAGCCCAATAGCAAAAACCAGCGTTTTGAATGAAGAATCACATTTCTTGGTAGAATCATGCAGGATTGAAATTTTTGATGGTTTTTTACTCCTCTCAGCAGCCCAAACAAGTTTCTAAAAGGATGAGTTTGCAACTACTTTACTTTTGGAGAAAATTCAAAACATTCATTATTCAATAGGGCCCAAACTATCAAAAACCAGCGGTTTCAATGAACACACATTTCTTGGTAGAATCATGCAGGACTGAAATTTTTGATGTTTTTCTACTCCTCTCGTGAGCCCAAACAAGTCTCTAAAAGCATGAGTTTGCAACTACTTTACTTTTGGAGAAAATTCAAAACATTCATTATTCAATAGAGCCCAATAGCAAAAACCAGCGTTTTGAATGAAGAATCACATTTCTTGGTAGAATCATGCAGGATTGAAATTTTTGATGGTTTTTTACTCCTCTCAACAGCACAAACAAGTTTCTAAAAGGATGAGTTTGCAACTACTTTACTTTTGGAGAAAATTCAAAACATTCATTATTCAATAGGGCCCAAACTATCAAAAACCAGCCGTTTCAATGAACACACATTTCTTGGTAGAATCATGCAGGACTGAAATTTTTGATGTTTTTCTACTCCTCTCATGAGCCCAAACAAGTCTCTAAAAGCATGAGTTTGCAACTACTTTACTTTTGGAGAAAATTCAAAACATTCATTATTCAATAGAGCCCAATAGCAAAAACCAGCGTTTTGAATGAAGAATCACATTTCTTGGTAGAATCATGCAGGATTGAAATTTTTGATGGTTTTTTACTCCTCTCAACAGCCCAAACAAGTTTCTAAAAGGATGAGTTTGCAACTACTTTACTTTTGGAGAAAATTCAAAACATTCATTATTCAATAGGGCCCAAACTATCAAAAACCAGCGGTTTCAATGAACACACATTTCTTGGTAGAATCATGCAGGACTGAAATTTTTGATGTTTTTCTACTCCTCTCATGAGCCCAAACAAGTCTCTAAAAGCATGAGTTTGCAACTACTTTACTTTTGGAGAAAATTCAAAACATTCATTATTCAATAGAGCCCAATAGCAAAAACCAGCGTTTTGAATGAAGAATCACATTTCTTGGTAGAATCATGCAGGATTGAAATTTTTGATGGTTTTTTACTCCTCTCAACAGCCCAAACAAGTTTCTAAAAGGATGAGTTTGCAACTACTTTACTTTTGGAGAAAATTCAAAACATTCATTATTCAATAGGGCCCAAACTATCAAAAACCAGCGGTTTCAATGAACACACATTTCTTGGTAGAATCATGCAGGACTGAAATTTTTGATGTTTTTCTACTCCTCTCATGAGCCCAAACAAGTCTCTAAAAGCATGAGTTTGCAACTACTTTACTTTTGGAGAAAATTCAAAACATTCATTATTCAATAGAGCCCAATAGCAAAAACCAGCGTTTTGAATGAAGAATCACATTTCTTGGTAGAATCATGCAGGATTGAAATTTTTGATGGTTTTTTACTCCTCTCAACAGCCCAAACAAGTTTCTAAAAGGATGAGTTTGCAACTACTTTACTTTTGGAGAAAATTCAAAACATTCATTATTCAATAGGGCCCAAACTATCAAAAACCAGCGGTTTCAATGAACACACATTTCTTGGTAGAATCATGCAGGACTGAAATTTTTGATGTTTTTCTACTCCTCTCAAGAGCCCAAACAAGTCTCTAAAAGCATGAGTTTGCAACTACTTTACTTTTGGAGAAAATTCAAAACATTCATTATTCAATAGAGCCCAATAGCAAAAACCAGAGTTTTGAATGAAGAATCACATTTCTTGGTAGAATCATGCAGGATTGAAATTTTTGATGGTTTTTTACTCCTCTCAACAGCCCAAACAAGTTTCTAAAAGGATGAGTTTGCAACTACTTTACTTTTGGAGAAAATTCAAGACATTCATTATTCAATACGGCCCAAACTATCAAAAACCAGCGGTTTCAATGAACACACATTTCTTGGTAGAATCATGCAGGACTGAAATTTTTGATGTTTTTCTACTCCTCTCATGAGCCCAAACAAGTCTCTAAAAGCATGAGTTTGCAACTACTTTACTTTTGGAGAAAATTCAAAACATTCATTATTCAATAGAGCCCAATAGCAAAAACCAGCGTTTTGAATGAAGAATCACATTTCTTGGTAGAATCATGCAGGATTGAAATTTTTGATGGTTTTTTACTCCTCTCAACAGCCCAAACAAGTTTCTAAAAGGATGAGTTTGCAACTACTTTACTTTTGGAGAAAATTCAAAACATTCATTATTCAATAGGGCCCAAACTATCAAAAACCAGCGGTTTCAATGAACACACATTTCTTGGTAGAATCATGCAGGACTGAAATTTTTGATGTTTTTCTACTCCTCTCATGAGCCCAAACAAGTCTCTAAAAGCATGAGTTTGCAACTACTTTACTTTTGGAGAAAATTCAAAACATTCATTATTCAATAGGGCCCAAACTATCAAAAACCAGCGGTTTGAATGAACACACATTTCTTGGTAGAATCATGCAGGACTGAAATTTTTGATGTTTTTCTACTCCTCTCATGAGCCCAAACAAGTCTCTAAAAGCATGAGTTTGCAACTACTTTACTTTTGGAGAAAATTCAAAACATTCACTATTCAATAGAGCCCAATAGCAAAAATCAGGTTTTGAATGAAGAATCACATTTCTTGGTAAAATCATGCAGGATTGAAATTTTTGATGGTTTTTTACTCCTCTCAACAGCCCAAACAAGTTTCTAAAAGGATGAGTTTGCAACTACTTTACTTTTGGAGAAAATTTAAAACATTCATTATTCAATAGGGCCCAAACTATCAAAAACCAGCGGTTTCAATGAACACACATTTCTTGGTAGAATCATGCAGGACTGAAATTTTTGATGTTTTTCTACTCCTCTCATGAGCCCAAACAAATCTCTAAAAGCATGAGTTTGCAACTACTTTACTTTTGGAGAAAATTCAAAACATTCATTATTCAATAGAGCCCAATAGCAAAAACCAGCGTTTTGAATGAAGAATCACATTTCTTGGTAGAATCATGCAGGATTGAAATTTTTGATGGTTTTTTACTCCTCTCAACAGCCCAAACAAGTTTCTAAAAGGATGAGTTTGCAACTACTTTACTTTTGGAGAAAATTCAAAACATTCATTATTCAATAGGGCCCAAACTATCAAAAACCAGCGGTTTCAATGAACACACATTTCTTGGTAGAATCATGCAGGACTGAAATTTTTGATGTTTTTCTACTCCTCTCATGAGCCCAAACAAGTCTCTAAAAGCATGAGTTTGCAACTACTTTACTTTTGGAGAAAATTCAAAACATTCATTATTCAATAGAGCCCAATAGCAAAAACCAGCGTTTTGAATGAAGAATCACATTTCTTGGTAGAATCATGCAGGATTGAAATTTTTGATGGTTTTTTACTCCTCTCAACAGCCCAAACAAGTTTCTAAAAGGATGAGTTTGCAACTACTTTACTTTTGAAGAAAATTCAAAACATTCATTATTCAATAGGGCCCAAACTATCAAAAACCAGCGGTTTCAATGAACACACATTTCTTGGTAGAATCATGCAGGACTGAAATTTTTGATGTTTTTCTACTCCTCTCATGAGCCCAAACAAGTCTCTAAAAGCATGAGTTTGCAACTACTTTACTTTTGGAGAAAATTCAAAACATTCATTATTCAATAGGGCCCAAACTATCAAAAACCAGCGGTTTGAATGAACACACATTTCTTGGTAGAATCATGCAGGACTGAAATTTTTGATGTTTTTCTACTCCTCTCATGAGCCCAAACAAGTCTCTAAAAGCATGAGTTTGCAACTACTTTACTTTTGGAGAAAATTCAAAACATTCATTATTCAATAGAGCCCAATAGCAAAAACCAGCGTTTTGAATGAAGAATCACATTTCTTGGTAGAATCATGCAGGATTGAAATTTTTGATGGTTTTTTACTCCTCTCAACAGCCCAAACAAGTTTCTAAAAGGATGAGTTTGCAACTACTTTACTTTTGGAGAAAATTCAAAACATTCATTATTCAATAGGGCCCAAACTATCAAAAACCAGCGGTTTGAATGAACACATTTCTTGGTAGAATCATGCAGGACTGAAATTTTTGATGTTTTTCTACTCCTCTCATGAGCCCAAACAAGTCTCTAAAAGCATGAGTTTGCAACTACTTTACTTTTGGAGAAAATTCAAAACATTCACTATTCAATAGAGCCCAATAGCAAAAATCAGGTTTTGAATGAAGAATCACATTTCTTGGTAAAATCATGCAGGATTGAAATTTTTGATGGTTTTTTACTCCTCTCAACAGCCCAAACAAGTTTCTAAAAGGATGAGTTTGCAACTACTTTACTTTTGGAGAAAATTCAAAACATTAATTATTCAATAGGGCCCAAACTATCAAAAACCAGCGGTTTGAATGAACACATTTCTTGGTAGAATCATGCAGGACTGAAATTTTTGATGTTTTTCTACTCCTCTCATGAGCCCAAACAAGTCTCTAAAAGCATGAGTTTGCAACTACTTTACTTTTGGAGAAAATTCAAAACATTCACTATTCAAAAGAGCCCAATAGCAAAAATCAGGTTTTGAATGAAGAATCACATTTCTTGGTAAAATCATGCAGGATTGAAATTTTTGATGGTTTTTTACTACTCTCAACAGCCCAAACAAGTTTCTAAAAGGATGAGTTTGCAACTACTTTACTTTTGGAGAAAATTCAAAACATTCATTATTCAATAGGGCCCAAACTATCAAAAACCAGCGGTTTCAATGAACACACATTTCTTGGTAGAATCATGCAGGACTGAAATTTTTGATGTTTTTCTACTCCTCTCATGAGCCCAAACAAGTCTCTAAAAGCATGAGTTTGCAACTACTTTACTTTTGGAGAAAATTCAAAACATTCATTATTCAATAGAGCCCAATAGCAAAAACCAGCGTTTTGAATGAAGAATCACATTTCTTGGTAGAATCATGCAGGATTGAAATTTTTGATGGTTTTTTACTCCTCTCAACAGCCCAAACAAGTTTCTAAAAGGATGAGTTTGCAACTACTTTACTTTTGGAGAAAATTCAAAACATTCATTATTCAATAGGGCCCAAACTATCAAAAACCAGCGGTTTCAATGAACACACATTTCTTGGTAGAATCATGCAGGACTGAAATTTTTGATGTTTTTCTACTCCTCTCGTGAGCCCAAACAAGTCTCTAAAAGCATGAGTTTGCAACTACTTTACTTTTGGAGAAAATTCAAAACATTCATTATTCAATAGAGCCCAATAGCAAAAACCAGCGTTTTGAATGAAGAATCACATTTCTTGGTAGAATCATGCAGGATTGAAATTTTTGATGGTTTTTTACTCCTCTCAACAGCCCAAACAAGTTTCTAAAAGGATGAGTTTGCAACTACTTTACTTTTGGAGAAAATTCAAAACATTCATTATTCAATAGGGCCCAAACTATCAAAAACCAGCCGTTTCAATGAACACACATTTCTTGGTAGAATCATGCAGGACTGAAATTTTTGATGTTTTTCTACTCCTCTCATGAGCCCAAACTAGTCTCTAAAAGCATGAGTTTGCAACTACTTTACTTTTGGAGAAAATTCAAAACATTCATTATTCAATAGAGCCCAATAGCAAAAACCAGCGTTTTGAATGAAGAATCACATTTCTTGGTAGAATCATGCAGGATTGAAATTTTTGATGGTTTTTTACTCCTCTCAACAGCCCAAACAAGTTTCTAAAAGGATGAGTTTGCAACTACTTTACTTTTGGAGAAAATTCAAAACATTCATTATTCAATAGGGCCCAAACTATCAAAAACCAGCGGTTTCAATGAACACACATTTCTTGGTAGAATCATGCAGGACTGAAATTTTTGATGTTTTTCTACTCCTCTCATGAGCCCAAACAAGTCTCTAAAAGCATGAGTTTGCAACTACTTTACTTTTGGAGAAAATTCAAAACATTCATTATTCAATAGAGCCCAATAGCAAAAACCAGCGTTTTGAATGAAGAATCACATTTCTTGGTAGAATCATGCAGGATTGAAATTTTTGATGGTTTTTTACTCCTCTCAACAGCCCAAACAAGTTTCTAAAAGGATGAGTTTGCAACTACTTTACTTTTGGAGAAAATTCAAAACATTCATTATTCAATAGGGCCCAAACTATCAAAAACCAGCGGTTTCAATGAACACACATTTCTTGGTAGAATCATGCAGGACTGAAATTTTTGATGTTTTTCTACTCCTCTCAAGAGCCCAAACAAGTCTCTAAAAGCATGAGTTTGCAACTACTTTACTTTTGGAGAAAATTCAAAACATTCATTATTCAATAGAGCCCAATAGCAAAAACCAGCGTTTTGAATGAAGAATCACATTTCTTGGTAGAATCATGCAGGATTGAAATTTTTGATGGTTTTTTACTCCTCTCAACAGCCCAAACAAGTTTCTAAAAGGATGAGTTTGCAACTACTTTACTTTTGGAGAAAATTCAAGACATTCATTATTCAATACGGCCCAAACTATCAAAAACCAGCGGTTTCAATGAACACACATTTCTTGGTAGAATCATGCAGGACTGAAATTTTTGATGTTTTTCTACTCCTCTCATGAGCCCAAACAAGTCTCTAAAAGCATGAGTTTGCAACTACTTTACTTTTGGAGAAAATTCAAAACATTCATTATTCAATAGAGCCCAATAGCAAAAACCAGCGTTTTGAATGAAGAATCACATTTCTTGGTAGAATCATGCAGGATTGAAATTTTTGATGGTTTTTTACTCCTCTCAACAGCCCAAACAAGTTTCTAAAAGGATGAGTTTGCAACTACTTTACTTTTGGAGAAAATTCAAAACATTCATTATTCAATAGGGCCCAAACTATCAAAAACCAGCGGTTTCAATGAACACACATTTCTTGGTAGAATCATGCAGGACTGAAATTTTTGATGTTTTTCTACTCCTCTCGTGAGCCCAAACAAGTCTCTAAAAGCATGAGTTTGCAACTACTTTACTTTTGGAGAAAATTCAAAACATTCATTATTCAATAGAGCCCAATAGCAAAAACCAGCGTTTTGAATGAAGAATCACATTTCTTGGTAGAATCATGCAGGATTGAAATTTTTGATGGTTTTTTACTCCTCTCAACAGCCCAAACAAGTTTCTAAAAGGATGAGTTTGCAACTACTTTACTTTTGGAGAAAATTCAAAACATTCATTATTCAATAGGGCCCAAACTATCAAAAACCAGCGGTTTCAATGAACACACATTTCTTGGTAGAATCATGCAGGACTGAAATTTTTGATGTTTTTCTACTCCTCTCGTGAGCCCAAACAAGTCTCTAAAAGCATGAGTTTGCAACTACTTTACTTTTGGAGAAAATTCAAAACATTCATTATTCAATAGAGCCCAATAGCAAAAACCAGCGTTTTGAATGAAGAATCACATTTCTTGGTAGAATCATGCAGGATTGAAATTTTTGATGGTTTTTTACTCCTCTCAACAGCCCAAACAAGTTTCTAAAAGGATGAGTTTGCAACTACTTTACTTTTGGAGAAAATTCAAAACATTCATTATTCAATAGGGCCCAAACTATCAAAAACCAGCCGTTTCAATGAACACACATTTCTTGGTAGAATCATGCAGGACTGAAATTTTTGATGTTTTTCTACTCCTCTCATGAGCCCAAACAAGTCTCTAAAAGCATGAGTTTGCAACTACTTTACTTTTGGAGAAAATTCAAAACATTCATTATTCAATAGAGCCCAATAGCAAAAACCAGCGTTTTGAATGAAGAATCACATTTCTTGGTAGAATCATGCAGGATTGAAATTTTTGATGGTTTTTTACTCCTCTCAACAGCCCAAACAAGTTTCTAAAAGGATGAGTTTGCAACTACTTTACTTTTGGAGAAAATTCAAAACATTCATTATTCAATAGAGCCCAATAGCAAAAACCAGCGTTTTGAATGAAGAATCACATTTCTTGGTAGAATCATGCAGGATTGAAATTTTTGATGGTTTTTTACTCCTCTCAACAGCCCAAACAAGTTTCTAAAAGGATGAGTTTGCAACTACTTTACTTTTGGAGAAAATTCAAAACATTCATTATTCAATAGGGCCCAAACTATCAAAAACCAGCCGTTTCAATGAACACACATGTCTTGGTAGAATCATGCAGGACTGAAATTTTTGATGTTTTTCTACTCATCTCATGAGCCCAAACAAGTCTCTAAAAGCATGAGTTTGCAACTACTTTACTTTTGGAGAAAATTCAAAACATTCACTATTCAATAGAGCCCAATAGCAAAAATCAGGTTTTGAATGAAGAATCACATTTCTTGGTAAAATCATGCAGGATTGAAATTTTTGATGGTTTTTTACTCCTCTCAACAGCCCAAACAAGTTTCTAAAAGGATGAGTTTGCAACTACTTTACTTTTGGAGAAAATTCAAAACATTCATTATTCAATAGGGCCCAAACTATCAAAAACCAGCGGTTTCAATGAACACACATTTCTTGGTAGAATCATGCAGGACTGAAATTTTTGATGTTTTTCTACTCCTCTCGTGAGCCCAAACAAGTCTCTAAAAGCATGAGTTTGCAACTACTTTACTTTTGGAGAAAATTCAAAACATTCATTATTCAATAGAGCCCAATAGCAAAAACCAGCGTTTTGAATGAAGAATCACATTTCTTGGTAGAATCATGCAGGATTGAAATTTTTGATGGTTTTTTACTCCTCTCAACAGCCCAAACAAGTTTCTAAAAGGATGAGTTTGCAACTACTTTACTTTTGGAGAAAATTCAAAACATTCATTATTCAATAGGGCCCAAACTATCAAAAACCAGCCGTTTCAATGAACACACATTTCTTGGTAGAATCATGCAGGACTGAAATTTTTGATGTTTTTCTACTCCTCTCATGAGCCCAAACAAGTCTCTAAAAGCATGAGTTTGCAACTACTTTACTTTTGGAGAAAATTCAAAACATTCATTATTCAATAGAGCCCAATAGCAAAAACCAGCGTTTTGAATGAAGAATCACATTTCTTGGTAGAATCATGCAGGATTGAAATTTTTGATGGTTTTTTACTCCTCTCAACAGCCCAAACAAGTTTCTAAAAGGATGAGTTTGCAACTACTTTACTTTTGGAGAAAATTCAAAACATTCATTATTCAATAGGGCCCAAACTATAAAAAACCAGCGGTTTCAATGAACACACATTTCTTGGTAGAATCATGCAGGACTGAAATTTTTGATGTTTTTCTACTCCTCTCATGAGCCCAAACAAGTCTCTAAAAGCATGAGTTTGCAACTACTTTACTTTTGGAGAAAATTCAAAACATTCATTATTCAATAGGGCCCAAACTATCAAAAACCAGCGGTTTGAATGAACACACATTTCTTGGTAGAATCATGCAGGACTGAAATTTTTGATGTTTTTCTACTCCTCTCATGAGCCCAAACAAGTCTCTAAAAGCATGAGTTTGCAACTACTTTACTTTTGGAGAAAATTCAAAACATTCATTATTCAATAGAGCCCAATAGCAAAAACCAGCGTTTTGAATGAAGAATCACATTTCTTGGTAGAATCATGCAGGATTGAAATTTTTGATGGTTTTTTACTCCTCTCAACAGCCCAAACAAGTTTCTAAAAGGATGAGTTTGCAACTACTTTACTTTTGGAGAAAATTCAAAACATTCATTATTCAATAGGGCCCAAACTATCAAAAACCAGCCGTTTCAATGAACACACATGTCTTGGTAGAATCATGCAGGACTGAAATTTTTGATGTTTTTCTACTCATCTCATGAGCCCAAACAAGTCTCTAAAAGCATGAGTTTGCAACTACTTTACTTTTGGAGAAAATTCAAAACATTCACTATTCAATAGAGCCCAATAGCAAAAATCAGGTTTTGAATGAAGAATCACATTTCTTGGTAAAATCATGCAGGATTGAAATTTTTGATGGTTTTTTACTCCTCTCAACAGCCCAAACAAGTTTCTAAAAGGATGAGTTTGCAACTACTTTACTTTTGGAGAAAATTCAAAACATTCATTATTCAATAGGGCCCAAACTATCAAAAACCAGCGGTTTCAATGAACACACATTTCTTGGTAGAATCATGCAGGACTGAAATTTTTGATGTTTTTCTACTCCTCTCATGAGCCCAAACTAGTCTCTAAAAGCATGAGTTTGCAACTACTTTACTTTTGGAGAAAATTCAAAACATTCACTATTCAATAGAGCCCAATAGCAAAAATCAGGTTTTGAATGAAGAATCACATTTCTTGGTAAAATCATGCAGGATTGAAATTTTTGATGGTTTTTTACTCCTCTCAACAGCCCAAACAAGTTTCTAAAAGGATGAGTTTGCAACTACTTTACTTTTGGAGAAAATTCAAAACATTCATTATTCAATAGGGCCCAAACTATCAAAAACCAGCGGTTTCAATGAACACACATTTCTTGGTAGAATCATGCAGGACTGAAATTTTTGATGTTTTTCTACTCCTCTCATGAGCCCAAACAAGTCTCTAAAAGCATGAGTTTGCAACTACTTTACTTTTGGAGAAAATTCAAAACATTCATTATTCAATAGAGCCCAATAGCAAAAACCAGCGTTTTAAATGAAGAATCACATTTCTTGGTAGAATCATGCAGGATTGAAATTTTTGATGGTTTTTTACTCCTCTCAACAGCCCAAACAAGTTTCTAAAAGGATGAGTTTGCAACTACTTTACTTTTGGAGAAAATTCAAAACATTCATTATTCAATAGGGCCCAAACTATCAAAAACCAGCGGTTTCAATGAACACATTTCTTGGTAGAATCATGCAGGACTGAAATTTTTGATGTTTTTCTACTCCTCTCATGAGCCCAAACAAGTCTCTAAAAGCATGAGTTTGCAACTACTTTACTTTTGGAGAAAATTCAAAACATTCATTATTCAATAGAGCCCAATAGCAAAAACCAGCGTTTTGAATGAAGAATCACATTTCTTGGTAGAATCATGCAGGATTGAAATTTTTGATGGTTTTTTACTCCTCTCAACAGCCCAAACAAGTTTCTAAAAGGATGAGTTTGCAACTACTTTACTTTTGGAGAAAATTCAAAACATTAATTATTCAATAGGGCCCAAACTATCAAAAACCAGCGGTTTGAATGAACACATTTCTTGGTAGAATCATGCAGGACTGAAATTTTTGATGTTTTTCTACTCCTCTCATGAGCCCAAACAAGTCTCTAAAAGCATGAGTTTGCAACTACTTTACTTTTGGAGAAAATTCAAAACATTCATTATTCAATAGAGCCCAATAGCAAAAACCAGCGTTTTGAATGAAGAATCACATTTCTTGGTAGAATCATGCAGGATTGAAATTTTTGATGGTTTTTTACTCCTCTCAACAGCCCAAACAAGTTTCTAAAAGGATGAGTTTGCAACTACTTTACTTTTGGAGAAAATTCAAAACATTCATTATTCAATAGGGCCCAAACTATCAAAAACCAGCGGTTTCAATGAACACACATTTCTTGGTAGAATCATGCAGGACTGAAATTTTTGATGTTTTTCTACTCCTCTCGTGAGCCCAAACAAGTCTCTAAAAGCATGAGTTTGCAACTACTTTACTTTTGGAGAAAATTCAAAACATTCATTATTCAATAGAGCCCAATAGCAAAAACCAGCGTTTTGAATGAAGAATCACATTTCTTGGTAGAATCATGCAGGATTGAAATTTTTGATGGTTTTTTACTCCTCTCAACAGCCCAAACAAGTTTCTAAAAGGATGAGTTTGCAACTACTTTACTTTTGGAGAAAATTCAAAACATTCATTATTCAATAGGGCCCAAACTATCAAAAACCAGCCGTTTCAATGAACACACATTTCTTGGTAGAATCATGCAGGACTGAAATTTTTGATGTTTTTCTACTCCTCTCATGAGCCCAAACAAGTCTCTAAAAGCATGAGTTTGCAACTACTTTACTTTTGGAGAAAATTCAAAACATTCATTATTCAATAGAGCCCAATAGCAAAAACCAGCGTTTTGAATGAAGAATCACATTTCTTGGTAGAATCATGCAGGATTGAAATTTTTGATGGTTTTTTTACTCCTCTCAACAGCCCAAACAAGTTTCTAAAAGGATGAGTTTGCAACTACTTTACTTTTGGAGAAAATTCAAAACATTCATTATTCAATAGGGCCCAAACTATCAAAAACCAGCGGTTTCAATGAACACACATTTCTTGGTAGAATCATGCAGGACTGAAATTTTTGATGTTTTTCTACTCCTCTCATGAGCCCAAACAAGTCCCTAAAAGCATGAGTTTGCAACTACTTTACTTTTGGAGAAAATTCAAAACATTCATTATTCAATAGAGCCCAATAGCAAAAACCAGCGTTTTGAATGAAGAATCACATTTCTTGGTAGAATCATGCAGGATTGAAATTTTTGATGGTTTTTTACTCCTCTCAACAGCCCAAACAAGTTTCTAAAAGGATGAGTTTGCAACTACTTTACTTTTGGAGAAAATTCAAAACATTCATTATTCAATAGGGCCCAAACTATCAAAAACCAGCGGTTTCAATGAACACACATTTCTTGGTAGAATCATGCAGGACTGAAATTTTTGATGTTTTTCTACTCCTCTCATGAGCCCAAACAAGTCTCTAAAAGCATGAGTTTGCAACTACTTTACTTTTGGAGAAAATTCAAAACATTCATTATTCAATAGAGCCCAATAGCAAAAACCAGCGTTTTGAATGAAGAATCACATTTCTTGGTAGAATCATGCAGGATTGAAATTTTTGATGGTTTTTTACTCCTCTCATGAGCCCAAACAAGTCTCTAAAAGCATGAGTTTGCAACTACTTTACTTTTGGAGAAAATTCAAAACATTCATTATTCAATAGGGCCCAAACTATCAAAAACCAGCGGTTTGAATGAACACACATTTCTTGGTAGAATCATGCAGGACTGAAATTTGTGATGTTTTTCTACTCCTCTCATGAGCCCAAACAAGTCTCTAAAAGCATGAGTTTGCAACTACTTTACTTTTGGAGAAAATTCAAAACATTCATTATTCAATAGAGCCCAATAGCAAAAACCAGCGTTTTGAATGAAGAATCACATTTCTTGGTAGAATCATGCAGGATTGAAATTTTTGATGGTTTTTCTACTCCTCTCATGAGCCCAAACAAGTCTCTAAAAGCATAAGTTTGCAACTACTTTACTTTTGGAGAAAATTCAAAACATTCACTATTCAATAGAGCCCAATAGCAAAAATCAGGTTTTGAATGAAGAATCACATTTCTTGGTAGAATCATGCAGGATTGAAATTTTTGATGGTTTTTTACTCCTCTCAACAGCCCAAACAAGTTTCTAAAAGGATGAGTTTGCAACTACTTTACTTTTGGAGAAAATTCAAAACATTCATTATTCAATAGGGCCCAAACTATCAAAAACCAGCGGTTTCAATGAACACACATTTCTTGGTAGAATCATGCAGGACTGAAATTTTTGATGTTTTTCTACTCCTCTCATGAGCCCAAACAAGTCTCTAAAAGCATGAGTTTGCAACTACTTTACTTTTGGAGAAAATTCAAAACATTCATTATTCAATAGAGCCCAATAGCAAAAACCAGCGTTTTGAATGAAGAATCACATTTCTTGGTAGAATCATGCAGGATTGAAATTTTTGATGGTTTTTTACTCCTCTCAACAGCCCAAACAAGTTTCTAAAAGGATGAGTTTGCAACTACTTTACTTTTGAAGAAAATTCAAAACATTCATTATTCAATAGGGCCCAAACTATCAAAAACCAGCGGTTTCAATGAACACACATTTCTTGGTAGAATCATGCAGGACTGAAATTTTTGATGTTTTTCTACTCCTCTCATGAGCCCAAACAAGTCTCTAAAAGCATGAGTTTGCAACTACTTTACTTTTGGAGAAAATTCAAAACATTCATTATTCAATAGGGCCCAAACTATCAAAAACCAGCGGTTTGAATGAACACACATTTCTTGGTAGAATCATGCAGGACTGAAATTTTTGATGTTTTTCTACTCCTCTCATGAGCCCAAACAAGTCTCTAAAAGCATGAGTTTGCAACTACTTTACTTTTGGAGAAAATTCAAAACATTCATTATTCAATAGAGCCCAATAGCAAAAACCAGCGTTTTGAAAGAAGAATCACATTTCTTGGTAGAATCATGCAGGATTGAAATTTTTGATGGTTTTTTACTCCTCTCAACAGCCCAAACAAGTTTCTAAAAGGATGAGTTTGCAACTACTTTACTTTTGGAGAAAATTCAAAACATTCATTATTCAATAGGGCCCAAACTATCAAAAACCAGCGGTTTGAATGAACACATTTCTTGGTAGAATCATGCAGGACTGAAATTTTTGATGTTTTTCTACTCCTCTCATGAGCCCAAACAAGTCTCTAAAAGCATGAGTTTGCAACTACTTTACTTTTGGAGAAAATTCAAAACATTCATTATTCAATAGAGCCCAATAGCAAAAACCAGCGTTTTGAATGAAGAATCACATTTCTTGGTAGAATCATGCAGGATTGAAATTTTTGATGGTTTTTTACTCCTCTCAACAGCCCAAACAAGTTTCTAAAAGGATGAGTTTGCAACTACTTTACTTTTGGAGAAAATTCAAAACATTCATTATTCAATAGGGCCCAAACTATCAAAAACCAGCGGTTTGAATGAACACATTTCTTGGTAGAATCATGCAGGACTGAAATTTTTGATGTTTTTCTACTCCTCTCATGAGCCCAAACAAGTCTCTAAAAGCATGAGTTTGCAACTACTTTACTTTTGGAGAAAATTCAAAACATTCACTATTCAATAGAGCCCAATAGCAAAAATCAGGTTTTGAATGAAGAATCACATTTCTTGGTAAAATCATGCAGGATTGAAATTTTTGATGGTTTTTTACTCCTCTCAACAGCCCAAACAAGTTTCTAAAAGGATGAGTTTGCAACTACTTTACTTTTGGAGAAAATTCAAAACATTCATTATTCAATAGGGCCCAAACTATCAAAAACCAGCGGTTTCAATGAACACACATTTCTTGGTAGAATCATGCAGGACTGAAATTTTTGATGTTTTTCTACTCCTCTCATGAGCCCAAACAAGTCTCTAAAAGCATGAGTTTGCAACTACTTTACTTTTGGAGAAAATTCAAAACATTCATTATTCAATAGAGCCCAATAGCAAAAACCAGCGTTTTGAATGAAGAATCACATTTCTTGGTAGAATCATGCAGGATTGAAATTTTTGATGGTTTTTTACTCCTCTCAACAGCCCAAACAAGTTTCTAAAAGGATGAGTTTGCAACTACTTTACTTTTGGAGAAAATTCAAAACATTAATTATTCAATAGGGCCCAAACTATCAAAAACCAGCGGTTTGAATGAACACATTTCTTGGTAGAATCATGCAGGACTGAAATTTTTGATGTTTTTCTACTCCTCTCATGAGCCCAAACAAGTCTCTAAAAGCATGAGTTTGCAACTACTTTACTTTTGGAGAAAATTCAAAACATTCACTATTCAATAGAGCCCAATAGCAAAAATCAGGTTTTGAATGAAGAATCACATTTCTTGGTAAAATCATGCAGGATTGAAATTTTTGATGGTTTTTTACTCCTCTCAACAGCCCAAACAAGTTTCTAAAAGGATGAGTTTGCAACTACTTTACTTTTGGAGAAAATTCAAAACATTCATTATTCAATAGGGCCCAAACTATCAAAAACCAGCGGTTTCAATGAACACACATTTCTTGGTAGAATCATGCAGGACTCAAATTTTTGATGTTTTTCTACTCCTCTCATGAGCCCAAACAAGTCTCTAAAAGCATGAGTTTGCAACTACTTTACTTTTGGAGAAAATTCAAAACATTCATTATTCAATAGAGCCCAATAGCAAAAACCAGCGTTTTGAATGAAGAATCACATTTCTTGGTAGAATCATGCAGGATTGAAATTTTTGATGGTTTTTTACTCCTCTCAACAGCCCAAACAAGTTTCTAAAAGGATGAGTTTGCAACTACTTTACTTTTGGAGAAAATTCAAAACATTCATTATTCAATAGGGCCCAAACTATCAAAAACCAGCGGTTTCAATGAACACACATTTCTTGGTAGAATCATGCAGGACTGAAATTTTTGATGTTTTTCTACTCCTCTCGTGAGCCCAAACAAGTCTCTAAAAGCATGAGTTTGCAACTACTTTACTTTTGGAGAAAATTCAAAACATTCATTATTCAATAGAGCCCAATAGCAAAAACCAGCGTTTTGAATGAAGAATCACATTTCTTGGTAGAATCATGCAGGATTGAAATTTTTGATGGTTTTTTACTCCTCTCAACAGCCCAAACAAGTTTCTAAAAGGATGAGTTTGCAACTACTTTACTTTTGGAGAAAATTCAAAACATTCATTATTCAATAGGGCCCAAACTATCAAAAACCAGCCGTTTCAATGAACACACATTTCTTGGTAGAATCATGCAGGACTGAAATTTTTGATGTTTTTCTACTCCTCTCATGAGCCCAAACAAGTCTCTAAAAGCATGAGTTTGCAACTACTTTACTTTTGGAGAAAATTCAAAACATTCATTATTCAATAGAGCCCAATAGCAAAAACCAGCGTTTTGAATGAAGAATCACATTTCTTGGTAGAATCATGCAGGATTGAAATTTTTGATGGTTTTTCACTCCTCTCAACAGCCCAAACAAGTTTCTAAAAGGATGAGTTTGCAACTACTTTACTTTTGGAGAAAATTCAAAACATTCATTATTCAATAGGGCCCAAACTATCAAAAACCAGCGGTTTCAATGAACACACATTTCTTGGTAGAATCATGCAGGACTGAAATTTTTGATGTTTTTCTACTCCTCTCATGAGCCCAAACAAGTCTCTAAAAGCATGAGTTTGCAACTACTTTACTTTTGGAGAAAATTCAAAACATTCATTATTCAATAGAGCCCAATAGCAAAAACCAGCGTTTTGAATGAAGAATCACATTTCTTGGTAGAATCATGCAGGATTGAAATTTTTGATGGTTTTTTACTCCTCTCAACAGCCCAAACAAGTTTCTAAAAGGATGAGTTTGCAACTACTTTACTTTTGGAGAAAATTCAAAACATTCATTATTCAATAGGGCCCAAACTATCAAAAACCAGCGGTTTCAATGAACACACATTTCTTGGTAGAATCATGCAGGACTGAAATTTTTGATGTTTTTCTACTCCTCTCATGAGCCCAAACAAGTCTCTAAAAGCATGAGTTTGCAACTACTTTACTTTTGGAGAAAATTCAAAACATTCATTATTCAATAGAGCCCAATAGCAAAAACCAGCGTTTTGAATGAAGAATCACATTTCTTGGTAGAATCATGCAGGATTGAAATTTTTGATGGTTTTTTACTCCTCTCAACAGCCCAAACAAGTTTCTAAAAGGATGAGTTTGCAACTACTTTACTTTTGGAGAAAATTCAAAACATTCATTATTCAATAGGGCCCAAACTATCAAAAACCAGCGGTTTCAATGAACACACATTTCTTGGTAGAATCATGCAGGACTGAAATTTTTGATGTTTTTCTACTCCTCTCATGAGCCCAAACAAGTCTCTAAAAGCATGAGTTTGCAACTACTTTACTTTTGGAGAAAATTCAAAACATTCATTATTCAATAGAGCCCAATAGCAAAAACCAGCGTTTTGAATGAAGAATCACATTTCTTGGTAGAATCATGCAGGATTGAAATTTTTGATGGTTTTTTACTCCTCTCAACAGCCCAAACAAGTTTCTAAAAGGATGAGTTTGCAACTACTTTACTTTTGGAGAAAATTCAAAACATTCATTATTCAATAGGGCCCAAACTATAAAAAACCAGCGGTTTCAATGAACACACATTTCTTGGTAGAATCATGCAGGACTGAAATTTTTGATGTTTTTCTACTCCTCTCATGAGCCCAAACAAGTCTCTAAAAGCATGAGTTTGCAACTACTTTACTTTTGGAGAAAATTCAAAACATTCATTATTCAATAGGGCCCAAACTATCAAAAACCAGCGGTTTGAATGAACACACATTTCTTGGTAGAATCATGCAGGACTGAAATTTTTGATGTTTTTCTACTCCTCTCATGAGCCCAAACAAGTCTCTAAAAGCATGAGTTTGCAACTACTTTACTTTTGGAGAAAATTAAAAACATTCACTATTCAATAGAGCCCAATAGCAAAAATCAGGTTTTGAATGAAGAATCACATTTCTTGGTAAAATCATGCAGGATTGAAATTTTTGATGGTTTTTTACTCCTCTCAACAGCCCAAACAAGTTTCTAAAAGGATGAGTTTGCAACTACTTTACTTTTGGAGAAAATTTAAAACATTCATTATTCAATAGGGCCCAAACTATCAAAAACCAGCGGTTTCAATGAACACACATTTCTTGGTAGAATCATGCAGGACTGAAATTTTTGATGTTTTTCTACTCCTCTCATGAGCCCAAACAAATCTCTAAAAGCATGAGTTTGCAACTACTTTACTTTTGGAGAAAATTCAAAACATTCATTATTCAATAGAGCCCAATAGCAAAAACCAGCGTTTTGAATGAAGAATCACATTTCTTGGTAGAATCATGCAGGATTGAAATTTTTGATGGTTTTTTACTCCTCTCAACAGCCCAAACAAGTTTCTAAAAGGATGAGTTTGCAACTACTTTACTTTTGGAGAAAATTCAAAACATTCATTATTCAATAGGGCCCAAACTATCAAAAACCAGCGGTTTCAATGAACACACATTTCTTGGTAGAATCATGCAGGACTGAAATTTTTGATGTTTTTCTACTCCTCTCATGAGCCCAAACAAGTCTCTAAAAGCATGAGTTTGCAACTACTTTACTTTTGGAGAAAATTCAAAACATTCATTATTCAATAGAGCCCAATAGCAAAAACCAGCGTTTTGAATGAAGAATCACATTTCTTGGTAGAATCATGCAGGATTGAAATTTTTGATGGTTTTTTACTCCTCTCAACAGCCCAAACAAGTTTCTAAAAGGATGAGTTTGCAACTACTTTACTTTTGAAGAAAATTCAAAACATTCATTATTCAATAGGGCCCAAACTATCAAAAACCAGCGGTTTCAATGAACACACATTTCTTGGTAGAATCATGCAGGACTGAAATTTTTGATGTTTTTCTACTCCTCTCATGAGCCCAAACAAGTCTCTAAAAGCATGAGTTTGCAACTACTTTACTTTTGGAGAAAATTCAAAACATTCATTATTCAATAGGGCCCAAACTATCAAAAACCAGCGGTTTGAATGAACACACATTTCTTGGTAGAATCATGCAGGACTGAAATTTTTGATGTTTTTCTACTCCTCTCATGAGCCCAAACAAGTCTCTAAAAGCATGAGTTTGCAACTACTTTACTTTTGGAGAAAATTCAAAACATTCATTATTCAATAGAGCCCAATAGCAAAAACCAGCGTTTTGAATGAAGAATCACATTTCTTGGTAGAATCATGCAGGATTGAAATTTTTGATGGTTTTTTACTCCTCTCAACAGCCCAAACAAGTTTCTAAAAGGATGAGTTTGCAACTACTTTACTTTTGGAGAAAATTCAAAACATTCATTATTCAATAGGGCCCAAACTATCAAAAACCAGCGGTTTGAATGAACACATTTCTTGGTAGAATCATGCAGGACTGAAATTTTTGATGTTTTTCTACTCCTCTCATGAGCCCAAACAAGTCTCTAAAAGCATGAGTTTGCAACTACTTTACTTTTGGAGAAAATTCAAAACATTCACTATTCAATAGAGCCCAATAGCAAAAATCAGGTTTTGAATGAAGAATCACATTTCTTGGTAAAATCATGCAGGATTGAAATTTTTGATGGTTTTTTACTCCTCTCAACAGCCCAAACAAGTTTCTAAAAGGATGAGTTTGCAACTACTTTACTTTTGGAGAAAATTCAAAACATTAATTATTCAATAGGGCCCAAACTATCAAAAACCAGCGGTTTGAATGAACACATTTCTTGGTAGAATCATGCAGGACTGAAATTTTTGATGTTTTTCTACTCCTCTCATGAGCCCAAACAAGTCTCTAAAAGCATGAGTTTGCAACTACTTTACTTTTGGAGAAAATTCAAAACATTCACTATTCAAAAGAGCCCAATAGCAAAAATCTGGTTTTGAATGAAGAATCACATTTCTTGGTAAAATCATGCAGGATTGAAATTTTTGATGGTTTTTTACTACTCTCAACAGCCCAAACAAGTTTCTAAAAGGATGAGTTTGCAACTACTTTACTTTTGGAGAAAATTCAAAACATTCATTATTCAATAGGGCCCAAACTATCAAAAACCAGCGGTTTCAATGAACACACATTTCTTGGTAGAATCATGCAGGACTGAAATTTTTGATGTTTTTCTACTCCTCTCATGAGCCCAAACAAGTCTCTAAAAGCATGAGTTTGCAACTACTTTACTTTTGGAGAAAATTCAAAACATTCATTATTCAATAGAGCCCAATAGCAAAAACCAGCGTTTTGAATGAAGAATCACATTTCTTGGTAGAATCATGCAGGATTGAAATTTTTGATGGTTTTTTACTCCTCTCAACAGCCCAAACAAGTTTCTAAAAGGATGAGTTTGCAACTACTTTACTTTTGGAGAAAATTCAAAACATTCATTATTCAATAGGGCCCAAACTATCAAAAACCAGCGGTTTCAATGAACACACATTTCTTGGTAGAATCATGCAGGACTGAAATTTTTGATGTTTTTCTACTCCTCTCATGAGCCCAAACAAGTCTCTAAAAGCATGAGTTTGCAACTACTTTACTTTTGGAGAAAATTCAAAACATTCATTATTCAATAGGGCCCAAACTATCAAAAACCAGCGGTTTGAATGAACACACATTTCTTGGTAGAATCATGCAGGACTGAAATTTTTGATGTTTTTCTACTCCTCTCATGAGCCCAAACAAGTCTCTAAAAGCATGAGTTTGCAACTACTTTACTTTTGGAGAAAATTCAAAACATTCATTATTCAATAGAGCCCAATAGCAAAAACCAGCGTTTTGAAAGAAGAATCACATTTCTTGGTAGAATCATGCAGGATTGAAATTTTTGATGGTTTTTTACTCCTCTCAACAGCCCAAACAAGTTTCTAAAAGGATGAGTTTGCAACTACTTTACTTTTGGAGAAAATTCAAAACATTCATTATTCAATAGGGCCCAAACTATCAAAAACCAGCGGTTTGAATGAACACATTTCTTGGTAGAATCATGCAGGACTGAAATTTTTGATGTTTTTCTACTCCTCTCATGAGCCCAAACAAGTCTCTAAAAGCATGAGTTTGCAACTACTTTACTTTTGGAGAAAATTCAAAACATTCACTATTCAATAGAGCCCAATAGCAAAAATCAGGTTTTGAATGAAGAATCACATTTCTTGTTAAAATCATGCAGGATTGAAATTTTTGATGGTTTTTTACTCCTCTCAACAGCCCAAACAAGTTTCTAAAAGGATGAGTTTGCAACTACTTTACTTTTGGAGAAAATTCAAAACATTCATTATTCAATAGGGCCCAAACTATCAAAAACCAGCGGTTTCAATGAACACACATTTCTTGGTAGAATCATGCAGGACTGAAATTTTTGATGTTTTTCTACTCCTCTCATGAGCCCAAACAAGTCTCTAAAAGCATGAGTTTGCAACTACTTTACTTTTGGAGAAAATTCAAAACATTCATTATTCAATAGAGCCCAATAGCAAAAACCAGCGTTTTGAATGAAGAATCACATTTCTTGGTAGAATCATGCAGGATTGAAATTTTTGATGGTTTTTTACTCCTCTCAACAGCCCAAACAAGTTTCTAAAAGGATGAGTTTGCAACTACTTTACTTTTGGAGAAAATTCAAAACATTAATTATTCAATAGGGCCCAAACTATCAAAAACCAGCGGTTTGAATGAACACATTTCTTGGTAGAATCATGCAGGACTGAAATTTTTGATGTTTTTCTACTCCTCTCATGAGCCCAAACAAGTCTCTAAAAGCATGAGTTTGCAACTACTTTACTTTTGGAGAAAATTCAAAACATTCACTATTCAATAGAGCCCAATAGCAAAAATCAGGTTTTGAATGAAGAATCACATTTCTTGGTAAAATCATGCAGGATTGAAATTTTTGATGGATTTTTACTCCTCTCAACAGCCCAAACAAGTTTCTAAAAGGATGAGTTTGCAACTACTTTACTTTTGGAGAAAATTCAAAACATTCATTATTCAATAGGGCCCAAACTATCAAAAACCAGCGGTTTCAATGAACACACATTTCTTGGTAGAATCATGCAGGACTCAAATTTTTGATGTTTTTCTACTCCTCTCATGAGCCCAAACAAGTCTCTAAAAGCATGAGTTTGCAACTACTTTACTTTTGGAGAAAATTCAAAACATTCATTATTCAATAGAGCCCAATAGCAAAAACCAGCGTTTTGAATGAAGAATCACATTTCTTGGTAGAATCATGCAGGATTGAAATTTTTGATGGTTTTTTACTCCTCTCAACAGCCCAAACAAGTTTCTAAAAGGATGAGTTTGCAACTACTTTACTTTTGGAGAAAATTCAAAACATTCATTATTCAATAGGGCCCAAACTATCAAAAACCAGCGGTTTCAATGAACACACATTTCTTGGTAGAATCATGCAGGACTGAAATTTTTGATGTTTTTCTACTCCTCTCGTGAGCCCAAACAAGTCTCTAAAAGCATGAGTTTGCAACTACTTTACTTTTGGAGAAAATTCAAAACATTCATTATTCAATAGGGCCCAAACTATCAAAAACCAGCGGTTTGAATGAACACACATTTCTTGGTAGAATCATGCAGGACTGAAATTTTTGATGTTTTTCTACTCCTCTCATGAGCCCAAACAAGTCTCTAAAAGCATGAGTTTGCAACTACTTTACTTTTGGAGAAAATTCAAAACATTCATTATTCAATAGAGCCCAATAGCAAAAACCAGCGTTTTGAATGAAGAATCACATTTCTTGGTAGAATCATGCAGGATTGAAATTTTTGATGGTTTTTTACTCCTCTCAACAGCCCAAACAAGTTTCTAAAAGGATGAGTTTGCAACTACTTTACTTTTGGAGAAAATTCAAAACATTCATTATTCAATAGGGCCCAAACTATCAAAAACCAGCGGTTTGAATGAACACATTTCTTGGTAGAATCATGCAGGACTGAAATTTTTGATGTTTTTCTACTCCTCTCATGAGCCCAAACAAGTCTCTAAAAGCATGAGTTTGCAACTACTTTACTTTTGGAGAAAATTCAAAACATTCACTATTCAATAGAGCCCAATAGCAAAAATCAGGTTTTGAATGAAGAATCACATTTCTTGGTAAAATCATGCAGGATTGAAATTTTTGATGGTTTTTTACTCCTCTCAACAGCCCAAACAAGTTTCTAAAAGGATGAGTTTGCAACTACTTTACTTTTGGAGAAAATTCAAAACATTAATTATTCAATAGGGCCCAAACTATCAAAAACCAGCGGTTTGAATGAACACATTTCTTGGTAGAATCATGCAGGACTGAAATTTTTGATGTTTTTCTACTCCTCTCATGAGCCCAAACAAGTCTCTAAAAGCATGAGTTTGCAACTACTTTACTTTTGGAGAAAATTCAAAACATTCACTATTCAAAAGAGCCCAATAGCAAAAATCTGGTTTTGAATGAAGAATCACATTTCTTGGTAAAATCATGCAGGATTGAAATTTTTGATGGTTTTTTACTACTCTCAACAGCCCAAACAAGTTTCTAAAAGGATGAGTTTGCAACTACTTTACTTTTGGAGAAAATTCAAAACATTCATTATTCAATAGGGCCCAAACTATCAAAAACCAGCGGTTTCAATGAACACACATTTCTTGGTAGAATCATGCAGGACTGAAATTTTTGATGTTTTTCTACTCCTCTCATGAGCCCAAACAAGTCTCTAAAAGCATGAGTTTGCAACTACTTTACTTTTGGAGAAAATTCAAAACATTCATTATTCAATAGAGCCCAATAGCAAAAACCAGCGTTTTGAATGAAGAATCACATTTCTTGGTAGAATCATGCAGGATTGAAATTTTTGATGGTTTTTTACTCCTCTCAACAGCCCAAACAAGTTTCTAAAAGGATGAGTTTGCAACTACTTTACTTTTGGAGAAAATTCAAAACATTCATTATTCAATAGGGCCCAAACTATCAAAAACCAGCGGTTTCAATGAACACACATTTCTTGGTAGAATCATGCAGGACTGAAATTTTTGATGTTTTTCTACTCCTCTCATGAGCCCAAACAAGTCTCTAAAAGCATGAGTTTGCAACTACTTTACTTTTGGAGAAAATTCAAAACATTCATTATTCAATAGAGCCCAATAGCAAAAACCAGCGTTTTGAATGAAGAATCACATTTCTTGGTAGAATCATGCAGGATTGAAATTTTTGATGGTTTTTTACTCCTCTCAACAGCCCAAACAAGTTTCTAAAAGGATGAGTTTGCAACTACTTTACTTTTGAAGAAAATTCAAAACATTCATTATTCAATAGGGCCCAAACTATCAAAAACCAGCGGTTTCAATGAACACACATTTCTTGGTAGAATCATGCAGGACTGAAATTTTTGATGTTTTTCTACTCCTCTCATGAGCCCAAACAAGTCTCTAAAAGCATGAGTTTGCAACTACTTTACTTTTGGAGAAAATTCAAAACATTCATTATTCAATAGGGCCCAAACTATCAAAAACCAGCGGTTTGAATGAACACACATTTCTTGGTAGAATCATGCAGGACTGAAATTTTTGATGTTTTTCTACTCCTCTCATGAGCCCAAACAAGTCTCTAAAAGCATGAGTTTGCAACTACTTTACTTTTGGAGAAAATTCAAAACATTCATTATTCAATAGAGCCCAATAGCAAAAACCAGCGTTTTGAAAGAAGAATCACATTTCTTGGTAGAATCATGCAGGATTGAAATTTTTGATGGTTTTTTACTCCTCTCAACAGCCCAAACAAGTTTCTAAAAGGATGAGTTTGCAACTACTTTACTTTTGGAGAAAATTCAAAACATTCATTATTCAATAGGGCCCAAACTATCAAAAACCAGCGGTTTGAATGAACACATTTCTTGGTAGAATCATGCAGGACTGAAATTTTTGATGTTTTTCTACTCCTCTCATGAGCCCAAACAAGTCTCTAAAAGCATGAGTTTGCAACTACTTTACTTTTGGAGAAAATTCAAAACATTCACTATTCAATAGAGCCCAATAGCAAAAATCAGGTTTTGAATGAAGAATCACATTTCTTGTTAAAATCATGCAGGATTGAAATTTTTGATGGTTTTTTACTCCTCTCAACAGCCCAAACAAGTTTCTAAAAGGATGAGTTTGCAACTACTTTACTTTTGGAGAAAATTCAAAACATTCATTATTCAATAGGGCCCAAACTATCAAAAACCAGCGGTTTCAATGAACACACATTTCTTGGTAGAATCATGCAGGACTGAAATTTTTGATGTTTTTCTACTCCTCTCATGAGCCCAAACAAGTCTCTAAAAGCATGAGTTTGCAACTACTTTACTTTTGGAGAAAATTCAAAACATTCATTATTCAATAGAGCCCAATAGCAAAAACCAGCGTTTTGAATGAAGAATCACATTTCTTGGTAGAATCATGCAGGATTGAAATTTTTGATGGTTTTTTACTCCTCTCAACAGCCCAAACAAGTTTCTAAAAGGATGAGTTTGCAACTACTTTACTTTTGGAGAAAATTCAAAACATTAATTATTCAATAGGGCCCAAACTATCAAAAACCAGCGGTTTGAATGAACACATTTCTTGGTAGAATCATGCAGGACTGAAATTTTTGATGTTTTTCTACTCCTCTCATGAGCCCAAACAAGTCTCTAAAAGCATGAGTTTGCAACTACTTTACTTTTGGAGAAAATTCAAAACATTCACTATTCAATAGAGCCCAATAGCAAAAATCAGGTTTTGAATGAAGAATCACATTTCTTGGTAAAATCATGCAGGATTGAAATTTTTGATGGATTTTTACTCCTCTCAACAGCCCAAACAAGTTTCTAAAAGGATGAGTTTGCAACTACTTTACTTTTGGAGAAAATTCAAAACATTCATTATTCAATAGGGCCCAAACTATCAAAAACCAGCGGTTTCAATGAACACACATTTCTTGGTAGAATCATGCAGGACTCAAATTTTTGATGTTTTTCTACTCCTCTCATGAGCCCAAACAAGTCTCTAAAAGCATGAGTTTGCAACTACTTTACTTTTGGAGAAAATTCAAAACATTCATTATTCAATAGAGCCCAATAGCAAAAACCAGCGTTTTGAATGAAGAATCACATTTCTTGGTAGAATCATGCAGGATTGAAATTTTTGATGGTTTTTTACTCCTCTCAACAGCCCAAACAAGTTTCTAAAAGGATGAGTTTGCAACTACTTTACTTTTGGAGAAAATTCAAAACATTCATTATTCAATAGGGCCCAAACTATCAAAAACCAGCGGTTTCAATGAACACACATTTCTTGGTAGAATCATGCAGGACTGAAATTTTTGATGTTTTTCTACTCCTCTCGTGAGCCCAAACAAGTCTCTAAAAGCATGAGTTTGCAACTACTTTACTTTTGGAGAAAATTCAAAACATTCATTATTCAATAGGGCCCAAACTATCAAAAACCAGCGGTTTGAATGAACACACATTTCTTGGTAGAATCATGCAGGACTGAAATTTTTGATGTTTTTCTACTCCTCTCATGAGCCCAAACAAGTCTCTAAAAGCATGAGTTTGCAACTACTTTACTTTTGGAGAAAATTCAAAACATTCATTATTCAATAGAGCCCAATAGCAAAAACCAGCGTTTTGAATGAAGAATCACATTTCTTGGTAGAATCATGCAGGATTGAAATTTTTGATGGTTTTTTACTCCTCTCAACAGCCCAAACAAGTTTCTAAAAGGATGAGTTTGCAACTACTTTACTTTTGGAGAAAATTCAAAACATTCATTATTCAATAGGGCCCAAACTATCAAAAACCAGCCGTTTCAATGAACACACATGTCTTGGTAGAATCATGCAGGACTGAAATTTTTGATGTTTTTCTACACATCTCATGAGCCCAAACAAGTCTCTAAAAGCATGAGTTTGCAACTACTTTACTTTTGGAGAAAATTCAAAACATTCACTATTCAATAGAGCCCAATAGCAAAAATCAGGTTTTGAATGAAGAATCACATTTCTTGGTAAAATCATGCAGGATTGAAATTTTTGATGGTTTTTTACTCCTCTCAACAGCCCAAACAAGTTTCTAAAAGGATGAGTTTGCAACTACTTTACTTTTGGAGAAAATTCAAAACATTCATTATTCAATAGGGCCCAAACTATCAAAAACCAGCGGTTTCAATGAACACACATTTCTTGGTAGAATCATGCAGGACTGAAATTTTTGATGTTTTTCTACTCCTCTCATGAGCCCAAACTAGTCTCTAAAAGCATGAGTTTGCAACTACTTTACTTTTGGAGAAAATTCAAAACATTCACTATTCAATAGAGCCCAATAGCAAAAATCAGGTTTTGAATGAAGAATCACATTTCTTGGTGAAATCATGCAGGATTGAAATTTTTGATGGTTTTTTACTCCTCTCAACAGCCCAAACAAGTTTCTAAAAGGATGAGTTTGCAACTACTTTACTTTTGGAGAAAATTCAAAACATTCATTATTCAATAGGGCCCAAACTATCAAAAACCAGCGGTTTCAATGAACACACATTTCTTGGTAGAATCATGCAGGACTGAAATTTTTGATGTTTTTCTACTCCTCTCATGAGCCCAAACAAGTCTCTAAAAGCATGAGTTTGCAACTACTTTACTTTTGGAGAAAATTCAAAACATTCATTATTCAATAGAGCCCAATAGCAAAAACCAGCGTTTTGAATGAAGAATCACATTTCTTGGTAGAATCATGCAGGATTGAAATTTTTGATGGTTTTTTACTCCTCTCAACAGCCCAAACAAGTTTCTAAAAGGATGAGTTTGCAACTACTTTACTTTTGGAGAAAATTCAAAACATTCATTATTCAATAGGGCCCAAACTATCAAAAACCAGCGGTTTCAATGAACACACATTTCTTGGTAGAATCATGCAGGACTGAAATTTTTGATGTTTTTCTACTCCTCTCATGAGCCCAAACAAGTCTCTAAAAGCATGAGTTTGCAACTACTTTACTTTTGGAGAAAATTCAAAACATTCATTATTCAATAGAGCCCAATAGCAAAAACCAGCGTTTTGAATGAAGACTCACATTTCTTGGTAGAATCATGCAGGATTGAAATTTTTGATGGTTTTTTACTCCTCTCAACAGCCCAAACAAGTTTCTAAAAGGATGAGTTTGCAACTACTTTACTTTTGAAGAAAATTCAAAACATTCATTATTCAATAGGGCCCAAACTATCAAAAACCAGCGGTTTCAATGAACACACATTTCTTGGTAGAATCATGCAGGACTGAAATTTTTGATGTTTTTCTACTCCTCTCATGAGCCCAAACAAGTCTCTAAAAGCATGAGTTTGCAACTACTTTACTTTTGGAGAAAATTCAAAACATTCATTATTCAATAGGGCCCAAACTATCAAAAACCAGCGGTTTGAATGAACACACATTTCTTGGTAGAATCATGCAGGACTGAAATTTTTGATGTTTTTCTACTCCTCTCATGAGCCCAAACAAGTCTCTAAAAGCATGAGTTTGCAACTACTTTACTTTTGGAGAAAATTCAAAACATTCATTATTCAATAGAGCCCAATAGCAAAAACCAGCGTTTTGAAAGAAGAATCACATTTCTTGGTAGAATCATGCAGGATTGAAATTTTTGATGGTTTTTTACTCCTCTCAACAGCCCAAACAAGTTTCTAAAAGGATGAGTTTGCAACTACTTTACTTTTGGAGAAAATTCAAAACATTCATTATTCAAAAGGGCCCAAACTATCAAAAACCAGCGGTTTGAATGAACACATTTCTTGGTAGAATCATGCAGGACTGAAATTTTTGATGTTTTTCTACTCCTCTCATGAGCCCAAACAAGTCTCTAAAAGCATGAGTTTGCAACTACTTTACTTTTGGAGAAAATTCAAAACATTCATTATTCAATAGAGCCCAATAGCAAAAACCAGCGTTTTGAATGAAGAATCACATTTCTTGGTAGAATCATGCAGGATTGAAATTTTTGATGGTTTTTTACTCCTCTCAACAGCCCAAACAAGTTTCTAAAAGGATGAGTTTGCAACTACTTTACTTTTGGAGAAAATTCAAAACATTCATTATTCAATAGGGCCCAAACTATCAAAAACCAGCGGTTTGAATGAACACATTTCTTGGTAGAATCATGCAGGACTGAAATTTTTGATGTTTTTCTACTCCTCTCATGAGCCCAAACAAGTCTCTAAAAGCATGAGTTTGCAACTACTTTACTTTTGGAGAAAATTCAAAACATTCACTATTCAATAGAGCCCAATAGCAAAAATCAGGTTTTGAATGAAGAATCACATTTCTTGGTAAAATCATGCAGGATTGAAATTTTTGATGGTTTTTTACTCCTCTCAACAGCCCAAACAAGTTTCTAAAAGGATGAGTTTGCAACTACTTTACTTTTGGAGAAAATTCAAAACATTCATTATTCAATAGGGCCCAAACTATCAAAAACCAGCGGTTTCAATGAACACACATTTCTTGGTAGAATCATGCAGGACTCAAATTTTTGATGTTTTTCTACTCCTCTCATGAGCCCAAACAAGTCTCTAAAAGCATGAGTTTGCAACTACTTTACTTTTGGAGAAAATTCAAAACATTCATTATTCAATAGAGCCCAATAGCAAAAACCAGCGTTTTGAATGAAGAATCACATTTCTTGGTAGAATCATGCAGGATTGAAATTTTTGATGGTTTTTTACTCCTCTCAACAGCCCAAACAAGTTTCTAAAAGGATGAGTTTGCAACTACTTTACTTTTGGAGAAAATTCAAAACATTCATTATTCAATAGGGCCCAAACTATCAAAAACCAGCGGTTTCAATGAACACACATTTCTTGGTAGAATCATGCAGGACTCAAATTTTTGATGTTTTTCTACTCCTCTCATGAGCCCAAACAAGTCTCTAAAAGCATGAGTTTGCAACTACTTTACTTTTGGAGAAAATTCAAAACATTCATTATTCAATAGAGCCCAATAGCAAAAACCAGCGTTTTGAATGAAGAATCACATTTCTTGGTAGAATCATGCAGGATTGAAATTTTTGATGGTTTTTTACTCCTCTCAACAGCCCAAACAAGTTTCTAAAAGGATGAGTTTGCAACTACTTTACTTTTGGAGAAAATTCAAAACATTCATTATTCAATAGGGCCCAAACTATCAAAAACCAGCGGTTTCAATGAACACACATTTCTTGGTAGAATCATGCAGGACTGAAATTTTTGATGTTTTTCTACTCCTCTCATGAGCCCAAACAAGTCTCTAAAAGCATGAGTTTGCAACTACTTTACTTTTGGAGAAAATTCAAAACATTCATTATTCAATAGAGCCCAATAGCAAAAACCAGCGTTTTGAATGAAGAATCACATTTCTTGGTAGAATCATGCAGGATTGAAATTTTTGATGGTTTTTTACTCCTCTCAACAGCCCAAACAAGTTTCTAAAAGGATGAGTTTGCAACTACTTTACTTTTGGAGAAAATTCAAAACATTCATTATTCAATAGGGCCCAAACTATCAAAAACCAGCGGTTTCAATGAACACACATTTCTTGGTAGAATCATGCAGGACTGAAATTTTTGATGTTTTTCTACTCCTCTCATGAGCCCAAACAAGTCTCTAAAAGCATGAGTTTGCAACTACTTTACTTTTGGAGAAAATTCAAAACATTCATTATTCAATAGAGCCCAATAGCAAAAACCAGCGTTTTGAATGAAGAATCACATTTCTTGGTAGAATCATGCAGGATTGAAATTTTTGATGGTTTTTTACTCCTCTCAACAGCCCAAACAAGTTTCTAAAAGGATGAGTTTGCAACTACTTTACTTTTGGAGAAAATTCAAAACATTCATTATTCAATAGGGCCCAAACTATCAAAAACCAGCGGTTTCAATGAACACACATTTCTTGGTAGAATCATGCAGGACTGAAATTTTTGATGTTTTTCTACTCCTCTCATGAGCCCAAACAAGTCTCTAAAAGCATGAGTTTGCAACTACTTTACTTTTGGAGAAAATTCAAAACATTCATTATTCAATAGGGCCCAAACTATCAAAAACCAGCGGTTTGAATGAACACACATTTCTTGGTAGAATCATGCAGGACTGAAATTTTTGATGTTTTTCTACTCCTCTCATGAGCCCAAACAAGTCTCTAAAAGCATGAGTTTGCAACTACTTTACTTTTGGAGAAAATTCAAAACATTCACTATTCAATAGAGCCCAATAGCAAAAATCAGGTTTTGAATGAAGAATCACATTTCTTGGTAAAATCATGCAGGATTGAAATTTTTGATGGTTTTTTACTCCTCTCAACAGCCCAAACAAGTTTCTAAAAGGATGAGTTTGCAACTACTTTACTTTTGGAGAAAATTTAAAACATTCATTATTCAATAGGGCCCAAACTATCAAAAACCAGCGGTTTCAATGAACACACATTTCTTGGTAGAATCATGCAGGACTGAAATTTTTGATGTTTTTCTACTCCTCTCATGAGCCCAAACAAATCTCTAAAAGCATGAGTTTGCAACTACTTTACTTTTGGAGAAAATTCAAAACATTCATTATTCAATAGAGCCCAATAGCAAAAACCAGCGTTTTGAATGAAGAATCACATTTCTTGGTAGAATCATGCAGGATTGAAATTTTTGATGGTTTTTTACTCCTCTCAACAGCCCAAACAAGTTTCTAAAAGGATGAGTTTGCAACTACTTTACTTTTGGAGAAAATTCAAAACATTCATTATTCAATAGGGCCCAAACTATCAAAAACCAGCGGTTTCAATGAACACACATTTCTTGGTAGAATCATGCAGGACTGAAATTTTTGATGTTTTTCTACTCCTCTCATGAGCCCAAACAAGTCTCTAAAAGCATGAGTTTGCAACTACTTTACTTTTGGAGAAAATTCAAAACATTCATTATTCAATAGAGCCCAATAGCAAAAACCAGCGTTTTGAATGAAGAATCACATTTCTTGGTAGAATCATGCAGGACTGAAATTTTTGATGGTTTTTTACTCCTCTCAACAGCCCAAACAAGTTTCTAAAAGGATGAGTTTGCAACTACTTTACTTTTGAAGAAAATTCAAAACATTCATTATTCAATAGGGCCCAAACTATCAAAAACCAGCGGTTTCAATGAACACACATTTCTTGGTAGAATCATGCAGGACTGAAATTTTTGATGTTTTTCTACTCCTCTCATGAGCCCAAACAAGTCTCTAAAAGCATGAGTTTGCAACTACTTTACTTTTGGAGAAAATTCAAAACATTCATTATTCAATAGGGCCCAAACTATCAAAAACCAGCGGTTTGAATGAACACACATTTCTTGGTAGAATCATGCAGGACTGAAATTTTTGATGTTTTTCTACTCCTCTCATGAGCCCAAACAAGTCTCTAAAAGCATGAGTTTGCAACTACTTTACTTTTGGAGAAAATTCAAAACATTCATTATTCAATAGAGCCCAATAGCAAAAACCAGCGTTTTGAATGAAGAATCACATTTCTTGGTAGAATCATGCAGGATTGAAATTTTTGATGGTTTTTTACTCCTCTCAACAGCCCAAACAAGTTTCTAAAAGGATGAGTTTGCAACTACTTTACTTTTGGAGAAAATTCAAAACATTCATTATTCAATAGGGCCCAAACTATCAAAAACCAGCGGTTTGAATGAACACATTTCTTGGTAGAATCATGCAGGACTGAAATTTTTGATGTTTTTCTACTCCTCTCATGAGCCCAAACAAGTCTCTAAAAGCATGAGTTTGCAACTACTTTACTTTTGGAGAAAATTCAAAACATTCACTATTCAATAGAGCCCAATAGCAAAAATCAGGTTTTGAATGAAGAATCACATTTCTTGGTAAAATCATGCAGGATTGAAATTTTTGATGGTTTTTTACTCCTCTCAACAGCCCAAACAAGTTTCTAAAAGGATGAGTTTGCAACTACTTTACTTTTGGAGAAAATTCAAAACATTCATTATTCAATAGGGCCCAAACTATCAAAAACCAGCGGTTTCAATGAACACACATTTCTTGGTAGAATCATGCAGGACTGAAATTTTTGATGTTTTTCTACTCCTCTCATGAGCCCAAACAAGTCTCTAAAAGCATGAGTTTGCAACTACTTTACTTTTGGAGAAAATTCAAAACATTCATTATTCAATAGAGCCCAATAGCAAAAACCAGCGTTTTGAATGAAGAATCACATTTCTTGGTAGAATCATGCAGGATTGAAATTTTTGATGGTTTTTTACTCCTCTCAGCAGCCCAAACAAGTTTCTAAAAGGATGAGTTTGCAACTACTTTACTTTTGGAGAAAATTCAAAACATTCATTATTCAATAGGGCCCAAACTATCAAAAACCAGCGGTTTCAATGAACACACATTTCTTGGTAGAATCATGCAGGACTGAAATTTTTGATGTTTTTCTACTCCTCTCGTGAGCCCAAACAAGTCTCTAAAAGCATGAGTTTGCAACTACTTTACTTTTGGAGAAAATTCAAAACATTCATTATTCAATAGAGCCCAATAGCAAAAACCAGCGTTTTGAATGAAGAATCACATTTCTTGGTAGAATCATGCAGGATTGAAATTTTTGATGGTTTTTTACTCCTCTCAACAGCACAAACAAGTTTCTAAAAGGATGAGTTTGCAACTACTTTACTTTTGGAGAAAATTCAAAACATTCATTATTCAATAGGGCCCAAACTATCAAAAACCAGCCGTTTCAATGAACACACATTTCTTGGTAGAATCATGCAGGACTGAAATTTTTGATGTTTTTCTACTCCTCTCATGAGCCCAAACAAGTCTCTAAAAGCATGAGTTTGCAACTACTTTACTTTTGGAGAAAATTCAAAACATTCATTATTCAATAGAGCCCAATAGCAAAAACCAGCGTTTTGAATGAAGAATCACATTTCTTGGTAGAATCATGCAGGATTGAAATTTTTGATGGTTTTTTACTCCTCTCAACAGCCCAAACAAGTTTCTAAAAGGATGAGTTTGCAACTACTTTACTTTTGGAGAAAATTCAAAACATTCATTATTCAATAGGGCCCAAACTATCAAAAACCAGCGGTTTCAATGAACACACATTTCTTGGTAGAATCATGCAGGACTGAAATTTTTGATGTTTTTCTACTCCTCTCATGAGCCCAAACAAGTCTCTAAAAGCATGAGTTTGCAACTACTTTACTTTTGGAGAAAATTCAAAACATTCATTATTCAATAGAGCCCAATAGCAAAAACCAGCGTTTTGAATGAAGAATCACATTTCTTGGTAGAATCATGCAGGATTGAAATTTTTGATGGTTTTTTACTCCTCTCAACAGCCCAAACAAGTTTCTAAAAGGATGAGTTTGCAACTACTTTACTTTTGGAGAAAATTCAAAACATTCATTATTCAATAGGGCCCAAACTATCAAAAACCAGCGGTTTCAATGAACACACATTTCTTGGTAGAATCATGCAGGACTGAAATTTTTGATGTTTTTCTACTCCTCTCATGAGCCCAAACAAGTCTCTAAAAGCATGAGTTTGCAACTACTTTACTTTTGGAGAAAATTCAAAACATTCATTATTCAATAGAGCCCAATAGCAAAAACCAGCGTTTTGAATGAAGAATCACATTTCTTGGTAGAATCATGCAGGATTGAAATTTTTGATGGTTTTTTACTCCTCTCAACAGCCCAAACAAGTTTCTAAAAGGATGAGTTTGCAACTACTTTACTTTTGGAGAAAATTCAAAACATTCATTATTCAATAGGGCCCAAACTATCAAAAACCAGCGGTTTCAATGAACACACATTTCTTGGTAGAATCATGCAGGACTGAAATTTTTGATGTTTTTCTACTCCTCTCAAGAGCCCAAACAAGTCTCTAAAAGCATGAGTTTGCAACTACTTTACTTTTGGAGAAAATTCAAAACATTCATTATTCAATAGAGCCCAATAGCAAAAACCAGAGTTTTGAATGAAGAATCACATTTCTTGGTAGAATCATGCAGGATTGAAATTTTTGATGGTTTTTTACTCCTCTCAACAGCCCAAACAAGTTTCTAAAAGGATGAGTTTGCAACTACTTTACTTTTGGAGAAAATTCAAGACATTCATTATTCAATACGGCCCAAACTATCAAAAACCAGCGGTTTCAATGAACACACATTTCTTGGTAGAATCATGCAGGACTGAAATTTTTGATGTTTTTCTACTCCTCTCATGAGCCCAAACAAGTCTCTAAAAGCATGAGTTTGCAACTACTTTACTTTTGGAGAAAATTCAAAACATTCATTATTCAATAGAGCCCAATAGCAAAAACCAGCGTTTTGAATGAAGAATCACATTTCTTGGTAGAATCATGCAGGATTGAAATTTTTGATGGTTTTTTACTCCTCTCAACAGCCCAAACAAGTTTCTAAAAGGATGAGTTTGCAACTACTTTACTTTTGGAGAAAATTCAAAACATTCATTATTCAATAGGGCCCAAACTATCAAAAACCAGCGGTTTCAATGAACACACATTTCTTGGTAGAATCATGCAGGACTGAAATTTTTGATGTTTTTCTACTCCTCTCATGAGCCCAAACAAGTCTCTAAAAGCATGAGTTTGCAACTACTTTACTTTTGGAGAAAATTCAAAACATTCATTATTCAATAGGGCCCAAACTATCAAAAACCAGCGGTTTGAATGAACACACATTTCTTGGTAGAATCATGCAGGACTGAAATTTTTGATGTTTTTCTACTCCTCTCATGAGCCCAAACAAGTCTCTAAAAGCATGAGTTTGCAACTACTTTACTTTTGGAGAAAATTCAAAACATTCACTATTCAATAGAGCCCAATAGCAAAAATCAGGTTTTGAATGAAGAATCACATTTCTTGGTAAAATCATGCAGGATTGAAATTTTTGATGGTTTTTTACTCCTCTCAACAGCCCAAACAAGTTTCTAAAAGGATGAGTTTGCAACTACTTTACTTTTGGAGAAAATTTAAAACATTCATTATTCAATAGGGCCCAAACTATCAAAAACCAGCGGTTTCAATGAACACACATTTCTTGGTAGAATCATGCAGGACTGAAATTTTTGATGTTTTTCTACTCCTCTCATGAGCCCAAACAAATCTCTAAAAGCATGAGTTTGCAACTACTTTACTTTTGGAGAAAATTCAAAACATTCATTATTCAATAGAGCCCAATAGCAAAAACCAGCGTTTTGAATGAAGAATCACATTTCTTGGTAGAATCATGCAGGATTGAAATTTTTGATGGTTTTTTACTCCTCTCAACAGCCCAAACAAGTTTCTAAAAGGATGAGTTTGCAACTACTTTACTTTTGGAGAAAATTCAAAACATTCATTATTCAATAGGGCCCAAACTATCAAAAACCAGCGGTTTCAATGAACACACATTTCTTGGTAGAATCATGCAGGACTGAAATTTTTGATGTTTTTCTACTCCTCTCATGAGCCCAAACAAGTCTCTAAAAGCATGAGTTTGCAACTACTTTACTTTTGGAGAAAATTCAAAACATTCATTATTCAATAGAGCCCAATAGCAAAAACCAGCGTTTTGAATGAAGAATCACATTTCTTGGTAGAATCATGCAGGATTGAAATTTTTGATGGTTTTTTACTCCTCTCAACAGCCCAAACAAGTTTCTAAAAGGATGAGTTTGCAACTACTTTACTTTTGAAGAAAATTCAAAACATTCATTATTCAATAGGGCCCAAACTATCAAAAACCAGCGGTTTCAATGAACACACATTTCTTGGTAGAATCATGCAGGACTGAAATTTTTGATGTTTTTCTACTCCTCTCATGAGCCCAAACAAGTCTCTAAAAGCATGAGTTTGCAACTACTTTACTTTTGGAGAAAATTCAAAACATTCATTATTCAATAGGGCCCAAACTATCAAAAACCAGCGGTTTGAATGAACACACATTTCTTGGTAGAATCATGCAGGACTGAAATTTTTGATGTTTTTCTACTCCTCTCATGAGCCCAAACAAGTCTCTAAAAGCATGAGTTTGCAACTACTTTACTTTTGGAGAAAATTCAAAACATTCATTATTCAATAGAGCCCAATAGCAAAAACCAGCGTTTTGAATGAAGAATCACATTTCTTGGTAGAATCATGCAGGATTGAAATTTTTGATGGTTTTTTACTCCTCTCAACAGCCCAAACAAGTTTCTAAAAGGATGAGTTTGCAACTACTTTACTTTTGGAGAAAATTCAAAACATTCATTATTCAATAGGGCCCAAACTATCAAAAACCAGCGGTTTGAATGAACACATTTCTTGGTAGAATCATGCAGGACTGAAATTTTTGATGTTTTTCTACTCCTCTCATGAGCCCAAACAAGTCTCTAAAAGCATGAGTTTGCAACTACTTTACTTTTGGAGAAAATTCAAAACATTCACTATTCAATAGAGCCCAATAGCAAAAATCAGGTTTTGAATGAAGAATCACATTTCTTGGTAAAATCATGCAGGATTGAAATTTTTGATGGTTTTTTACTCCTCTCAACAGCCCAAACAAGTTTCTAAAAGGATGAGTTTGCAACTACTTTACTTTTGGAGAAAATTCAAAACATTAATTATTCAATAGGGCCCAAACTATCAAAAACCAGCGGTTTGAATGAACACATTTCTTGGTAGAATCATGCAGGACTGAAATTTTTGATGTTTTTCTACTCCTCTCATGAGCCCAAACAAGTCTCTAAAAGCATGAGTTTGCAACTACTTTACTTTTGGAGAAAATTCAAAACATTCACTATTCAAAAGAGCCCAATAGCAAAAATCAGGTTTTGAATGAAGAATCACATTTCTTGGTAAAATCATGCAGGATTGAAATTTTTGATGGTTTTTTACTACTCTCAACAGCCCAAACAAGTTTCTAAAAGGATGAGTTTGCAACTACTTTACTTTTGGAGAAAATTCAAAACATTCATTATTCAATAGGGCCCAAACTATCAAAAACCAGCGGTTTCAATGAACACACATTTCTTGGTAGAATCATGCAGGACTGAAATTTTTGATGTTTTTCTACTCCTCTCATGAGCCCAAACAAGTCTCTAAAAGCATGAGTTTGCAACTACTTTACTTTTGGAGAAAATTCAAAACATTCATTATTCAATAGAGCCCAATAGCAAAAACCAGCGTTTTGAATGAAGAATCACATTTCTTGGTAGAATCATGCAGGATTGAAATTTTTGATGGTTTTTTACTCCTCTCAACAGCCCAAACAAGTTTCTAAAAGGATGAGTTTGCAACTACTTTACTTTTGGAGAAAATTCAAAACATTCATTATTCAATAGGGCCCAAACTATCAAAAACCAGCGGTTTCAATGAACACACATTTCTTGGTAGAATCATGCAGGACTGAAATTTTTGATGTTTTTCTACTCCTCTCGTGAGCCCAAACAAGTCTCTAAAAGCATGAGTTTGCAACTACTTTACTTTTGGAGAAAATTCAAAACATTCATTATTCAATAGAGCCCAATAGCAAAAACCAGCGTTTTGAATGAAGAATCACATTTCTTGGTAGAATCATGCAGGATTGAAATTTTTGATGGTTTTTTACTCCTCTCAACAGCCCAAACAAGTTTCTAAAAGGATGAGTTTGCAACTACTTTACTTTTGGAGAAAATTCAAAACATTCATTATTCAATAGGGCCCAAACTATCAAAAACCAGCCGTTTCAATGAACACACATTTCTTGGTAGAATCATGCAGGACTGAAATTTTTGATGTTTTTCTACTCCTCTCATGAGCCCAAACTAGTCTCTAAAAGCATGAGTTTGCAACTACTTTACTTTTGGAGAAAATTCAAAACATTCATTATTCAATAGAGCCCAATAGCAAAAACCAGCGTTTTGAATGAAGAATCACATTTCTTGGTAGAATCATGCAGGATTGAAATTTTTGATGGTTTTTTACTCCTCTCAACAGCCCAAACAAGTTTCTAAAAGGATGAGTTTGCAACTACTTTACTTTTGGAGAAAATTCAAAACATTCATTATTCAATAGGGCCCAAACTATCAAAAACCAGCGGTTTCAATGAACACACATTTCTTGGTAGAATCATGCAGGACTGAAATTTTTGATGTTTTTCTACTCCTCTCATGAGCCCAAACAAGTCTCTAAAAGCATGAGTTTGCAACTACTTTACTTTTGGAGAAAATTCAAAACATTCATTATTCAATAGAGCCCAATAGCAAAAACCAGCGTTTTGAATGAAGAATCACATTTCTTGGTAGAATCATGCAGGATTGAAATTTTTGATGGTTTTTTACTCCTCTCAACAGCCCAAACAAGTTTCTAAAAGGATGAGTTTGCAACTACTTTACTTTTGGAGAAAATTCAAAACATTCATTATTCAATAGGGCCCAAACTATCAAAAACCAGCGGTTTCAATGAACACACATTTCTTGGTAGAATCATGCAGGACTGAAATTTTTGATGTTTTTCTACTCCTCTCAAGAGCCCAAACAAGTCTCTAAAAGCATGAGTTTGCAACTACTTTACTTTTGGAGAAAATTCAAAACATTCATTATTCAATAGAGCCCAATAGCAAAAACCAGCGTTTTGAATGAAGAATCACATTTCTTGGTAGAATCATGCAGGATTGAAATTTTTGATGGTTTTTTACTCCTCTCAACAGCCCAAACAAGTTTCTAAAAGGATGAGTTTGCAACTACTTTACTTTTGGAGAAAATTCAAGACATTCATTATTCAATACGGCCCAAACTATCAAAAACCAGCGGTTTCAATGAACACACATTTCTTGGTAGAATCATGCAGGACTGAAATTTTTGATGTTTTTCTACTCCTCTCATGAGCCCAAACAAGTCTCTAAAAGCATGAGTTTGCAACTACTTTACTTTTGGAGAAAATTCAAAACATTCATTATTCAATAGAGCCCAATAGCAAAAACCAGCGTTTTGAATGAAGAATCACATTTCTTGGTAGAATCATGCAGGATTGAAATTTTTGATGGTTTTTTACTCCTCTCAACAGCCCAAACAAGTTTCTAAAAGGATGAGTTTGCAACTACTTTACTTTTGGAGAAAATTCAAAACATTCATTATTCAATAGGGCCCAAACTATCAAAAACCAGCGGTTTCAATGAACACACATTTCTTGGTAGAATCATGCAGGACTGAAATTTTTGATGTTTTTCTACTCCTCTCGTGAGCCCAAACAAGTCTCTAAAAGCATGAGTTTGCAACTACTTTACTTTTGGAGAAAATTCAAAACATTCATTATTCAATAGAGCCCAATAGCAAAAACCAGCGTTTTGAATGAAGAATCACATTTCTTGGTAGAATCATGCAGGATTGAAATTTTTGATGGTTTTTTACTCCTCTCAACAGCCCAAACAAGTTTCTAAAAGGATGAGTTTGCAACTACTTTACTTTTGGAGAAAATTCAAAACATTCATTATTCAATAGGGCCCAAACTATCAAAAACCAGCGGTTTCAATGAACACACATTTCTTGGTAGAATCATGCAGGACTGAAATTTTTGATGTTTTTCTACTCCTCTCGTGAGCCCAAACAAGTCTCTAAAAGCATGAGTTTGCAACTACTTTACTTTTGGAGAAAATTCAAAACATTCATTATTCAATAGAGCCCAATAGCAAAAACCAGCGTTTTGAATGAAGAATCACATTTCTTGGTAGAATCATGCAGGATTGAAATTTTTGATGGTTTTTTACTCCTCTCAACAGCCCAAACAAGTTTCTAAAAGGATGAGTTTGCAACTACTTTACTTTTGGAGAAAATTCAAAACATTCATTATTCAATAGGGCCCAAACTATCAAAAACCAGCCGTTTCAATGAACACACATTTCTTGGTAGAATCATGCAGGACTGAAATTTTTGATGTTTTTCTACTCCTCTCATGAGCCCAAACAAGTCTCTAAAAGCATGAGTTTGCAACTACTTTACTTTTGGAGAAAATTCAAAACATTCATTATTCAATAGAGCCCAATAGCAAAAACCAGCGTTTTGAATGAAGAATCACATTTCTTGGTAGAATCATGCAGGATTGAAATTTTTGATGGTTTTTTACTCCTCTCAACAGCCCAAACAAGTTTCTAAAAGGATGAGTTTGCAACTACTTTACTTTTGGAGAAAATTCAAAACATTCATTATTCAATAGAGCCCAATAGCAAAAACCAGCGTTTTGAATGAAGAATCACATTTCTTGGTAGAATCATGCAGGATTGAAATTTTTGATGGTTTTTTACTCCTCTCAACAGCCCAAACAAGTTTCTAAAAGGATGAGTTTGCAACTACTTTACTTTTGGAGAAAATTCAAAACATTCATTATTCAATAGGGCCCAAACTATCAAAAACCAGCCGTTTCAATGAACACACATGTCTTGGTAGAATCATGCAGGACTGAAATTTTTGATGTTTTTCTACTCATCTCATGAGCCCAAACAAGTCTCTAAAAGCATGAGTTTGCAACTACTTTACTTTTGGAGAAAATTCAAAACATTCACTATTCAATAGAGCCCAATAGCAAAAATCAGGTTTTGAATGAAGAATCACATTTCTTGGTAAAATCATGCAGGATTGAAATTTTTGATGGTTTTTTACTCCTCTCAACAGCCCAAACAAGTTTCTAAAAGGATGAGTTTGCAACTACTTTACTTTTGGAGAAAATTCAAAACATTCATTATTCAATAGGGCCCAAACTATCAAAAACCAGCGGTTTCAATGAACACACATTTCTTGGTAGAATCATGCAGGACTGAAATTTTTGATGTTTTTCTACTCCTCTCGTGAGCCCAAACAAGTCTCTAAAAGCATGAGTTTGCAACTACTTTACTTTTGGAGAAAATTCAAAACATTCATTATTCAATAGAGCCCAATAGCAAAAACCAGCGTTTTGAATGAAGAATCACATTTCTTGGTAGAATCATGCAGGATTGAAATTTTTGATGGTTTTTTACTCCTCTCAACAGCCCAAACAAGTTTCTAAAAGGATGAGTTTGCAACTACTTTACTTTTGGAGAAAATTCAAAACATTCATTATTCAATAGGGCCCAAACTATCAAAAACCAGCCGTTTCAATGAACACACATTTCTTGGTAGAATCATGCAGGACTGAAATTTTTGATGTTTTTCTACTCCTCTCATGAGCCCAAACAAGTCTCTAAAAGCATGAGTTTGCAACTACTTTACTTTTGGAGAAAATTCAAAACATTCATTATTCAATAGAGCCCAATAGCAAAAACCAGCGTTTTGAATGAAGAATCACATTTCTTGGTAGAATCATGCAGGATTGAAATTTTTGATGGTTTTTTACTCCTCTCAACAGCCCAAACAAGTTTCTAAAAGGATGAGTTTGCAACTACTTTACTTTTGGAGAAAATTCAAAACATTCATTATTCAATAGAGCCCAATAGCAAAAACCAGCGTTTTGAATGAAGAATCACATTTCTTGGTAGAATCATGCAGGATTGAAATTTTTGATGGTTTTTTACTCCTCTCAACAGCCCAAACAAGTTTCTAAAAGGATGAGTTTGCAACTACTTTACTTTTGGAGAAAATTCAAAACATTCATTATTCAATAGGGCCCAAACTATCAAAAACCAGCCGTTTCAATGAACACACATGTCTTGGTAGAATCATGCAGGACTGAAATTTTTGATGTTTTTCTACTCATCTCATGAGCCCAAACAAGTCTCTAAAAGCATGAGTTTGCAACTACTTTACTTTTGGAGAAAATTCAAAACATTCACTATTCAATAGAGCCCAATAGCAAAAATCAGGTTTTGAATGAAGAATCACATTTCTTGGTAAAATCATGCAGGATTGAAATTTTTGATGGTTTTTTACTCCTCTCAACAGCCCAAACAAGTTTCTAAAAGGATGAGTTTGCAACTACTTTACTTTTGGAGAAAATTCAAAACATTCATTATTCAATAGGGCCCAAACTATCAAAAACCAGCGGTTTCAATGAACACACATTTCTTGGTAGAATCATGCAGGACTGAAATTTTTGATGTTTTTCTACTCCTCTCGTGAGCCCAAACAAGTCTCTAAAAGCATGAGTTTGCAACTACTTTACTTTTGGAGAAAATTCAAAACATTCATTATTCAATAGAGCCCAATAGCAAAAACCAGCGTTTTGAATGAAGAATCACATTTCTTGGTAGAATCATGCAGGATTGAAATTTTTGATGGTTTTTTACTCCTCTCAACAGCCCAAACAAGTTTCTAAAAGGATGAGTTTGCAACTACTTTACTTTTGGAGAAAATTCAAAACATTCATTATTCAATAGGGCCCAAACTATCAAAAACCAGCCGTTTCAATGAACACACATTTCTTGGTAGAATCATGCAGGACTGAAATTTTTGATGTTTTTCTACTCCTCTCATGAGCCCAAACAAGTCTCTAAAAGCATGAGTTTGCAACTACTTTACTTTTGGAGAAAATTCAAAACATTCATTATTCAATAGAGCCCAATAGCAAAAACCAGCGTTTTGAATGAAGAATCACATTTCTTGGTAGAATCATGCAGGATTGAAATTTTTGATGGTTTTTTACTCCTCTCAACAGCCCAAACAAGTTTCTAAAAGGATGAGTTTGCAACTACTTTACTTTTGGAGAAAATTCAAAACATTCATTATTCAATAGGGCCCAAACTATAAAAAACCAGCGGTTTCAATGAACACACATTTCTTGGTAGAATCATGCAGGACTGAAATTTTTGATGTTTTTCTACTCCTCTCATGAGCCCAAACAAGTCTCTAAAAGCATGAGTTTGCAACTACTTTACTTTTGGAGAAAATTCAAAACATTCATTATTCAATAGGGCCCAAACTATCAAAAACCAGCGGTTTGAATGAACACACATTTCTTGGTAGAATCATGCAGGACTGAAATTTTTGATGTTTTTCTACTCCTCTCATGAGCCCAAACAAGTCTCTAAAAGCATGAGTTTGCAACTACTTTACTTTTGGAGAAAATTCAAAACATTCATTATTCAATAGAGCCCAATAGCAAAAACCAGCGTTTTGAATGAAGAATCACATTTCTTGGTAGAATCATGCAGGATTGAAATTTTTGATGGTTTTTTACTCCTCTCAACAGCCCAAACAAGTTTCTAAAAGGATGAGTTTGCAACTACTTTACTTTTGGAGAAAATTCAAAACATTCATTATTCAATAGGGCCCAAACTATCAAAAACCAGCCGTTTCAATGAACACACATGTCTTGGTAGAATCATGCAGGACTGAAATTTTTGATGTTTTTCTACTCATCTCATGAGCCCAAACAAGTCTCTAAAAGCATGAGTTTGCAACTACTTTACTTTTGGAGAAAATTCAAAACATTCACTATTCAATAGAGCCCAATAGCAAAAATCAGGTTTTGAATGAAGAATCACATTTCTTGGTAAAATCATGCAGGATTGAAATTTTTGATGGTTTTTTACTCCTCTCAACAGCCCAAACAAGTTTCTAAAAGGATGAGTTTGCAACTACTTTACTTTTGGAGAAAATTCAAAACATTCATTATTCAATAGGGCCCAAACTATCAAAAACCAGCGGTTTCAATGAACACACATTTCTTGGTAGAATCATGCAGGACTGAAATTTTTGATGTTTTTCTACTCCTCTCATGAGCCCAAACTAGTCTCTAAAAGCATGAGTTTGCAACTACTTTACTTTTGGAGAAAATTCAAAACATTCACTATTCAATAGAGCCCAATAGCAAAAATCAGGTTTTGAATGAAGAATCACATTTCTTGGTAAAATCATGCAGGATTGAAATTTTTGATGGTTTTTTACTCCTCTCAACAGCCCAAACAAGTTTCTAAAAGGATGAGTTTGCAACTACTTTACTTTTGGAGAAAATTCAAAACATTCATTATTCAATAGGGCCCAAACTATCAAAAACCAGCGGTTTCAATGAACACACATTTCTTGGTAGAATCATGCAGGACTGAAATTTTTGATGTTTTTCTACTCCTCTCATGAGCCCAAACAAGTCTCTAAAAGCATGAGTTTGCAACTACTTTACTTTTGGAGAAAATTCAAAACATTCATTATTCAATAGAGCCCAATAGCAAAAACCAGCGTTTTAAATGAAGAATCACATTTCTTGGTAGAATCATGCAGGATTGAAATTTTTGATGGTTTTTTACTCCTCTCAACAGCCCAAACAAGTTTCTAAAAGGATGAGTTTGCAACTACTTTACTTTTGGAGAAAATTCAAAACATTCATTATTCAATAGGGCCCAAACTATCAAAAACCAGCGGTTTCAATGAACACATTTCTTGGTAGAATCATGCAGGACTGAAATTTTTGATGTTTTTCTACTCCTCTCATGAGCCCAAACAAGTCTCTAAAAGCATGAGTTTGCAACTACTTTACTTTTGGAGAAAATTCAAAACATTCATTATTCAATAGAGCCCAATAGCAAAAACCAGCGTTTTGAATGAAGAATCACATTTCTTGGTAGAATCATGCAGGATTGAAATTTTTGATGGTTTTTTACTCCTCTCAACAGCCCAAACAAGTTTCTAAAAGGATGAGTTTGCAACTACTTTACTTTTGGAGAAAATTCAAAACATTAATTATTCAATAGGGCCCAAACTATCAAAAACCAGCGGTTTGAATGAACACATTTCTTGGTAGAATCATGCAGGACTGAAATTTTTGATGTTTTTCTACTCCTCTCATGAGCCCAAACAAGTCTCTAAAAGCATGAGTTTGCAACTACTTTACTTTTGGAGAAAATTCAAAACATTCATTATTCAATAGAGCCCAATAGCAAAAACCAGCGTTTTGAATGAAGAATCACATTTCTTGGTAGAATCATGCAGGATTGAAATTTTTGATGGTTTTTTACTCCTCTCAACAGCCCAAACAAGTTTCTAAAAGGATGAGTTTGCAACTACTTTACTTTTGGAGAAAATTCAAAACATTCATTATTCAATAGGGCCCAAACTATCAAAAACCAGCGGTTTCAATGAACACACATTTCTTGGTAGAATCATGCAGGACTGAAATTTTTGATGTTTTTCTACTCCTCTCGTGAGCCCAAACAAGTCTCTAAAAGCATGAGTTTGCAACTACTTTACTTTTGGAGAAAATTCAAAACATTCATTATTCAATAGAGCCCAATAGCAAAAACCAGCGTTTTGAATGAAGAATCACATTTCTTGGTAGAATCATGCAGGATTGAAATTTTTGATGGTTTTTTACTCCTCTCAACAGCCCAAACAAGTTTCTAAAAGGATGAGTTTGCAACTACTTTACTTTTGGAGAAAATTCAAAACATTCATTATTCAATAGGGCCCAAACTATCAAAAACCAGCCGTTTCAATGAACACACATTTCTTGGTAGAATCATGCAGGACTGAAATTTTTGATGTTTTTCTACTCCTCTCATGAGCCCAAACAAGTCTCTAAAAGCATGAGTTTGCAACTACTTTACTTTTGGAGAAAATTCAAAACATTCATTATTCAATAGAGCCCAATAGCAAAAACCAGCGTTTTGAATGAAGAATCACATTTCTTGGTAGAATCATGCAGGATTGAAATTTTTGATGGTTTTTTTACTCCTCTCAACAGCCCAAACAAGTTTCTAAAAGGATGAGTTTGCAACTACTTTACTTTTGGAGAAAATTCAAAACATTCATTATTCAATAGGGCCCAAACTATCAAAAACCAGCGGTTTCAATGAACACACATTTCTTGGTAGAATCATGCAGGACTGAAATTTTTGATGTTTTTCTACTCCTCTCATGAGCCCAAACAAGTCCCTAAAAGCATGAGTTTGCAACTACTTTACTTTTGGAGAAAATTCAAAACATTCATTATTCAATAGAGCCCAATAGCAAAAACCAGCGTTTTGAATGAAGAATCACATTTCTTGGTAGAATCATGCAGGATTGAAATTTTTGATGGTTTTTTACTCCTCTCAACAGCCCAAACAAGTTTCTAAAAGGATGAGTTTGCAACTACTTTACTTTTGGAGAAAATTCAAAACATTCATTATTCAATAGGGCCCAAACTATCAAAAACCAGCGGTTTCAATGAACACACATTTCTTGGTAGAATCATGCAGGACTGAAATTTTTGATGTTTTTCTACTCCTCTCATGAGCCCAAACAAGTCTCTAAAAGCATGAGTTTGCAACTACTTTACTTTTGGAGAAAATTCAAAACATTCATTATTCAATAGAGCCCAATAGCAAAAACCAGCGTTTTGAATGAAGAATCACATTTCTTGGTAGAATCATGCAGGATTGAAATTTTTGATGGTTTTTTACTCCTCTCAACAGCCCAAACAAGTTTCTAAAAGGATGAGTTTGCAACTACTTTACTTTTGGAGAAAATTCAAAACATTCATTATTCAATAGGGCCCAAACTATCAAAAACCAGCGGTTTCAATGAACACACATTTCTTGGTAGAATCATGCAGGACTGAAATTTTTGATGTTTTTCTACTCCTCTCAAGAGCCCAAACAAGTCTCTAAAAGCATGAGTTTGCAACTACTTTACTTTTGGAGAAAATTCAAAACATTCATTATTCAATAGAGCCCAATAGCAAAAACCAGCGTTTTGAATGAAGAATCACATTTCTTGGTAGAATCATGCAGGATTGAAATTTTTGATGGTTTTTTACTCCTCTCAACAGCCCAAACAAGTTTCTAAAAGGATGAGTTTGCAACTACTTTACTTTTGGAGAAAATTCAAAACATTCATTATTCAATAGGGCCCAAACTATCAAAAACCAGCGGTTTCAATGAACACACATTTCTTGGTAGAATCATGCAGGACTGAAATTTTTGATGTTTTTCTACTCCTCTCATGAGCCCAAACAAGTCTCTAAAAGCATGAGTTTGCAACTACTTTACTTTTGGAGAAAATTCAAAACATTCATTATTCAATAGGGCCCAAACTATCAAAAACCAGCGGTTTGAATGAACACACATTTCTTGGTAGAATCATGCAGGACTGAAATTTTTGATGTTTTTCTACTCCTCTCATGAGCCCAAACAAGTCTCTAAAAGCATGAGTTTGCAACTACTTTACTTTTGGAGAAAATTCAAAACATTCACTATTCAATAGAGCCCAATAGCAAAAATCAGGTTTTGAATGAAGAATCACATTTCTTGGTAAAATCATGCAGGATTGAAATTTTTGATGGTTTTTTACTCCTCTCAACAGCCCAAACAAGTTTCTAAAAGGATGAGTTTGCAACTACTTTACTTTTGGAGAAAATTTAAAACATTCATTATTCAATAGGGCCCAAACTATCAAAAACCAGCGGTTTCAATGAACACACATTTCTTGGTAGAATCATGCAGGACTGAAATTTTTGATGTTTTTCTACTCCTCTCATGAGCCCAAACAAATCTCTAAAAGCATGAGTTTGCAACTACTTTACTTTTGGAGAAAATTCAAAACATTCATTATTCAATAGAGCCCAATAGCAAAAACCAGCGTTTTGAATGAAGAATCACATTTCTTGGTAGAATCATGCAGGATTGAAATTTTTGATGGTTTTTTACTCCTCTCAACAGCCCAAACAAGTTTCTAAAAGGATGAGTTTGCAACTACTTTACTTTTGGAGAAAATTCAAAACATTCATTATTCAATAGGGCCCAAACTATCAAAAACCAGCGGTTTCAATGAACACACATTTCTTGGTAGAATCATGCAGGACTGAAATTTTTGATGTTTTTCTACTCCTCTCATGAGCCCAAACAAGTCTCTAAAAGCATGAGTTTGCAACTACTTTACTTTTGGAGAAAATTCAAAACATTCATTATTCAATAGAGCCCAATAGCAAAAACCAGCGTTTTGAATGAAGAATCACATTTCTTGGTAGAATCATGCAGGATTGAAATTTTTGATGGTTTTTTACTCCTCTCAACAGCCCAAACAAGTTTCTAAAAGGATGAGTTTGCAACTACTTTACTTTTGAAGAAAATTCAAAACATTCATTATTCAATAGGGCCCAAACTATCAAAAACCAGCGGTTTCAATGAACACACATTTCTTGGTAGAATCATGCAGGACTGAAATTTTTGATGTTTTTCTACTCCTCTCATGAGCCCAAACAAGTCTCTAAAAGCATGAGTTTGCAACTACTTTACTTTTGGAGAAAATTCAAAACATTCATTATTCAATAGGGCCCAAACTATCAAAAACCAGCGGTTTGAATGAACACACATTTCTTGGTAGAATCATGCAGGACTGAAATTTTTGATGTTTTTCTACTCCTCTCATGAGCCCAAACAAGTCTCTAAAAGCATGAGTTTGCAACTACTTTACTTTTGGAGAAAATTCAAAACATTCATTATTCAATAGAGCCCAATAGCAAAAACCAGCGTTTTGAATGAAGAATCACATTTCTTGGTAGAATCATGCAGGATTGAAATTTTTGATGGTTTTTTACTCCTCTCAACAGCCCAAACAAGTTTCTAAAAGGATGAGTTTGCAACTACTTTACTTTTGGAGAAAATTCAAAACATTCATTATTCAATAGGGCCCAAACTATCAAAAACCAGCCGTTTCAATGAACACACATGTCTTGGTAGAATCATGCAGGACTGAAATTTTTGATGTTTTTCTACTCATCTCATGAGCCCAAACAAGTCTCTAAAAGCATGAGTTTGCAACTACTTTACTTTTGGAGAAAATTCAAAACATTCACTATTCAATAGAGCCCAATAGCAAAAATCAGGTTTTGAATGAAGAATCACATTTCTTGGTAAAATCATGCAGGATTGAAATTTTTGATGGTTTTTTACTCCTCTCAACAGCCCAAACAAGTTTCTAAAAGGATGAGTTTGCAACTACTTTACTTTTGGAGAAAATTCAAAACATTCATTATTCAATAGGGCCCAAACTATCAAAAACCAGCGGTTTCAATGAACACACATTTCTTGGTAGAATCATGCAGGACTGAAATTTTTGATGTTTTTCTACTCCTCTCATGAGCCCAAACTAGTCTCTAAAAGCATGAGTTTGCAACTACTTTACTTTTGGAGAAAATTCAAAACATTCACTATTCAATAGAGCCCAATAGCAAAAATCAGGTTTTGAATGAAGAATCACATTTCTTGGTAAAATCATGCAGGATTGAAATTTTTGATGGTTTTTTACTCCTCTCAACAGCCCAAACAAGTTTCTAAAAGGATGAGTTTGCAACTACTTTACTTTTGGAGAAAATTCAAAACATTCATTATTCAATAGGGCCCAAACTATCAAAAACCAGCGGTTTCAATGAACACACATTTCTTGGTAGAATCATGCAGGACTGAAATTTTTGATGTTTTTCTACTCCTCTCATGAGCCCAAACAAGTCTCTAAAAGCATGAGTTTGCAACTACTTTACTTTTGGAGAAAATTCAAAACATTCATTATTCAATAGAGCCCAATAGCAAAAACCAGCGTTTTAAATGAAGAATCACATTTCTTGGTAGAATCATGCAGGATTGAAATTTTTGATGGTTTTTTACTCCTCTCAACAGCCCAAACAAGTTTCTAAAAGGATGAGTTTGCAACTACTTTACTTTTGGAGAAAATTCAAAACATTCATTATTCAATAGGGCCCAAACTATCAAAAACCAGCGGTTTCAATGAACACATTTCTTGGTAGAATCATGCAGGACTGAAATTTTTGATGTTTTTCTACTCCTCTCATGAGCCCAAACAAGTCTCTAAAAGCATGAGTTTGCAACTACTTTACTTTTGGAGAAAATTCAAAACATTCATTATTCAATAGAGCCCAATAGCAAAAACCAGCGTTTTGAATGAAGAATCACATTTCTTGGTAGAATCATGCAGGATTGAAATTTTTGATGGTTTTTTACTCCTCTCAACAGCCCAAACAAGTTTCTAAAAGGATGAGTTTGCAACTACTTTACTTTTGGAGAAAATTCAAAACATTTATTATTCAATAGGGCCCAAACTATCAAAAACCAGCGGTTTGAATGAACACATTTCTTGGTAGAATCATGCAGGACTGAAATTTTTGATGTTTTTCTACTCCTCTCATGAGCCCAAACAAGTCTCTAAAAGCATGAGTTTGCAACTACTTTACTTTTGGAGAAAATTCAAAACATTCACTATTCAATAGAGCCCAATAGCAAAAATCAGGTTTTGAATGAAGAATCACATTTCTTGGTAAAATCATGCAGGATTGAAATTTTTGATGGTTTTTTACTCCTCTCAACAGCCCAAACAAGTTTCTAAAAGGATGAGTTTGCAACTACTTTACTTTTGGAGAAAATTCAAAACATTCATTATTCAATAGGGCCCAAACTATCAAAAACCAGCGGTTTCAATGAACACACATTTCTTGGTAGAATCATGCAGGACTGAAATTTTTGATGTTTTTCTACTCCTCTCATGAGCCCAAACAAGTCTCTAAAAGCATGAGTTTGCAACTACTTTACTTTTGGAGAAAATTCAAAACATTCATTATTCAATAGAGCCCAATAGCAAAAACCAGCGTTTTGAATGAAGAATCACATTTCTTGGTAGAATCATGCAGGATTGAAATTTTTGATGGTTTTTTACTCCTCTCAACAGCCCAAACAAGTTTCTAAAAGGATGAGTTTGCAACTACTTTACTTTTGGAGAAAATTCAAAACATTCATTATTCAATAGGGCCCAAACTATCAAAAACCAGCGGTTTCAATGAACACACATTTCTTGGTAGAATCATGCAGGACTGAAATTTTTGATGTTTTTCTACTCCTCTCGTGAGCCCAAACAAGTCTCTAAAAGCATGAGTTTGCAACTACTTTACTTTTGGAGAAAATTCAAAACATTCATTATTCAATAGAGCCCAATAGCAAAAACCAGCGTTTTGAATGAAGAATCACATTTCTTGGTAGAATCATGCAGGATTGAAATTTTTGATGGTTTTTTACTCCTCTCAACAGCCCAAACAAGTTTCTAAAAGGATGAGTTTGCAACTACTTTACTTTTGGAGAAAATTCAAAACATTCATTATTCAATAGGGCCCAAACTATCAAAAACCAGCCGTTTCAATGAACACACATTTCTTGGTAGAATCATGCAGGACTGAAATTTTTGATGTTTTTCTACTCCTCTCATGAGCCCAAACAAGTCTCTAAAAGCATGAGTTTGCAACTACTTTACTTTTGGAGAAAATTCAAAACATTCATTATTCAATAGAGCCCAATAGCAAAAACCAGCGTTTTGAATGAAGAATCACATTTCTTGGTAGAATCATGCAGGATTGAAATTTTTGATGGTTTTTTACTCCTCTCAACAGCCCAAACAAGTTTCTAAAAGGATGAGTTTGCAACTACTTTACTTTTGGAGAAAATTCAAAACATTCATTATTCAATAGGGCCCAAACTATCAAAAACCAGCGGTTTCAATGAACACACATTTCTTGGTAGAATCATGCAGGACTGAAATTTTTGATGTTTTTCTACTCCTCTCATGAGCCCAAACAAGTCTCTAAAAGCATGAGTTTGCAACTACTTTACTTTTGGAGAAAATTCAAAACATTCATTATTCAATAGAGCCAATAGCAAAAACCAGCGTTTTGAATGAAGAATCACATTTCTTGGTAGAATCATGCAGGATTGAAATTTTTGATGGTTTTTTACTCCTCTCAACAGCCCAAACAAGTTTCTAAAAGGATGAGTTTGCAACTACTTTACTTTTGGAGAAAATTCAAAACATTCATTATTCAATAGGGCCCAAACTATCAAAAACCAGCGGTTTCAATGAACACACATTTCTTGGTAGAATCATGCAGGACTGAAATTTTTGATGTTTTTCTACTCCTCTCATGAGCCCAAACAAGTCTCTAAAAGCATGAGTTTGCAACTACTTTACTTTTGGAGAAAATTCAAAACATTCATTATTCAATAGGGCCCAAACTATCAAAAACCAGCGGTTTCAATGAACACACATTTCTTGGTAGAATCATGCAGGACTGAAATTTTTGATGTTTTTCTACTCCTCTCATGAGCCCAAACAAGTCTCTAAAAGCATGAGTTTGCAACTACTTTACTTTTGGAGAAAATTCAAAACATTAATTATTCAATAGGGCCCAAACTATCAAAAACCAGCGGTTTGAATGAACACATTTCTTGGTAGAATCATGCAGGACTGAAATTTTTGATGTTTTTCTACTCCTCTCATGAGCCCAAACAAGTCTCTAAAAGCATGAGTTTGCAACTACTTTACTTTTGGAGAAAATTCAAAACATTCACTATTCAATAGAGCCCAATAGCAAAAATCAGGTTTTGAATGAAGAATCACATTTCTTGGTAAAATCATGCAGGATTGAAATTTTTGATGGTTTTTTACTCCTCTCAACAGCCCAAACAAGTTTCTAAAAGGATGAGTTTGCAACTACTTTACTTTTGGAGAAAATTCAAAACATTCATTATTCAATAGGGCCCAAACTATCAAAAACCAGCGGTTTCAATGAACACACATTTCTTGGTAGAATCATGCAGGACTGAAATTTTTGATGTTTTTCTACTCCTCTCATGAGCCCAAACAAGTCTCTAAAAGCATGAGTTTGCAACTACTTTACTTTTGGAGAAAATTCAAAACATTCATTATTCAATAGAGCCCAATAGCAAAAACCAGCGTTTTGAATGAAGAATCACATTTCTTGGTAGAATCATGCAGGATTGAAATTTTTGATGGTTTTTTACTCCTCTCAACAGCCCAAACAAGTTTCTAAAAGGATGAGTTTGCAACTACTTTACTTTTGGAGAAAATTCAAAACATTCATTATTCAATAGGGCCCAAACTATCAAAAACCAGCGGTTTCAATGAACACACATTTCTTGGTAGAATCATGCAGGACTGAAATTTTTGATGTTTTTCTACTCCTCTCGTGAGCCCAAACAAGTCTCTAAAAGCATGAGTTTGCAACTACTTTACTTTTGGAGAAAATTCAAAACATTCATTATTCAATAGAGCCCAATAGCAAAAACCAGCGTTTTGAATGAAGAATCACATTTCTTGGTAGAATCATGCAGGATTGAAATTTTTGATGGTTTTTTACTCCTCTCAACAGCCCAAACAAGTTTCTAAAAGGATGAGTTTGCAACTACTTTACTTTTGGAGAAAATTCAAAACATTCATTATTCAATAGGGCCCAAACTATCAAAAACCAGCCGTTTCAATGAACACACATTTCTTGGTAGAATCATGCAGGACTGAAATTTTTGATGTTTTTCTACTCCTCCCATGAGCCCAAACAAGTCTCTAAAAGCATGAGTTTGCAACTACTTTACTTTTGGAGAAAATTCAAAACATTCATTATTCAATAGAGCCCAATAGCAAAAACCAGCGTTTTGAATGAAGAATCACATTTCTTGGTAGAATCATGCAGGATTGAAATTTTTGATGGTTTTTTACTCCTCTCAACAGCCCAAACAAGTTTCTAAAAGGATGAGTTTGCAACTACTTTACTTTTGGAGAAAATTCAAAACATTCATTATTCAATAGGGCCCAAACTATCAAAAACCAGCGGTTTCAATGAACACACATTTCTTGGTAGAATCATGCAGGACTGAAATTTTTGATGTTTTTCTACTCCTCTCATGAGCCCAAACAAGTCTCTAAAAGCATGAGTTTGCAACTACTTTACTTTTGGAGAAAATTCAAAACATTCATTATTCAATAGAGCCCAATAGCAAAAACCAGCGTTTTGAATGAAGAATCACATTTCTTGGTAGAATCATGCAGGATTGAAATTTTTGATGGTTTTTTACTCCTCTCAACAGCCCAAACAAGTTTCTAAAAGGATGAGTTTGCAACTACTTTACTTTTGGAGAAAATTCAAAACATTCATTATTCAATAGGGCCCAAACTATCAAAAACCAGCGGTTTCAATGAACACACATTTCTTGGTAGAATCATGCAGGACTGAAATTTTTGATGTTTTTCTACTCCTCTCATGAGCCCAAACAAGTCTCTAAAAGCATGAGTTTGCAACTACTTTACTTTTGGAGAAAATTCAAAACATTCATTATTCAATAGAGCCCAATAGCAAAAACCAGCGTTTTGAATGAAGAATCACATTTCTTGGTAGAATCATGCAGGATTGAAATTTTTGATGGTTTTTTACTCCTCTCAACAGCCCAAACAAGTTTCTAAAAGGATGAGTTTGCAACTACTTTACTTTTGGAGAAAATTCAAAACATTCATTATTCAATAGGGCCCAAACTATCAAAAACCAGCGGTTTCAATGAACACACATTTCTTGGTAGAATCATGCAGGACTGAAATTTTTGATGTTTTTCTACTCCTCTCAAGAGCCCAAACAAGTCTCTAAAAGCATGAGTTTGCAACTACTTTACTTTTGGAGAAAATTCAAAACATTCATTATTCAATAGAGCCCAATAGCAAAAACCAGCGTTTTGAATGAAGAATCACATTTCTTGGTAGAATCATGCAGGATTGAAATTTTTGATGGTTTTTTACTCCTCTCAACAGCCCAAACAAGTTTCTAAAAGGATGAGTTTGCAACTACTTTACTTTTGGAGAAAATTCAAAACATTCATTATTCAATAGGGCCCAAACTATCAAAAACCAGCGGTTTCAATGAAAACACATTTCTTGGTAGAATCATGCAGGACTGAAATTTTTGATGTTTTTCTACTCCTCTCATGAGCCCAAACAAGTCTCTAAAAGCATGAGTTTGCAACTACTTTACTTTTGGAGAAAATTCAAAACATTCATTATTCAATAGGGCCCAAACTATCAAAAACCAGCGGTTTGAATGAACACACATTTCTTGGTAGAATCATGCAGGACTGAAATTTTTGATGTTTTTCTACTCCTCTCATGAGCCCAAACAAGTCTCTAAAAGCATGAGTTTGCAACTACTTTACTTTTGGAGAAAATTCAAAACATTCACTATTCAATAGAGCCCAATAGCAAAAATCAGGTTTTGAATGAAGAATCACATTTCTTGGTAAAATCATGCAGGATTGAAATTTTTGATGGTTTTTTACTCCTCTCAACAGCCCAAACAAGTTTCTAAAAGGATGAGTTTGCAACTACTTTACTTTTGGAGAAAATTTAAAACATTCATTATTCAATAGGGCCCAAACTATCAAAAACCAGCGGTTTCAATGAACACACATTTCTTGGTAGAATCATGCAGGACTGAAATTTTTGATGTTTTTCTACTCCTCTCATGAGCCCAAACAAATCTCTAAAAGCATGAGTTTGCAACTACTTTACTTTTGGAGAAAATTCAAAACATTCATTATTCAATAGAGCTTAATAGCAAAAACCAGCGTTTTGAATGAAGAATCACATTTCTTGGTAGAATCATGCAGGATTGAAATTTTTGATGGTTTTTTACTCCTCTCAACAGCCCAAACAAGTTTCTAAAAGGATGAGTTTGCAACTACTTTACTTTTGGAGAAAATTCAAAACATTCATTATTCAATAGGGCCCAAACTATCAAAAACCAGCGGTTTCAATGAACACACATTTCTTGGTAGAATCATGCAGGACTGAAATTTTTGATGTTTTTCTACTCCTCTCATGAGCCCAAACAAGTCTCTAAAAGCATGAGTTTGCAACTACTTTACTTTTGGAGAAAATTCAAAACATTCATTATTCAATAGAGCCCAATAGCAAAAACCAGCGTTTTGAATGAAGAATCACATTTCTTGGCAGAATCATGCAGGATTGAAATTTTTGATGGTTTTTTACTCCTCTCAACAGCCCAAACAAGTTTCTAAAAGGATGAGTTTGCAACTACTTTACTTTTGAAGAAAATTCAAAACATTCATTATTCAATAGGGCCCAAACTATCAAAAACCAGCGGTTTCAATGAACACACATTTCTTGGTAGAATCATGCAGGACTGAAATTTTTGATGTTTTTCTACTCCTCTCATGAGCCCAAACAAGTCTCTAAAAGCATGAGTTTGCAACTACTTTACTTTTGGAGAAAATTCAAAACATTCATTATTCAATAGGGCCCAAACTATCAAAAACCAGCGGTTTGAATGAACACACATTTCTTGGTAGAATCATGCAGGACTGAAATTTTTGATGTTTTTCTACTCCTCTCATGAGCCCAAACAAGTCTCTAAAAGCATGAGTTTGCAACTACTTTACTTTTGGAGAAAATTCAAAACATTCATTATTCAATAGAGCCCAATAGCAAAAACCAGCGTTTTGAATGAAGAATCACATTTCTTGGTAGAATCATGCAGGATTGAAATTTTTGATGGTTTTTTACTCCTCTCAACAGCCCAAACAAGTTTCTAAAAGGATGAGTTTGCAACTACTTTACTTTTGGAGAAAATTCAAAACATTCATTATTCAATAGGGCCCAAACTATCAAAAACCAGCCGTTTCAATGAACACACATGTCTTGGTAGAATCATGCAGGACTGAAATTTTTGATGTTTTTCTACTCCTCTCATGAGCCCAAACAAGTCTCTAAAAGCATGAGTTTGCAACTACTTTACTTTTGGAGAAAATTCAAAACATTCATTATTCAATAGAGCCCAATAGCAAAAACCAGCGTTTTGAATGAAGAATCACATTTCTTGGTAGAATCATGCAGGATTGAAATTTTTGATGGTTTTTTACTCCTCTCAACAGCCCAAACAAGTTTCTAAAAGGATGAGTTTGCAACTACTTTACTTTTGGAGAAAATTCAAAACATTCATTATTCAATAGGGCCCAAACTATCAAAAACCAGCGGTTTCAATGAACACACATTTCTTGGTAGAATCATGCAGGACTGAAATTTTTGATGTTTTTCTACTCCTCTCGTGAGCCCAAACAAGTCTCTAAAAGCATGAGTTTGCAACTACTTTACTTTTGGAGAAAATTCAAAACATTCATTATTCAATAGAGCCCAATAGCAAAAACCAGCGTTTTGAATGAAGAATCACATTTCTTGGTAGAATCATGCAGGATTGAAATTTTTGATGGTTTTTTACTCCTCTCAACAGCCCAAACAAGTTTCTAAAAGGATGAGTTTGCAACTACTTTACTTTTGGAGAAAATTCAAAACATTCATTATTCAATAGGGCCCAAACTATCAAAAACCAGCCGTTTCAATGAACACACATTTCTTGGTAGAATCATGCAGGACTGAAATTTTTGATGTTTTTCTACTCCTCCCATGAGCCCAAACAAGTCTCTAAAAGCATGAGTTTGCAACTACTTTACTTTTGGAGAAAATTCAAAACATTCATTATTCAATAGAGCCCAATAGCAAAAACCAGCGTTTTGAATGAAGAATCACATTTCTTGGTAGAATCATGCAGGATTGAAATTTTTGATGGTTTTTTACTCCTCTCAACAGCCCAAACAAGTTTCTAAAAGGATGAGTTTGCAACTACTTTACTTTTGGAGAAAATTCAAAACATTCATTATTCAATAGGGCCCAAACTATCAAAAACCAGCGGTTTCAATGAACACACATTTCTTGGTAGAATCATGCAGGACTGAAATTTTTGATGTTTTTCTACTCCTCTCATGAGCCCAAACAAGTCTCTAAAAGCATGAGTTTGCAACTACTTTACTTTTGGAGAAAATTCAAAACATTCATTATTCAATAGAGCCCAATAGCAAAAACCAGCGTTTTGAATGAAGAATCACATTTCTTGGTAGAATCATGCAGGATTGAAATTTTTGATGGTTTTTTACTCCTCTCAACAGCCCAAACAAGTTTCTAAAAGGATGAGTTTGCAACTACTTTACTTTTGGAGAAAATTCAAAACATTCATTATTCAATAGGGCCCAAACTATCAAAAACCAGCGGTTTCAATGAACACACATTTCTTGGTAGAATCATGCAGGACTGAAATTTTTGATGTTTTTCTACTCCTCTCATGAGCCCAAACAAGTCTCTAAAAGCATGAGTTTGCAACTACTTTACTTTTGGAGAAAATTCAAAACATTCATTATTCAATAGAGCCCAATAGCAAAAACCAGCGTTTTGAATGAAGAATCACATTTCTTGGTAGAATCATGCAGGATTGAAATTTTTGATGGTTTTTTACTCCTCTCAACAGCCCAAACAAGTTTCTAAAAGGATGAGTTTGCAACTACTTTACTTTTGGAGAAAATTCAAAACATTCATTATTCAATAGGGCCCAAACTATCAAAAACCAGCGGTTTCAATGAACACACATTTCTTGGTAGAATCATGCAGGACTGAAATTTTTGATGTTTTTCTACTCCTCTCAAGAGCCCAAACAAGTCTCTAAAAGCATGAGTTTGCAACTACTTTACTTTTGGAGAAAATTCAAAACATTCATTATTCAATAGAGCCCAATAGCAAAAACCAGCGTTTTGAATGAAGAATCACATTTCTTGGTAGAATCATGCAGGATTGAAATTTTTGATGGTTTTTTACTCCTCTCAACAGCCCAAACAAGTTTCTAAAAGGATGAGTTTGCAACTACTTTACTTTTGGAGAAAATTCAAAACATTCATTATTCAATAGGGCCCAAACTATCAAAAACCAGCGGTTTCAATGAAAACACATTTCTTGGTAGAATCATGCAGGACTGAAATTTTTGATGTTTTTCTACTCCTCTCATGAGCCCAAACAAGTCTCTAAAAGCATGAGTTTGCAACTACTTTACTTTTGGAGAAAATTCAAAACATTCATTATTCAATAGGGCCCAAACTATCAAAAACCAGCGGTTTGAATGAACACACATTTCTTGGTAGAATCATGCAGGACTGAAATTTTTGATGTTTTTCTACTCCTCTCATGAGCCCAAACAAGTCTCTAAAAGCATGAGTTTGCAACTACTTTACTTTTGGAGAAAATTCAAAACATTCACTATTCAATAGAGCCCAATAGCAAAAATCAGGTTTTGAATGAAGAATCACATTTCTTGGTAAAATCATGCAGGATTGAAATTTTTGATGGTTTTTTACTCCTCTCAACAGCCCAAACAAGTTTCTAAAAGGATGAGTTTGCAACTACTTTACTTTTGGAGAAAATTTAAAACATTCATTATTCAATAGGGCCCAAACTATCAAAAACCAGCGGTTTCAATGAACACACATTTCTTGGTAGAATCATGCAGGACTGAAATTTTTGATGTTTTTCTACTCCTCTCATGAGCCCAAACAAATCTCTAAAAGCATGAGTTTGCAACTACTTTACTTTTGGAGAAAATTCAAAACATTCATTATTCAATAGAGCTTAATAGCAAAAACCAGCGTTTTGAATGAAGAATCACATTTCTTGGTAGAATCATGCAGGATTGAAATTTTTGATGGTTTTTTACTCCTCTCAACAGCCCAAACAAGTTTCTAAAAGGATGAGTTTGCAACTACTTTACTTTTGGAGAAAATTCAAAACATTCATTATTCAATAGGGCCCAAACTATCAAAAACCAGCGGTTTCAATGAACACACATTTCTTGGTAGAATCATGCAGGACTGAAATTTTTGATGTTTTTCTACTCCTCTCATGAGCCCAAACAAGTCTCTAAAAGCATGAGTTTGCAACTACTTTACTTTTGGAGAAAATTCAAAACATTCATTATTCAATAGAGCCCAATAGCAAAAACCAGCGTTTTGAATGAAGAATCACATTTCTTGGCAGAATCATGCAGGATTGAAATTTTTGATGGTTTTTTACTCCTCTCAACAGCCCAAACAAGTTTCTAAAAGGATGAGTTTGCAACTACTTTACTTTTGAAGAAAATTCAAAACATTCATTATTCAATAGGGCCCAAACTATCAAAAACCAGCGGTTTCAATGAACACACATTTCTTGGTAGAATCATGCAGGACTGAAATTTTTGATGTTTTTCTACTCCTCTCATGAGCCCAAACAAGTCTCTAAAAGCATGAGTTTGCAACTACTTTACTTTTGGAGAAAATTCAAAACATTCATTATTCAATAGGGCCCAAACTATCAAAAACCAGCGGTTTGAATGAACACACATTTCTTGGTAGAATCATGCAGGACTGAAATTTTTGATGTTTTTCTACTCCTCTCATGAGCCCAAACAAGTCTCTAAAAGCATGAGTTTGCAACTACTTTACTTTTGGAGAAAATTCAAAACATTCATTATTCAATAGAGCCCAATAGCAAAAACCAGCGTTTTGAATGAAGAATCACATTTCTTGGTAGAATCATGCAGGATTGAAATTTTTGATGGTTTTTTACTCCTCTCAACAGCCCAAACAAGTTTCTAAAAGGATGAGTTTGCAACTACTTTACTTTTGGAGAAAATTCAAAACATTCATTATTCAATAGGGCCCAAACTATCAAAAACCAGCCGTTTCAATGAACACACATGTCTTGGTAGAATCATGCAGGACTGAAATTTTTGATGTTTTTCTACTCATCTCATGAGCCCAAACAAGTCTCTAAAAGCATGAGTTTGCAACTACTTTACTTTTGGAGAAAATTCAAAACATTCACTATTCAATAGAGCCCAATAGCAAAAATCAGGTTTTGAATGAAGAATCACATTTCTTGGTAAAATCATGCAGGATTGAAATTTTTGATGGTTTTTTACTCCTCTCAACAGCCCAAACAAGTTTCTAAAAGGATGAGTTTGCAACTACTTTACTTTTGGAGAAAATTCAAAACATTCATTATTCAATAGGGCCCAAACTATCAAAAACCAGCGGTTTCAATGAACACACATTTCTTGGTAGAATCATGCAGGACTGAAATTTTTGATGTTTTTCTACTCCTCTCATGAGCCCAAACTAGTCTCTAAAAGCATGAGTTTGCAACTACTTTACTTTTGGAGAAAATTCAAAACATTCACTATTCAATAGAGCCCAATAGCAAAAATCAGGTTTTGAATGAAGAATCACATTTCTTGGTAAAATCATGCAGGATTGAAATTTTTGATGGTTTTTTACTCCTCTCAACAGCCCAAACAAGTTTCTAAAAGGATGAGTTTGCAACTACTTTACTTTTGGAGAAAATTCAAAACATTCATTATTCAATAGGGCCCAAACTATCAAAAACCAGCGGTTTCAATGAACACACATTTCTTGGTAGAATCATGCAGGACTGAAATTTTTGATGTTTTTCTACTCCTCTCATGAGCCCAAACAAGTCTCTAAAAGCATGAGTTTGCAACTACTTTACTTTTGGAGAAAATTCAAAACATTCATTATTCAATAGAGCCCAATAGCAAAAACCAGCGTTTTAAATGAAGAATCACATTTCTTGGTAGAATCATGCAGGATTGAAATTTTTGATGGTTTTTTACTCCTCTCAACAGCCCAAACAAGTTTCTAAAAGGATGAGTTTGCAACTACTTTACTTTTGGAGAAAATTCAAAACATTCATTATTCAATAGGGCCCAAACTATCAAAAACCAGCGGTTTCAATGAACACATTTCTTGGTAGAATCATGCAGGACTGAAATTTTTGATGTTTTTCTACTCCTCTCATGAGCCCAAACAAGTCTCTAAAAGCATGAGTTTGCAACTACTTTACTTTTGGAGAAAATTCAAAACATTCATTATTCAATAGAGCCCAATAGCAAAAACCAGCGTTTTGAATGAAGAATCACATTTCTTGGTAGAATCATGCAGGATTGAAATTTTTGATGGTTTTTTACTCCTCTCAACAGCCCAAACAAGTTTCTAAAAGGATGAGTTTGCAACTACTTTACTTTTGGAGAAAATTCAAAACATTAATTATTCAATAGGGCCCAAACTATCAAAAACCAGCGGTTTGAATGAACACATTTCTTGGTAGAATCATGCAGGACTGAAATTTTTGATGTTTTTCTACTCCTCTCATGAGCCCAAACAAGTCTCTAAAAGCATGAGTTTGCAACTACTTTACTTTTGGAGAAAATTCAAAACATTCACTATTCAATAGAGCCCAATAGCAAAAATCAGGTTTTGAATGAAGAATCACATTTCTTGGTAAAATCATGCAGGATTGAAATTTTTGATGGTTTTTTACTCCTCTCAACAGCCCAAACAAGTTTCTAAAAGGATGAGTTTGCAACTACTTTACTTTTGGAGAAAATTCAAAACATTCATTATTCAATAGGGCCCAAACTATCAAAAACCAGCGGTTTCAATGAACACACATTTCTTGGTAGAATCATGCAGGACTGAAATTTTTGATGTTTTTCTACTCCTCTCGTGAGCCCAAACAAGTCTCTAAAAGCATGAGTTTGCAACTACTTTACTTTTGGAGAAAATTCAAAACATTCATTATTCAATAGAGCCCAATAGCAAAAACCAGCGTTTTGAATGAAGAATCACATTTCTTGGTAGAATCATGCAGGATTGAAATTTTTGATGGTTTTTTACTCCTCTCAACAGCCCAAACAAGTTTCTAAAAGGATGAGTTTGCAACTACTTTACTTTTGGAGAAAATTCAAAACATTCATTATTCAATAGGGCCCAAACTATCAAAAACCAGCCGTTTCAATGAACACACATTTCTTGGTAGAATCATGCAGGACTGAAATTTTTGATGTTTTTCTACTCCTCTCATGAGCCCAAACAAGTCTCTAAAAGCATGAGTTTGCAACTACTTTACTTTTGGAGAAAATTCAAAACATTCATTATTCAATAGAGCCCAATAGCAAAAACCAGCGTTTTGAATGAAGAATCACATTTCTTGGTAGAATCATGCAGGATTGAAATTTTTGATGGTTTTTTACTCCTCTCAACAGCCCAAACAAGTTTCTAAAAGGATGAGTTTGCAACTACTTTACTTTTGGAGAAAATTCAAAACATTCATTATTCAATAGGGCCCAAACTATCAAAAACCAGCGGTTTCAATGAACACACATTTCTTGGTAGAATCATGCAGGACTGAAATTTTTGATGTTTTTCTACTCCTCTCGTGAGCCCAAACAAGTCTCTAAAAGCATGAGTTTGCAACTACTTTACTTTTGGAGAAAATTCAAAACATTCATTATTCAATAGAGCCCAATAGCAAAAACCAGCGTTTTGAATGAAGAATCACATTTCTTGGTAGAATCATGCAGGATTGAAATTTTTGATGGTTTTTTACTCCTCTCAACAGCCCAAACAAGTTTCTAAAAGGATGAGTTTGCAACTACTTTACTTTTGGAGAAAATTCAAAACATTCATTATTCAATAGGGCCCAAACTATCAAAAACCAGCCGTTTCAATGAACACACATTTCTTGGTAGAATCATGCAGGACTGAAATTTTTGATGTTTTTCTACTCCTCTCATGAGCCCAAACAAGTCTCTAAAAGCATGAGTTTGCAACTACTTTACTTTTGGAGAAAATTCAAAACATTCATTATTCAATAGAGCCCAATAGCAAAAACCAGCGTTTTGAATGAAGAATCACATTTCTTGGTAGAATCATGCAGGATTGAAATTTTTGATGGTTTTTTACTCCTCTCAACAGCCCAAACAAGTTTCTAAAAGGATGAGTTTGCAACTACTTTACTTTTGGAGAAAATTCAAAACATTCATTATTCAATAGGGCCCAAACTATCAAAAACCAGCGGTTTCAATGAACACACATTTCTTGGTAGAATCATGCAGGACTGAAATTTTTGATGTTTTTCTACTCCTCTCATGAGCCCAAACAAGTCTCTAAAAGCATGAGTTTGCAACTACTTTACTTTTGGAGAAAATTCAAAACATTCATTATTCAATAGAGCCAATAGCAAAAACCAGCGTTTTGAATGAAGAATCACATTTCTTGGTAGAATCATGCAGGATTGAAATTTTTGATGGTTTTTTACTCCTCTCAACAGCCCAAACAAGTTTCTAAAAGGATGAGTTTGCAACTACTTTACTTTTGGAGAAAATTCAAAACATTCATTATTCAATAGGGCCCAAACTATCAAAAACCAGCGGTTTCAATGAACACACATTTCTTGGTAGAATCATGCAGGACTGAAATTTTTGATGTTTTTCTACTCCTCTCATGAGCCCAAACAAGTCTCTAAAAGCATGAGTTTGCAACTACTTTACTTTTGGAGAAAATTCAAAACATTCATTATTCAATAGGGCCCAAACTATCAAAAACCAGCGGTTTCAATGAACACACATTTCTTGGTAGAATCATGCAGGACTGAAATTTTTGATGTTTTTCTACTCCTCTCATGAGCCCAAACAAGTCTCTAAAAGCATGAGTTTGCAACTACTTTACTTTTGGAGAAAATTCAAAACATTAATTATTCAATAGGGCCCAAACTATCAAAAACCAGCGGTTTGAATGAACACATTTCTTGGTAGAATCATGCAGGACTGAAATTTTTGATGTTTTTCTACTCCTCTCATGAGCCCAAACAAGTCTCTAAAAGCATGAGTTTGCAACTACTTTACTTTTGGAGAAAATTCAAAACATTCACTATTCAATAGAGCCCAATAGCAAAAATCAGGTTTTGAATGAAGAATCACATTTCTTGGTAAAATCATGCAGGATTGAAATTTTTGATGGTTTTTTACTCCTCTCAACAGCCCAAACAAGTTTCTAAAAGGATGAGTTTGCAACTACTTTACTTTTGGAGAAAATTCAAAACATTCATTATTCAATAGGGCCCAAACTATCAAAAACCAGCGGTTTCAATGAACACACATTTCTTGGTAGAATCATGCAGGACTGAAATTTTTGATGTTTTTCTACTCCTCTCATGAGCCCAAACAAGTCTCTAAAAGCATGAGTTTGCAACTACTTTACTTTTGGAGAAAATTCAAAACATTCATTATTCAATAGAGCCCAATAGCAAAAACCAGCGTTTTGAATGAAGAATCACATTTCTTGGTAGAATCATGCAGGATTGAAATTTTTGATGGTTTTTTACTCCTCTCAACAGCCCAAACAAGTTTCTAAAAGGATGAGTTTGCAACTACTTTACTTTTGGAGAAAATTCAAAACATTCATTATTCAATAGGGCCCAAACTATCAAAAACCAGCAGTTTCAATGAACACACATTTCTTGGTAGAATCATGCAGGACTGAAATTTTTGATGTTTTTCTACTCCTCTCATGAGCCCAAACAAGTCTCTAAAAGCATGAGTTTGCAACTACTTTACTTTTGGAGAAAATTCAAAACATTCATTATTCAATAGAGCCCAATAGCAAAAACCAGCGTTTTGAATGAAGAATCACATTTCTTGGCAGAATCATGCAGGATTGAAATTTTTGATGGTTTTTTACTCCTCTCAACAGCCCAAACAAGTTTCTAAAAGGATGAGTTTGCAACTACTTTACTTTTGAAGAAAATTCAAAACATTCATTATTCAATAGGGCCCAAACTATCAAAAACCAGCGGTTTCAATGAACACACATTTCTTGGTAGAATCATGCAGGACTGAAATTTTTGATGTTTTTCTACTCCTCTCATGAGCCCAAACAAGTCTCTAAAAGCATGAGTTTGCAACTACTTTACTTTTGGAGAAAATTCAAAACATTCATTATTCAATAGGGCCCAAACTATCAAAAACCAGCGGTTTGAATGAACACACATTTCTTGGTAGAATCATGCAGGACTGAAATTTTTGATGTTTTTCTACTCCTCTCATGAGCCCAAACAAGTCTCTAAAAGCATGAGTTTGCAACTACTTTACTTTTGGAGAAAATTCAAAACATTCATTATTCAATAGAGCCCAATAGCAAAAACCAGCGTTTTGAATGAAGAATCACATTTCTTGGTAGAATCATGCAGGATTGAAATTTTTGATGGTTTTTTACTCCTCTCAACAGCCCAAACAAGTTTCTAAAAGGATGAGTTTGCAACTACTTTACTTTTGGAGAAAATTCAAAACATTCATTATTCAATAGGGCCCAAACTATCAAAAACCAGCCGTTTCAATGAACACACATGTCTTGGTAGAATCATGCAGGACTGAAATTTTTGATGTTTTTCTACTCATCTCATGAGCCCAAACAAGTCTCTAAAAGCATGAGTTTGCAACTACTTTACTTTTGGAGAAAATTCAAAACATTCACTATTCAATAGAGCCCAATAGCAAAAATCAGGTTTTGAATGAAGAATCACATTTCTTGGTAAAATCATGCAGGATTGAAATTTTTGATGGTTTTTTACTCCTCTCAACAGCCCAAACAAGTTTCTAAAAGGATGAGTTTGCAACTACTTTACTTTTGGAGAAAATTCAAAACATTCATTATTCAATAGGGCCCAAACTATCAAAAACCAGCGGTTTCAATGAACACACATTTCTTGGTAGAATCATGCAGGACTGAAATTTTTGATGTTTTTCTACTCCTCTCATGAGCCCAAACTAGTCTCTAAAAGCATGAGTTTGCAACTACTTTACTTTTGGAGAAAATTCAAAACATTCACTATTCAATAGAGCCCAATAGCAAAAATCAGGTTTTGAATGAAGAATCACATTTCTTGGTAAAATCATGCAGGATTGAAATTTTTGATGGTTTTTTACTCCTCTCAACAGCCCAAACAAGTTTCTAAAAGGATGAGTTTGCAACTACTTTACTTTTGGAGAAAATTCAAAACATTCATTATTCAATAGGGCCCAAACTATCAAAAACCAGCGGTTTCAATGAACACACATTTCTTGGTAGAATCATGCAGGACTGAAATTTTTGATGTTTTTCTACTCCTCTCATGAGCCCAAACAAGTCTCTAAAAGCATGAGTTTGCAACTACTTTACTTTTGGAGAAAATTCAAAACATTCATTATTCAATAGAGCCCAATAGCAAAAACCAGCGTTTTAAATGAAGAATCACATTTCTTGGTAGAATCATGCAGGATTGAAATTTTTGATGGTTTTTTACTCCTCTCAACAGCCCAAACAAGTTTCTAAAAGGATGAGTTTGCAACTACTTTACTTTTGGAGAAAATTCAAAACATTCATTATTCAATAGGGCCCAAACTATCAAAAACCAGCGGTTTCAATGAACACATTTCTTGGTAGAATCATGCAGGACTGAAATTTTTGATGTTTTTCTACTCCTCTCATGAGCCCAAACAAGTCTCTAAAAGCATGAGTTTGCAACTACTTTACTTTTGGAGAAAATTCAAAACATTCATTATTCAATAGAGCCCAATAGCAAAAACCAGCGTTTTGAATGAAGAATCACATTTCTTGGTAGAATCATGCAGGATTGAAATTTTTGATGGTTTTTTACTCCTCTCAACAGCCCAAACAAGTTTCTAAAAGGATGAGTTTGCAACTACTTTACTTTTGGAGAAAATTCAAAACATTAATTATTCAATAGGGCCCAAACTATCAAAAACCAGCGGTTTGAATGAACACATTTCTTGGTAGAATCATGCAGGACTGAAATTTTTGATGTTTTTCTACTCCTCTCATGAGCCCAAACAAGTCTCTAAAAGCATGAGTTTGCAACTACTTTACTTTTGGAGAAAATTCAAAACATTCACTATTCAATAGAGCCCAATAGCAAAAATCAGGTTTTGAATGAAGAATCACATTTCTTGGTAAAATCATGCAGGATTGAAATTTTTGATGGTTTTTTACTCCTCTCAACAGCCCAAACAAGTTTCTAAAAGGATGAGTTTGCAACTACTTTACTTTTGGAGAAAATTCAAAACATTCATTATTCAATAGGGCCCAAACTATCAAAAACCAGCGGTTTCAATGAACACACATTTCTTGGTAGAATCATGCAGGACTGAAATTTTTGATGTTTTTCTACTCCTCTCGTGAGCCCAAACAAGTCTCTAAAAGCATGAGTTTGCAACTACTTTACTTTTGGAGAAAATTCAAAACATTCATTATTCAATAGAGCCCAATAGCAAAAACCAGCGTTTTGAATGAAGAATCACATTTCTTGGTAGAATCATGCAGGATTGAAATTTTTGATGGTTTTTTACTCCTCTCAACAGCCCAAACAAGTTTCTAAAAGGATGAGTTTGCAACTACTTTACTTTTGGAGAAAATTCAAAACATTCATTATTCAATAGGGCCCAAACTATCAAAAACCAGCCGTTTCAATGAACACACATTTCTTGGTAGAATCATGCAGGACTGAAATTTTTGATGTTTTTCTACTCCTCTCATGAGCCCAAACAAGTCTCTAAAAGCATGAGTTTGCAACTACTTTACTTTTGGAGAAAATTCAAAACATTCATTATTCAATAGAGCCCAATAGCAAAAACCAGCGTTTTGAATGAAGAATCACATTTCTTGGTAGAATCATGCAGGATTGAAATTTTTGATGGTTTTTTACTCCTCTCAACAGCCCAAACAAGTTTCTAAAAGGATGAGTTTGCAACTACTTTACTTTTGGAGAAAATTCAAAACATTCATTATTCAATAGGGCCCAAACTATCAAAAACCAGCGGTTTCAATGAACACACATTTCTTGGTAGAATCATGCAGGACTGAAATTTTTGATGTTTTTCTACTCCTCTCGTGAGCCCAAACAAGTCTCTAAAAGCATGAGTTTGCAACTACTTTACTTTTGGAGAAAATTCAAAACATTCATTATTCAATAGAGCCCAATAGCAAAAACCAGCGTTTTGAATGAAGAATCACATTTCTTGGTAGAATCATGCAGGATTGAAATTTTTGATGGTTTTTTACTCCTCTCAACAGCCCAAACAAGTTTCTAAAAGGATGAGTTTGCAACTACTTTACTTTTGGAGAAAATTCAAAACATTCATTATTCAATAGGGCCCAAACTATCAAAAACCAGCCGTTTCAATGAACACACATTTCTTGGTAGAATCATGCAGGACTGAAATTTTTGATGTTTTTCTACTCCTCTCATGAGCCCAAACAAGTCTCTAAAAGCATGAGTTTGCAACTACTTTACTTTTGGAGAAAATTCAAAACATTCATTATTCAATAGAGCCCAATAGCAAAAACCAGCGTTTTGAATGAAGAATCACATTTCTTGGTAGAATCATGCAGGATTGAAATTTTTGATGGTTTTTTACTCCTCTCAACAGCCCAAACAAGTTTCTAAAAGGATGAGTTTGCAACTACTTTACTTTTGGAGAAAATTCAAAACATTCATTATTCAATAGGGCCCAAACTATCAAAAACCAGCGGTTTCAATGAACACACATTTCTTGGTAGAATCATGCAGGACTGAAATTTTTGATGTTTTTCTACTCCTCTCATGAGCCCAAACAAGTCTCTAAAAGCATGAGTTTGCAACTACTTTACTTTTGGAGAAAATTCAAAACATTCATTATTCAATAGAGCCAATAGCAAAAACCAGCGTTTTGAATGAAGAATCACATTTCTTGGTAGAATCATGCAGGATTGAAATTTTTGATGGTTTTTTACTCCTCTCAACAGCCCAAACAAGTTTCTAAAAGGATGAGTTTGCAACTACTTTACTTTTGGAGAAAATTCAAAACATTCATTATTCAATAGGGCCCAAACTATCAAAAACCAGCGGTTTCAATGAACACACATTTCTTGGTAGAATCATGCAGGACTGAAATTTTTGATGTTTTTCTACTCCTCTCATGAGCCCAAACAAGTCTCTAAAAGCATGAGTTTGCAACTACTTTACTTTTGGAGAAAATTCAAAACATTCATTATTCAATAGGGCCCAAACTATCAAAAACCAGCGGTTTCAATGAACACACATTTCTTGGTAGAATCATGCAGGACTGAAATTTTTGATGTTTTTCTACTCCTCTCATGAGCCCAAACAAGTCTCTAAAAGCATGAGTTTGCAACTACTTTACTTTTGGAGAAAATTCAAAACATTAATTATTCAATAGGGCCCAAACTATCAAAAACCAGCGGTTTGAATGAACACATTTCTTGGTAGAATCATGCAGGACTGAAATTTTTGATGTTTTTCTACTCCTCTCATGAGCCCAAACAAGTCTCTAAAAGCATGAGTTTGCAACTACTTTACTTTTGGAGAAAATTCAAAACATTCACTATTCAATAGAGCCCAATAGCAAAAATCAGGTTTTGAATGAAGAATCACATTTCTTGGTAAAATCATGCAGGATTGAAATTTTTGATGGTTTTTTACTCCTCTCAACAGCCCAAACAAGTTTCTAAAAGGATGAGTTTGCAACTACTTTACTTTTGGAGAAAATTCAAAACATTCATTATTCAATAGGGCCCAAACTATCAAAAACCAGCGGTTTCAATGAACACACATTTCTTGGTAGAATCATGCAGGACTGAAATTTTTGATGTTTTTCTACTCCTCTCATGAGCCCAAACAAGTCTCTAAAAGCATGAGTTTGCAACTACTTTACTTTTGGAGAAAATTCAAAACATTCATTATTCAATAGAGCCCAATAGCAAAAACCAGCGTTTTGAATGAAGAATCACATTTCTTGGTAGAATCATGCAGGATTGAAATTTTTGATGGTTTTTTACTCCTCTCAACAGCCCAAACAAGTTTCTAAAAGGATGAGTTTGCAACTACTTTACTTTTGGAGAAAATTCAAAACATTCATTATTCAATAGGGCCCAAACTATCAAAAACCAGCGGTTTCAATGAACACACATTTCTTGGTAGAATCATGCAGGACTGAAATTTTTGATGTTTTTCTACTCCTCTCGTGAGCCCAAACAAGTCTCTAAAAGCATGAGTTTGCAACTACTTTACTTTTGGAGAAAATTCAAAACATTCATTATTCAATAGAGCCCAATAGCAAAAACCAGCGTTTTGAATGAAGAATCACATTTCTTGGTAGAATCATGCAGGATTGAAATTTTTGATGGTTTTTTACTCCTCTCAACAGCCCAAACAAGTTTCTAAAAGGATGAGTTTGCAACTACTTTACTTTTGGAGAAAATTCAAAACATTCATTATTCAATAGGGCCCAAACTATCAAAAACCAGCCGTTTCAATGAACACACATTTCTTGGTAGAATCATGCAGGACTGAAATTTTTGATGTTTTTCTACTCCTCCCATGAGCCCAAACAAGTCTCTAAAAGCATGAGTTTGCAACTACTTTACTTTTGGAGAAAATTCAAAACATTCATTATTCAATAGAGCCCAATAGCAAAAACCAGCGTTTTGAATGAAGAATCACATTTCTTGGTAGAATCATGCAGGATTGAAATTTTTGATGGTTTTTTACTCCTCTCAACAGCCCAAACAAGTTTCTAAAAGGATGAGTTTGCAACTACTTTACTTTTGGAGAAAATTCAAAACATTCATTATTCAATAGGGCCCAAACTATCAAAAACCAGCGGTTTCAATGAACACACATTTCTTGGTAGAATCATGCAGGACTGAAATTTTTGATGTTTTTCTACTCCTCTCATGAGCCCAAACAAGTCTCTAAAAGCATGAGTTTGCAACTACTTTACTTTTGGAGAAAATTCAAAACATTCATTATTCAATAGAGCCCAATAGCAAAAACCAGCGTTTTGAATGAAGAATCACATTTCTTGGTAGAATCATGCAGGATTGAAATTTTTGATGGTTTTTTACTCCTCTCAACAGCCCAAACAAGTTTCTAAAAGGATGAGTTTGCAACTACTTTACTTTTGGAGAAAATTCAAAACATTCATTATTCAATAGGGCCCAAACTATCAAAAACCAGCGGTTTCAATGAACACACATTTCTTGGTAGAATCATGCAGGACTGAAATTTTTGATGTTTTTCTACTCCTCTCATGAGCCCAAACAAGTCTCTAAAAGCATGAGTTTGCAACTACTTTACTTTTGGAGAAAATTCAAAACATTCATTATTCAATAGAGCCCAATAGCAAAAACCAGCGTTTTGAATGAAGAATCACATTTCTTGGTAGAATCATGCAGGATTGAAATTTTTGATGGTTTTTTACTCCTCTCAACAGCCCAAACAAGTTTCTAAAAGGATGAGTTTGCAACTACTTTACTTTTGGAGAAAATTCAAAACATTCATTATTCAATAGGGCCCAAACTATCAAAAACCAGCGGTTTCAATGAACACACATTTCTTGGTAGAATCATGCAGGACTGAAATTTTTGATGTTTTTCTACTCCTCTCAAGAGCCCAAACAAGTCTCTAAAAGCATGAGTTTGCAACTACTTTACTTTTGGAGAAAATTCAAAACATTCATTATTCAATAGAGCCCAATAGCAAAAACCAGCGTTTTGAATGAAGAATCACATTTCTTGGTAGAATCATGCAGGATTGAAATTTTTGATGGTTTTTTACTCCTCTCAACAGCCCAAACAAGTTTCTAAAAGGATGAGTTTGCAACTACTTTACTTTTGGAGAAAATTCAAAACATTCATTATTCAATAGGGCCCAAACTATCAAAAACCAGCGGTTTCAATGAAAACACATTTCTTGGTAGAATCATGCAGGACTGAAATTTTTGATGTTTTTCTACTCCTCTCATGAGCCCAAACAAGTCTCTAAAAGCATGAGTTTGCAACTACTTTACTTTTGGAGAAAATTCAAAACATTCATTATTCAATAGGGCCCAAACTATCAAAAACCAGCGGTTTGAATGAACACACATTTCTTGGTAGAATCATGCAGGACTGAAATTTTTGATGTTTTTCTACTCCTCTCATGAGCCCAAACAAGTCTCTAAAAGCATGAGTTTGCAACTACTTTACTTTTGGAGAAAATTCAAAACATTCACTATTCAATAGAGCCCAATAGCAAAAATCAGGTTTTGAATGAAGAATCACATTTCTTGGTAAAATCATGCAGGATTGAAATTTTTGATGGTTTTTTACTCCTCTCAACAGCCCAAACAAGTTTCTAAAAGGATGAGTTTGCAACTACTTTACTTTTGGAGAAAATTTAAAACATTCATTATTCAATAGGGCCCAAACTATCAAAAACCAGCGGTTTCAATGAACACACATTTCTTGGTAGAATCATGCAGGACTGAAATTTTTGATGTTTTTCTACTCCTCTCATGAGCCCAAACAAATCTCTAAAAGCATGAGTTTGCAACTACTTTACTTTTGGAGAAAATTCAAAACATTCATTATTCAATAGAGCTTAATAGCAAAAACCAGCGTTTTGAATGAAGAATCACATTTCTTGGTAGAATCATGCAGGATTGAAATTTTTGATGGTTTTTTACTCCTCTCAACAGCCCAAACAAGTTTCTAAAAGGATGAGTTTGCAACTACTTTACTTTTGGAGAAAATTCAAAACATTCATTATTCAATAGGGCCCAAACTATCAAAAACCAGCGGTTTCAATGAACACACATTTCTTGGTAGAATCATGCAGGACTGAAATTTTTGATGTTTTTCTACTCCTCTCATGAGCCCAAACAAGTCTCTAAAAGCATGAGTTTGCAACTACTTTACTTTTGGAGAAAATTCAAAACATTCATTATTCAATAGAGCCCAATAGCAAAAACCAGCGTTTTGAATGAAGAATCACATTTCTTGGCAGAATCATGCAGGATTGAAATTTTTGATGGTTTTTTACTCCTCTCAACAGCCCAAACAAGTTTCTAAAAGGATGAGTTTGCAACTACTTTACTTTTGAAGAAAATTCAAAACATTCATTATTCAATAGGGCCCAAACTATCAAAAACCAGCGGTTTCAATGAACACACATTTCTTGGTAGAATCATGCAGGACTGAAATTTTTGATGTTTTTCTACTCCTCTCATGAGCCCAAACAAGTCTCTAAAAGCATGAGTTTGCAACTACTTTACTTTTGGAGAAAATTCAAAACATTCATTATTCAATAGGGCCCAAACTATCAAAAACCAGCGGTTTGAATGAACACACATTTCTTGGTAGAATCATGCAGGACTGAAATTTTTGATGTTTTTCTACTCCTCTCATGAGCCCAAACAAGTCTCTAAAAGCATGAGTTTGCAACTACTTTACTTTTGGAGAAAATTCAAAACATTCATTATTCAATAGAGCCCAATAGCAAAAACCAGCGTTTTGAATGAAGAATCACATTTCTTGGTAGAATCATGCAGGATTGAAATTTTTGATGGTTTTTTACTCCTCTCAACAGCCCAAACAAGTTTCTAAAAGGATGAGTTTGCAACTACTTTACTTTTGGAGAAAATTCAAAACATTCATTATTCAATAGGGCCCAAACTATCAAAAACCAGCCGTTTCAATGAACACACATGTCTTGGTAGAATCATGCAGGACTGAAATTTTTGATGTTTTTCTACTCATCTCATGAGCCCAAACAAGTCTCTAAAAGCATGAGTTTGCAACTACTTTACTTTTGGAGAAAATTCAAAACATTCACTATTCAATAGAGCCCAATAGCAAAAATCAGGTTTTGAATGAAGAATCACATTTCTTGGTAAAATCATGCAGGATTGAAATTTTTGATGGTTTTTTACTCCTCTCAACAGCCCAAACAAGTTTCTAAAAGGATGAGTTTGCAACTACTTTACTTTTGGAGAAAATTCAAAACATTCATTATTCAATAGGGCCCAAACTATCAAAAACCAGCGGTTTCAATGAACACACATTTCTTGGTAGAATCATGCAGGACTGAAATTTTTGATGTTTTTCTACTCCTCTCATGAGCCCAAACTAGTCTCTAAAAGCATGAGTTTGCAACTACTTTACTTTTGGAGAAAATTCAAAACATTCACTATTCAATAGAGCCCAATAGCAAAAATCAGGTTTTGAATGAAGAATCACATTTCTTGGTAAAATCATGCAGGATTGAAATTTTTGATGGTTTTTTACTCCTCTCAACAGCCCAAACAAGTTTCTAAAAGGATGAGTTTGCAACTACTTTACTTTTGGAGAAAATTCAAAACATTCATTATTCAATAGGGCCCAAACTATCAAAAACCAGCGGTTTCAATGAACACACATTTCTTGGTAGAATCATGCAGGACTGAAATTTTTGATGTTTTTCTACTCCTCTCATGAGCCCAAACAAGTCTCTAAAAGCATGAGTTTGCAACTACTTTACTTTTGGAGAAAATTCAAAACATTCATTATTCAATAGAGCCCAATAGCAAAAACCAGCGTTTTAAATGAAGAATCACATTTCTTGGTAGAATCATGCAGGATTGAAATTTTTGATGGTTTTTTACTCCTCTCAACAGCCCAAACAAGTTTCTAAAAGGATGAGTTTGCAACTACTTTACTTTTGGAGAAAATTCAAAACATTCATTATTCAATAGGGCCCAAACTATCAAAAACCAGCGGTTTCAATGAACACATTTCTTGGTAGAATCATGCAGGACTGAAATTTTTGATGTTTTTCTACTCCTCTCATGAGCCCAAACAAGTCTCTAAAAGCATGAGTTTGCAACTACTTTACTTTTGGAGAAAATTCAAAACATTCATTATTCAATAGAGCCCAATAGCAAAAACCAGCGTTTTGAATGAAGAATCACATTTCTTGGTAGAATCATGCAGGATTGAAATTTTTGATGGTTTTTTACTCCTCTCAACAGCCCAAACAAGTTTCTAAAAGGATGAGTTTGCAACTACTTTACTTTTGGAGAAAATTCAAAACATTAATTATTCAATAGGGCCCAAACTATCAAAAACCAGCGGTTTGAATGAACACATTTCTTGGTAGAATCATGCAGGACTGAAATTTTTGATGTTTTTCTACTCCTCTCATGAGCCCAAACAAGTCTCTAAAAGCATGAGTTTGCAACTACTTTACTTTTGGAGAAAATTCAAAACATTCACTATTCAATAGAGCCCAATAGCAAAAATCAGGTTTTGAATGAAGAATCACATTTCTTGGTAAAATCATGCAGGATTGAAATTTTTGATGGTTTTTTACTCCTCTCAACAGCCCAAACAAGTTTCTAAAAGGATGAGTTTGCAACTACTTTACTTTTGGAGAAAATTCAAAACATTCATTATTCAATAGGGCCCAAACTATCAAAAACCAGCGGTTTCAATGAACACACATTTCTTGGTAGAATCATGCAGGACTGAAATTTTTGATGTTTTTCTACTCCTCTCGTGAGCCCAAACAAGTCTCTAAAAGCATGAGTTTGCAACTACTTTACTTTTGGAGAAAATTCAAAACATTCATTATTCAATAGAGCCCAATAGCAAAAACCAGCGTTTTGAATGAAGAATCACATTTCTTGGTAGAATCATGCAGGATTGAAATTTTTGATGGTTTTTTACTCCTCTCAACAGCCCAAACAAGTTTCTAAAAGGATGAGTTTGCAACTACTTTACTTTTGGAGAAAATTCAAAACATTCATTATTCAATAGGGCCCAAACTATCAAAAACCAGCCGTTTCAATGAACACACATTTCTTGGTAGAATCATGCAGGACTGAAATTTTTGATGTTTTTCTACTCCTCTCATGAGCCCAAACAAGTCTCTAAAAGCATGAGTTTGCAACTACTTTACTTTTGGAGAAAATTCAAAACATTCATTATTCAATAGAGCCCAATAGCAAAAACCAGCGTTTTGAATGAAGAATCACATTTCTTGGTAGAATCATGCAGGATTGAAATTTTTGATGGTTTTTTACTCCTCTCAACAGCCCAAACAAGTTTCTAAAAGGATGAGTTTGCAACTACTTTACTTTTGGAGAAAATTCAAAACATTCATTATTCAATAGGGCCCAAACTATCAAAAACCAGCGGTTTCAATGAACACACATTTCTTGGTAGAATCATGCAGGACTGAAATTTTTGATGTTTTTCTACTCCTCTCATGAGCCCAAACAAGTCTCTAAAAGCATGAGTTTGCAACTACTTTACTTTTGGAGAAAATTCAAAACATTCATTATTCAATAGAGCCCAATAGCAAAAACCAGCGTTTTGAATGAAGAATCACATTTCTTGGTAGAATCATGCAGGATTGAAATTTTTGATGGTTTTTTACTCCTCTCAACAGCCCAAACAAGTTTCTAAAAGGATGAGTTTGCAACTACTTTACTTTTGGAGAAAATTCAAAACATTCATTATTCAATAGGGCCCAAACTATCAAAAACCAGCGGTTTCAATGAACACACATTTCTTGGTAGAATCATGCAGGACTGAAATTTTTGATGTTTTTCTACTCCTCTCATGAGCCCAAACAAGTCTCTAAAAGCATGAGTTTGCAACTACTTTACTTTTGGAGAAAATTCAAAACATTCATTATTCAATAGAGCCCAATAGCAAAAACCAGCGTTTTGAATGAAGAATCACATTTCTTGGTAGAATCATGCAGGATTGAAATTTTTGATGGTTTTTTACTCCTCTCAACAGCCCAAACAAGTTTCTAAAAGGATGAGTTTGCAACTACTTTACTTTTGGAGAAAATTCAAAACATTCATTATTCAATAGGGCCCAAACTATCAAAAACCAGCGGTTTCAATGAACACACATTTCTTGGTAGAATCATGCAGGACTGAAATTTTTGATGTTTTTCTACTCCTCTCAAGAGCCCAAACAAGTCTCTAAAAGCATGAGTTTGCAACTACTTTACTTTTGGAGAAAATTCAAAACATTCATTATTCAATAGAGCCCAATAGCAAAAACCAGCGTTTTGAATGAAGAATCACATTTCTTGGTAGAATCATGCAGGATTGAAATTTTTGATGGTTTTTTACTCCTCTCAACAGCCCAAACAAGTTTCTAAAAGGATGAGTTTGCAACTACTTTACTTTTGGAGAAAATTCAAAACATTCATTATTCAATAGGGCCCAAACTATCAAAAACCAGCGGTTTCAATGAACACACATTTCTTGGTAGAATCATGCAGGACTGAAATTTTTGATGTTTTTCTACTCCTCTCATGAGCCCAAACAAGTCTCTAAAAGCATGAGTTTGCAACTACTTTACTTTTGGAGAAAATTCAAAACATTCATTATTCAATAGGGCCCAAACTATCAAAAACCAGCGGTTTGAATGAACACACATTTCTTGGTAGAATCATGCAGGACTGAAATTTTTGATGTTTTTCTACTCCTCTCATGAGCCCAAACAAGTCTCTAAAAGCATGAGTTTGCAACTACTTTACTTTTGGAGAAAATTCAAAACATTCACTATTCAATAGAGCCCAATAGCAAAAATCAGGTTTTGAATGAAGAATCACATTTCTTGGTAAAATCATGCAGGATTGAAATTTTTGATGGTTTTTTACTCCTCTCAACAGCCCAAACAAGTTTCTAAAAGGATGAGTTTGCAACTACTTTACTTTTGGAGAAAATTTAAAACATTCATTATTCAATAGGGCCCAAACTATCAAAAACCAGCGGTTTCAATGAACACACATTTCTTGGTAGAATCATGCAGGACTGAAATTTTTGATGTTTTTCTACTCCTCTCATGAGCCCAAACAAATCTCTAAAAGCATGAGTTTGCAACTACTTTACTTTTGGAGAAAATTCAAAACATTCATTATTCAATAGAGCCCAATAGCAAAAACCAGCGTTTTGAATGAAGAATCACATTTCTTGGTAGAATCATGCAGGATTGAAATTTTTGATGGTTTTTTACTCCTCTCAACAGCCCAAACAAGTTTCTAAAAGGATGAGTTTGCAACTACTTTACTTTTGAAGAAAATTCAAAACATTCATTATTCAATAGGGCCCAAACTATCAAAAACCAGCGGTTTCAATGAACACACATTTCTTGGTAGAATCATGCAGGACTGAAATTTTTGATGTTTTTCTACTCCTCTCATGAGCCCAAACAAGTCTCTAAAAGCATGAGTTTGCAACTACTTTACTTTTGGAGAAAATTCAAAACATTCATTATTCAATAGAGCCCAATAGCAAAAACCAGCGTTTTGAATGAAGAATCACATTTCTTGGTAGAATCATGCAGGATTGAAATTTTTGATGGTTTTTTACTCCTCTCAACAGCCCAAACAAGTTTCTAAAAGGATGAGTTTGCAACTACTTTACTTTTGGAGAAAATTCAAAACATTAATTATTCAATAGGGCCCAAACTATCAAAAACCAGCGGTTTGAATGAACACATTTCTTGGTAGAATCATGCAGGACTGAAATTTTTGATGTTTTTCTACTCCTCTCATGAGCCCAAACAAGTCTCTAAAAGCATGAGTTTGCAACTACTTTACTTTTGGAGAAAATTCAAAACATTCACTATTCAATAGAGCCCAATAGCAAAAATCAGGTTTTGAATGAAGAATCACATTTCTTGGTAAAATCATGCAGGATTGAAATTTTTGATGGTTTTTTACTCCTCTCAACAGCCCAAACAAGTTTCTAAAAGGATGAGTTTGCAACTACTTTACTTTTGGAGAAAATTCAAAACATTCATTATTCAATAGGGCCCAAACTATCAAAAACCAGCGGTTTCAATGAACACACATTTCTTGGTAGAATCATGCAGGACTGAAATTTTTGATGTTTTTCTACTCCTCTCATGAGCCCAAACAAGTCTCTAAAAGCATGAGTTTGCAACTACTTTACTTTTGGAGAAAATTCAAAACATTCATTATTCAATAGAGCCCAATAGCAAAAACCAGCGTTTTGAATGAAGAATCACATTTCTTGGTAGAATCATGCAGGATTGAAATTTTTGATGGTTTTTTACTCCTCTCAACAGCCCAAACAAGTTTCTAAAAGGATGAGTTTGCAACTACTTTACTTTTGGAGAAAATTCAAAACATTCATTATTCAATAGGGCCCAAACTATCAAAAACCAGCGGTTTCAATGAACACACATTTCTTGGTAGAATCATGCAGGACTGAAATTTTTGATGTTTTTCTACTCCTCTCGTGAGCCCAAACAAGTCTCTAAAAGCATGAGTTTGCAACTACTTTACTTTTGGAGAAAATTCAAAACATTCATTATTCAATAGAGCCCAATAGCAAAAACCAGCGTTTTGAATGAAGAATCACATTTCTTGGTAGAATCATGCAGGATTGAAATTTTTGATGGTTTTTTACTCCTCTCAACAGCCCAAACAAGTTTCTAAAAGGATGAGTTTGCAACTACTTTACTTTTGGAGAAAATTCAAAACATTCATTATTCAATAGGGCCCAAACTATCAAAAACCAGCCGTTTCAATGAACACACATTTCTTGGTAGAATCATGCAGGACTGAAATTTTTGATGTTTTTCTACTCCTCTCATGAGCCCAAACAAGTCTCTAAAAGCATGAGTTTGCAACTACTTTACTTTTGGAGAAAATTCAAAACATTCATTATTCAATAGAGCCCAATAGCAAAAACCAGCGTTTTGAATGAAGAATCACATTTCTTGGTAGAATCATGCAGGATTGAAATTTTTGATGGTTTTTTACTCCTCTCAACAGCCCAAACAAGTTTCTAAAAGGATGAGTTTGCAACTACTTTACTTTTGGAGAAAATTCAAAACATTCATTATTCAATAGGGCCCAAACTATCAAAAACCAGCGGTTTCAATGAACACACATTTCTTGGTAGAATCATGCAGGACTGAAATTTTTGATGTTTTTCTACTCCTCTCATGAGCCCAAACAAGTCTCTAAAAGCATGAGTTTGCAACTACTTTACTTTTGGAGAAAATTCAAAACATTCATTATTCAATAGAGCCCAATAGCAAAAACCAGCGTTTTGAATGAAGAATCACATTTCTTGGTAGAATCATGCAGGATTGAAATTTTTGATGGTTTTTTACTCCTCTCAACAGCCCAAACAAGTTTCTAAAAGGATGAGTTTGCAACTACTTTACTTTTGGAGAAAATTCAAAACATTCATTATTCAATAGGGCCCAAACTATCAAAAACCAGCGGTTTCAATGAACACACATTTCTTGGTAGAATCATGCAGGACTGAAATTTTTGATGTTTTTCTACTCCTCTCATGAGCCCAAACAAGTCTCTAAAAGCATGAGTTTGCAACTACTTTACTTTTGGAGAAAATTCAAAACATTCATTATTCAATAGAGCCCAATAGCAAAAACCAGCGTTTTGAATGAAGAATCACATTTCTTGGTAGAATCATGCAGGATTGAAATTTTTGATGGTTTTTTACTCCTCTCAACAGCCCAAACAAGTTTCTAAAAGGATGAGTTTGCAACTACTTTACTTTTGGAGAAAATTCAAAACATTCATTATTCAATAGGGCCCAAACTATCAAAAACCAGCGGTTTCAATGAACACACATTTCTTGGTAGAATCATGCAGGACTGAAATTTTTGATGTTTTTCTACTCCTCTCAAGAGCCCAAACAAGTCTCTAAAAGCATGAGTTTGCAACTACTTTACTTTTGGAGAAAATTCAAAACATTCATTATTCAATAGAGCCCAATAGCAAAAACCAGCGTTTTGAATGAAGAATCACATTTCTTGGTAGAATCATGCAGGATTGAAATTTTTGATGGTTTTTTACTCCTCTCAACAGCCCAAACAAGTTTCTAAAAGGATGAGTTTGCAACTACTTTACTTTTGGAGAAAATTCAAAACATTCATTATTCAATAGGGCCCAAACTATCAAAAACCAGCGGTTTCAATGAAAACACATTTCTTGGTAGAATCATGCAGGACTGAAATTTTTGATGTTTTTCTACTCCTCTCATGAGCCCAAACAAGTCTCTAAAAGCATGAGTTTGCAACTACTTTACTTTTGGAGAAAATTCAAAACATTCATTATTCAATAGGGCCCAAACTATCAAAAACCAGCGGTTTGAATGAACACACATTTCTTGGTAGAATCATGCAGGACTGAAATTTTTGATGTTTTTCTACTCCTCTCATGAGCCCAAACAAGTCTCTAAAAGCATGAGTTTGCAACTACTTTACTTTTGGAGAAAATTCAAAACATTCACTATTCAATAGAGCCCAATAGCAAAAATCAGGTTTTGAATGAAGAATCACATTTCTTGGTAAAATCATGCAGGATTGAAATTTTTGATGGTTTTTTACTCCTCTCAACAGCCCAAACAAGTTTCTAAAAGGATGAGTTTGCAACTACTTTACTTTTGGAGAAAATTTAAAACATTCATTATTCAATAGGGCCCAAACTATCAAAAACCAGCGGTTTCAATGAACACACATTTCTTGGTAGAATCATGCAGGACTGAAATTTTTGATGTTTTTCTACTCCTCTCATGAGCCCAAACAAATCTCTAAAAGCATGAGTTTGCAACTACTTTACTTTTGGAGAAAATTCAAAACATTCATTATTCAATAGAGCTTAATAGCAAAAACCAGCGTTTTGAATGAAGAATCACATTTCTTGGTAGAATCATGCAGGATTGAAATTTTGATGGTTTTTTACTCCTCTCAACAGCCCAAACAAGTTTCTAAAAGGATGAGTTTGCAACTACTTTACTTTTGGAGAAAATTCAAAACATTCATTATTCAATAGGGCCCAAACTATCAAAAACCAGCGGTTTCAATGAACACACATTTCTTGGTAGAATCATGCAGGACTGAAATTTTTGATGTTTTTCTACTCCTCTCATGAGCCCAAACAAGTCTCTAAAAGCATGAGTTTGCAACTACTTTACTTTTGGAGAAAATTCAAAACATTCATTATTCAATAGAGCCCAATAGCAAAAACCAGCGTTTTGAATGAAGAATCACATTTCTTGGCAGAATCATGCAGGATTGAAATTTTTGATGGTTTTTTACTCCTCTCAACAGCCCAAACAAGTTTCTAAAAGGATGAGTTTGCAACTACTTTACTTTTGAAGAAAATTCAAAACATTCATTATTCAATAGGGCCCAAACTATCAAAAACCAGCGGTTTCAATGAACACACATTTCTTGGTAGAATCATGCAGGACTGAAATTTTTGATGTTTTTCTACTCCTCTCATGAGCCCAAACAAGTCTCTAAAAGCATGAGTTTGCAACTACTTTACTTTTGGAGAAAATTCAAAACATTCATTATTCAATAGGGCCCAAACTATCAAAAACCAGCGGTTTCAATGAACACACATTTCTTGGTAGAATCATGCAGGACTGAAATTTTTGATGTTTTTCTACTCCTCTCATGAGCCCAAACAAGTCTCTAAAAGCATGAGTTTGCAACTACTTTACTTTTGGAGAAAATTCAAAACATTCATTATTCAATAGAGCCCAATAGCAAAAACCAGCGTTTTGAATGAAGAATCACATTTCTTGGTAGAATCATGCAGGATTGAAATTTTTGATGGTTTTTTACTCCTCTCAACAGCCCAAACAAGTTTCTAAAAGGATGAGTTTGCAACTACTTTACTTTTGGAGAAAATTCAAAACATTCATTATTCAATAGGGCCCAAACTATCAAAAACCAGCCGTTTCAATGAACACACATGTCTTGGTAGAATCATGCAGGACTGAAATTTTTGATGTTTTTCTACTCATCTCATGAGCCCAAACAAGTCTCTAAAAGCATGAGTTTGCAACTACTTTACTTTTGGAGAAAATTCAAAACATTCACTATTCAATAGAGCCCAATAGCAAAAATCAGGTTTTGAATGAAGAATCACATTTCTTGGTAAAATCATGCAGGATTGAAATTTTTGATGGTTTTTTACTCCTCTCAACAGCCCAAACAAGTTTCTAAAAGGATGAGTTTGCAACTACTTTACTTTTGGAGAAAATTCAAAACATTCATTATTCAATAGGGCCCAAACTATCAAAAACCAGCGGTTTCAATGAACACACATTTCTTGGTAGAATCATGCAGGACTGAAATTTTTGATGTTTTTCTACTCCTCTCATGAGCCCAAACTAGTCTCTAAAAGCATGAGTTTGCAACTACTTTACTTTTGGAGAAAATTCAAAACATTCACTATTCAATAGAGCCCAATAGCAAAAATCAGGTTTTGAATGAAGAATCACATTTCTTGGTAAAATCATGCAGGATTGAAATTTTTGATGGTTTTTTACTCCTCTCAACAGCCCAAACAGGTTTCTAAAAGGATGAGTTTGCAACTACTTTACTTTTGGAGAAAATTCAAAACATTCATTATTCAATAGGGCCCAAACTATCAAAAACCAGCGGTTTCAATGAACACACATTTCTTGGTAGAATCATGCAGGACTGAAATTTTTGATGTTTTTCTACTCCTCTCATGAGCCCAAACAAGTCTCTAAAAGCATGAGTTTGCAACTACTTTACTTTTGGAGAAAATTCAAAACATTCATTATTCAATAGAGCCCAATAGCAAAAACCAGCGTTTTAAATGAAGAATCACATTTCTTGGTAGAATCATGCAGGATTGAAATTTTTGATGGTTTTTTACTCCTCTCAACAGCCCAAACAAGTTTCTAAAAGGATGAGTTTGCAACTACTTTACTTTTGGAGAAAATTCAAAACATTCATTATTCAATAGGGCCCAAACTATCAAAAACCAGCGGTTTCAATGAACACATTTCTTGGTAGAATCATGCAGGACTGAAATTTTTGATGTTTTTCTACTCCTCTCATGAGCCCAAACAAGTCTCTAAAAGCATGAGTTTGCAACTACTTTACTTTTGGAGAAAATTCAAAACATTCATTATTCAATAGAGCCCAATAGCAAAAACCAGCGTTTTGAATGAAGAATCACATTTCTTGGTAGAATCATGCAGGATTGAAATTTTTGATGGTTTTTTACTCCTCTCAACAGCCCAAACAAGTTTCTAAAAGGATGAGTTTGCAACTACTTTACTTTTGGAGAAAATTCAAAACATTAATTATTCAATAGGGCCCAAACTATCAAAAACCAGCGGTTTGAATGAACACATTTCTTGGTAGAATCATGCAGGACTGAAATTTTTGATGTTTTTCTACTCCTCTCATGAGCCCAAACAAGTCTCTAAAAGCATGAGTTTGCAACTACTTTACTTTTGGAGAAAATTCAAAACATTCACTATTCAATAGAGCCCAATAGCAAAAATCAGGTTTTGAATGAAGAATCACATTTCTTGGTAAAATCATGCAGGATTGAAATTTTTGATGGTTTTTTACTCCTCTCAACAGCCCAAACAAGTTTCTAAAAGGATGAGTTTGCAACTACTTTACTTTTGGAGAAAATTCAAAACATTCATTATTCAATAGGGCCCAAACTATCAAAAACCAGCGGTTTCAATGAACACACATTTCTTGGTAGAATCATGCAGGACTCAAATTTTTGATGTTTTTCTACTCCTCTCATGAGCCCAAACAAGTCTCTAAAAGCATGAGTTTGCAACTACTTTACTTTTGGAGAAAATTCAAAACATTCATTATTCAATAGAGCCCAATAGCAAAAACCAGCGTTTTGAATGAAGAATCACATTTCTTGGTAGAATCATGCAGGATTGAAATTTTTGATGGTTTTTTACTCCTCTCAACAGCCCAAACAAGTTTCTAAAAGGATGAGTTTGCAACTACTTTACTTTTGGAGAAAATTCAAAACATTCATTATTCAATAGGGCCCAAACTATCAAAAACCAGCGGTTTCAATGAACACACATTTCTTGGTAGAATCATGCAGGACTGAAATTTTTGATGTTTTTCTACTCCTCTCGTGAGCCCAAACAAGTCTCTAAAAGCATGAGTTTGCAACTACTTTACTTTTGGAGAAAATTCAAAACATTCATTATTCAATAGGGCCCAAACTATCAAAAACCAGCGGTTTGAATGAACACACATTTCTTGGTAGAATCATGCAGGACTGAAATTTTTGATGTTTTTCTACTCCTCTCATGAGCCCAAACAAGTCTCTAAAAGCATGAGTTTGCAACTACTTTACTTTTGGAGAAAATTCAAAACATTCATTATTCAATAGAGCCCAATAGCAAAAACCAGCGTTTTGAATGAAGAATCACATTTCTTGGTAGAATCATGCAGGATTGAAATTTTTGATGGTTTTTTACTCCTCTCAACAGCCCAAACAAGTTTCTAAAAGGATGAGTTTGCAACTACTTTACTTTTGGAGAAAATTCAAAACATTCATTATTCAATAGGGCCCAAACTATCAAAAACCAGCCGTTTCAATGAACACACATGTCTTGGTAGAATCATGCAGGACTGAAATTTTTGATGTTTTTCTACACATCTCATGAGCCCAAACAAGTCTCTAAAAGCATGAGTTTGCAACTACTTTACTTTTGGAGAAAATTCAAAACATTCACTATTCAATAGAGCCCAATAGCAAAAATCAGGTTTTGAATGAAGAATCACATTTCTTGGTAAAATCATGCAGGATTGAAATTTTTGATGGTTTTTTACTCCTCTCAACAGCCCAAACAAGTTTCTAAAAGGATGAGTTTGCAACTACTTTACTTTTGGAGAAAATTCAAAACATTCATTATTCAATAGGGCCCAAACTATCAAAAACCAGCGGTTTCAATGAACACACATTTCTTGGTAGAATCATGCAGGACTGAAATTTTTGATGTTTTTCTACTCCTCTCATGAGCCCAAACTAGTCTCTAAAAGCATGAGTTTGCAACTACTTTACTTTTGGAGAAAATTCAAAACATTCACTATTCAATAGAGCCCAATAGCAAAAATCAGGTTTTGAATGAAGAATCACATTTCTTGGTGAAATCATGCAGGATTGAAATTTTTGATGGTTTTTTACTCCTCTCAACAGCCCAAACAAGTTTCTAAAAGGATGAGTTTGCAACTACTTTACTTTTGGAGAAAATTCAAAACATTCATTATTCAATAGGGCCCAAACTATCAAAAACCAGCGGTTTCAATGAACACACATTTCTTGGTAGAATCATGCAGGACTGAAATTTTTGATGTTTTTCTACTCCTCTCATGAGCCCAAACAAGTCTCTAAAAGCATGAGTTTGCAACTACTTTACTTTTGGAGAAAATTCAAAACATTCATTATTCAATAGAGCCCAATAGCAAAAACCAGCGTTTTGAATGAAGAATCACATTTCTTGGTAGAATCATGCAGGATTGAAATTTTTGATGGTTTTTTACTCCTCTCAACAGCCCAAACAAGTTTCTAAAAGGATGAGTTTGCAACTACTTTACTTTTGGAGAAAATTCAAAACATTCATTATTCAATAGGGCCCAAACTATCAAAAACCAGCGGTTTCAATGAACACACATTTCTTGGTAGAATCATGCAGGACTGAAATTTTTGATGTTTTTCTACTCCTCTCATGAGCCCAAACAAGTCTCTAAAAGCATGAGTTTGCAACTACTTTACTTTTGGAGAAAATTCAAAACATTCATTATTCAATAGAGCCCAATAGCAAAAACCAGCGTTTTGAATGAAGAATCACATTTCTTGGTAGAATCATGCAGGATTGAAATTTTTGATGGTTTTTTACTCCTCTCAACAGCCCAAACAAGTTTCTAAAAGGATGAGTTTGCAACTACTTTACTTTTGAAGAAAATTCAAAACATTCATTATTCAATAGGGCCCAAACTATCAAAAACCAGCGGTTTCAATGAACACACATTTCTTGGTAGAATCATGCAGGACTGAAATTTTTGATGTTTTTCTACTCCTCTCATGAGCCCAAACAAGTCTCTAAAAGCATGAGTTTGCAACTACTTTACTTTTGGAGAAAATTCAAAACATTCATTATTCAATAGGGCCCAAACTATCAAAAACCAGCGGTTTGAATGAACACACATTTCTTGGTAGAATCATGCAGGACTGAAATTTTTGATGTTTTTCTACTCCTCTCATGAGCCCAAACAAGTCTCTAAAAGCATGAGTTTGCAACTACTTTACTTTTGGAGAAAATTCAAAACATTCATTATTCAATAGAGCCCAATAGCAAAAACCAGCGTTTTGAAAGAAGAATCACATTTCTTGGTAGAATCATGCAGGATTGAAATTTTTGATGGTTTTTTACTCCTCTCAACAGCCCAAACAAGTTTCTAAAAGGATGAGTTTGCAACTACTTTACTTTTGGAGAAAATTCAAAACATTCATTATTCAATAGGGCCCAAACTATCAAAAACCAGCGGTTTGAATGAACACATTTCTTGGTAGAATCATGCAGGACTGAAATTTTTGATGTTTTTCTACTCCTCTCATGAGCCCAAACAAGTCTCTAAAAGCATGAGTTTGCAACTACTTTACTTTTGGAGAAAATTCAAAACATTCATTATTCAATAGAGCCCAATAGCAAAAACCAGCGTTTTGAATGAAGAATCACATTTCTTGGTAGAATCATGCAGGATTGAAATTTTTGATGTTTTTTTACTCCTCTCAACAGCCCAAACAAGTTTCTAAAAGGATGAGTTTGCAACTACTTTACTTTTGGAGAAAATTCAAAACATTCATTATTCAATAGGGCCCAAACTATCAAAAACCAGCGGTTTGAATGAACACATTTCTTGGTAGAATCATGCAGGACTGAAATTTTTGATGTTTTTCTACTCCTCTCATGAGCCCAAACAAGTCTCTAAAAGCATGAGTTTGCAACTACTTTACTTTTGGAGAAAATTCAAAACATTCACTATTCAATAGAGCCCAATAGCAAAAATCAGGTTTTGAATATAGAATCACATTTCTTGGTAAAATCATGCAGGATTGAAATTTTTGATGGTTTTTTACTCCTCTCAACAGCCCAAACAAGTTTCTAAAAGGATGAGTTTGCAACTACTTTACTTTTGGAGAAAATTCAAAACATTCATTATTCAATAGGGCCCAAACTATCAAAAACCAGCGGTTTCAATGAACACACATTTCTTGGTAGAATCATGCAGGACTGAAATTTTTGATGTTTTTCTACTCCTCTCATGAGCCCAAACAAGTCTCTAAAAGCATGAGTTTGCAACTACTTTACTTTTGGAGAAAATTCAAAACATTCATTATTCAATAGAGCCCAATAGCAAAAACCAGCGTTTTGAATGAAGAATCACATTTCTTGGTAGAATCATGCAGGATTGAAATTTTTGATGGTTTTTTACTCCTCTCAACAGCCCAAACAAGTTTCTAAAAGGATGAGTTTGCAACTACTTTACTTTTGGAGAAAATTCAAAACATTAATTATTCAATAGGGCCCAAACTATCAAAAACCAGCGGTTTGAATGAACACATTTCTTGGTAGAATCATGCAGGACTGAAATTTTTGATGTTTTTCTACTCCTCTCATGAGCCCAAACAAGTCTCTAAAAGCATGAGTTTGCAACTACTTTACTTTTGGAGAAAATTCAAAACATTCACTATTCAATAGAGCCCAATAGCAAAAATCAGGTTTTGAATGAAGAATCACATTTCTTGGTAAAATCATGCAGGATTGAAATTTTTGATGGTTTTTTACTCCTCTCAACAGCCCAAACAAGTTTCTAAAAGGATGAGTTTGCAACTACTTTACTTTTGGAGAAAATTCAAAACATTCATTATTCAATAGGGCCCAAACTATCAAAAACCAGCGGTTTCAATGAACACACATTTCTTGGTAGAATCATGCAGGACTCAAATTTTTGATGTTTTTCTACTCCTCTCATGAGCCCAAACAAGTCTCTAAAAGCATGAGTTTGCAACTACTTTACTTTTGGAGAAAATTCAAAACATTCATTATTCAATAGAGCCCAATAGCAAAAACCAGCGTTTTGAATGAAGAATCACATTTCTTGGTAGAATCATGCAGGATTGAAATTTTTGATGGTTTTTTACTCCTCTCAACAGCCCAAACAAGTTTCTAAAAGGATGAGTTTGCAACTACTTTACTTTTGGAGAAAATTCAAAACATTCATTATTCAATAGGGCCCAAACTATCAAAAACCAGCGGTTTCAATGAACACACATTTCTTGGTAGAATCATGCAGGACTGAAATTTTTGATGTTTTTCTACTCCTCTCGTGAGCCCAAACAAGTCTCTAAAAGCATGAGTTTGCAACTACTTTACTTTTGGAGAAAATTCAAAACATTCATTATTCAATAGAGCCCAATAGCAAAAACCAGCGTTTTGAATGAAGAATCACATTTCTTGGTAGAATCATGCAGGATTGAAATTTTTGATGGTTTTTTACTCCTCTCAACAGCCCAAACAAGTTTCTAAAAGGATGAGTTTGCAACTACTTTACTTTTGGAGAAAATTCAAAACATTCATTATTCAATAGGGCCCAAACTATCAAAAACCAGCGGTTTCAATGAACACACATTTCTTGGTAGAATCATGCAGGACTGAAATTTTTGATGTTTTTCTACTCCTCTCATGAGCCCAAACAAGTCTCTAAAAGCATGAGTTTGCAACTACTTTACTTTTGGAGAAAATTCAAAACATTCATTATTCAATAGAGCCCAATAGCAAAAACCAGCGTTTTGAATGAAGAATCACATTTCTTGGTAGAATCATGCAGGATTGAAATTTTTGATGGTTTTTTACTCCTCTCAACAGCCCAAACAAGTTTCTAAAAGGATGAGTTTGCAACTACTTTACTTTTGGAGAAAATTCAAAACATTCATTATTCAATAGGGCCCAAACTATCAAAAACCAGCGGTTTCAATGAACACACATTTCTTGGTAGAATCATGCAGGACTGAAATTTTTGATGTTTTTCTACTCCTCTCATGAGCCCAAACAAGTCTCTAAAAGCATGAGTTTGCAACTACTTTACTTTTGGAGAAAATTCAAAACATTCATTATTCAATAGAGCCCAATAGCAAAAACCAGCGTTTTGAATGAAGAATCACATTTCTTGGTAGAATCATGCAGGATTGAAATTTTTGATGGTTTTTTACTCCTCTCAACAGCCCAAACAAGTTTCTAAAAGGATGAGTTTGCAACTACTTTACTTTTGGAGAAAATTCAAAACATTCATTATTCAATAGGGCCCAAACTATCAAAAACCAGCGGTTTCAATGAACACACATTTCTTGGTAGAATCATGCAGGACTGAAATTTTTGATGTTTTTCTACTCCTCTCATGAGCCCAAACAAGTCTCTAAAAGCATGAGTTTGCAACTACTTTACTTTTGGAGAAAATTCAAAACATTCATTATTCAATAGAGCCCAATAGCAAAAACCAGCGTTTTGAATGAAGAATCACATTTCTTGGTAGAATCATGCAGGATTGAAATTTTTGATGGTTTTTTACTCCTCTCAACAGCCCAAACAAGTTTCTAAAAGGATGAGTTTGCAACTACTTTACTTTTGGAGAAAATTCAAAACATTCATTATTCAATAGGGCCCAAACTATCAAAAACCAGCGGTTTCAATGAACACACATTTCTTGGTAGAATCATGCAGGACTGAAATTTTTGATGTTTTTCTACTCCTCTCATGAGCCCAAACAAGTCTCTAAAAGCATGAGTTTGCAACTACTTTACTTTTGGAGAAAATTCAAAACATTCATTATTCAATAGAGCCCAATAGCAAAAACCAGCGTTTTGAATGAAGAATCACATTTCTTGGTAGAATCATGCAGGATTGAAATTTTTGATGGTTTTTTACTCCTCTCAACAGCCCAAACAAGTTTCTAAAAGGATGAGTTTGCAACTACTTTACTTTTGGAGAAAATTCAAAACATTCATTATTCAATAGGGCCCAAACTATCAAAAACCAGCGGTTTCAATGAACACACATTTCTTGGTAGAATCATGCAGGACTGAAATTTTTGATGTTTTTCTACTCCTCTCATGAGCCCAAACAAGTCTCTAAAAGCATGAGTTTGCAACTACTTTACTTTTGGAGAAAATTCAAAACATTCATTATTCAATAGGGCCCAAACTATCAAAAACCAGCGGTTTGAATGAACACACATTTCTTGGTAGAATCATGCAGGACTGAAATTTTTGATGTTTTTCTACTCCTCTCATGAGCCCAAACAAGTCTCTAAAAGCATGAGTTTGCAACTACTTTACTTTTGGAGAAAATTCAAAACATTCACTATTCAATAGAGCCCAATAGCAAAAATCAGGTTTTGAATGAAGAATCACATTTCTTGGTAAAATCATGCAGGATTGAAATTTTTGATGGTTTTTTACTCCTCTCAACAGCCCAAACAAGTTTCTAAAAGGATGAGTTTGCAACTACTTTACTTTTGGAGAAAATTTAAAACATTCATTATTCAATAGGGCCCAAACTATCAAAAACCAGCGGTTTCAATGAACACACATTTCTTGGTAGAATCATGCAGGACTGAAATTTTTGATGTTTTTCTACTCCTCTCATGAGCCCAAACAAATCTCTAAAAGCATGAGTTTGCAACTACTTTACTTTTGGAGAAAATTCAAAACATTCATTATTCAATAGAGCCCAATAGCAAAAACCAGCGTTTTGAATGAAGAATCACATTTCTTGGTAGAATCATGCAGGATTGAAATTTTTGATGGTTTTTTACTCCTCTCAACAGCCCAAACAAGTTTCTAAAAGGATGAGTTTGCAACTACTTTACTTTTGGAGAAAATTCAAAACATTCATTATTCAATAGGGCCCAAACTATCAAAAACCAGCGGTTTCAATGAACACACATTTCTTGGTAGAATCATGCAGGACTGAAATTTTTGATGTTTTTCTACTCCTCTCATGAGCCCAAACAAGTCTCTAAAAGCATGAGTTTGCAACTACTTTACTTTTGGAGAAAATTCAAAACATTCATTATTCAATAGAGCCCAATAGCAAAAACCAGCGTTTTGAATGAAGAATCACATTTCTTGGTAGAATCATGCAGGATTGAAATTTTTGATGGTTTTTTACTCCTCTCAACAGCCCAAACAAGTTTCTAAAAGGATGAGTTTGCAACTACTTTACTTTTGGAGAAAATTCAAAACATTCATTATTCAATAGGGCCCAAACTATCAAAAACCAGCGGTTTGAATGAACACATTTCTTGGTAGAATCATGCAGGACTGAAATTTTTGATGTTTTTCTACTCCTCTCATGAGCCCAAACAAGTCTCTAAAAGCATGAGTTTGCAACTACTTTACTTTTGGAGAAAATTCAAAACATTCACTATTCAATAGAGCCCAATAGCAAAAATCAGGTTTTGAATGAAGAATCACATTTCTTGGTAAAATCATGCAGGATTGAAATTTTTGATGGTTTTTTACTCCTCTCAACAGCCCAAACAAGTTTCTAAAAGGATGAGTTTGCAACTACTTTACTTTTGGAGAAAATTCAAAACATTAATTATTCAATAGGGCCCAAACTATCAAAAACCAGCGGTTTGAATGAACACATTTCTTGGTAGAATCATGCAGGACTGAAATTTTTGATGTTTTTCTACTCCTCTCATGAGCCCAAACAAGTCTCTAAAAGCATGAGTTTGCAACTACTTTACTTTTGGAGAAAATTCAAAACATTCACTATTCAAAAGAGCCCAATAGCAAAAATCAGGTTTTGAATGAAGAATCACATTTCTTGGTAAAATCATGCAGGATTGAAATTTTTGATGGTTTTTTACTACTCTCAACAGCCCAAACAAGTTTCTAAAAGGATGAGTTTGCAACTACTTTACTTTTGGAGAAAATTCAAAACATTCATTATTCAATAGGGCCCAAACTATCAAAAACCAGCGGTTTCAATGAACACACATTTCTTGGTAGAATCATGCAGGACTGAAATTTTTGATGTTTTTCTACTCCTCTCATGAGCCCAAACAAGTCTCTAAAAGCATGAGTTTGCAACTACTTTACTTTTGGAGAAAATTCAAAACATTCATTATTCAATAGAGCCCAATAGCAAAAACCAGCGTTTTGAATGAAGAATCACATTTCTTGGTAGAATCATGCAGGATTGAAATTTTTGATGGTTTTTTACTCCTCTCAACAGCCCAAACAAGTTTCTAAAAGGATGAGTTTGCAACTACTTTACTTTTGGAGAAAATTCAAAACATTCATTATTCAATAGGGCCCAAACTATCAAAAACCAGCGGTTTCAATGAACACACATTTCTTGGTAGAATCATGCAGGACTGAAATTTTTGATGTTTTTCTACTCCTCTCGTGAGCCCAAACAAGTCTCTAAAAGCATGAGTTTGCAACTACTTTACTTTTGGAGAAAATTCAAAACATTCATTATTCAATAGAGCCCAATAGCAAAAACCAGCGTTTTGAATGAAGAATCACATTTCTTGGTAGAATCATGCAGGATTGAAATTTTTGATGGTTTTTTACTCCTCTCAACAGCCCAAACAAGTTTCTAAAAGGATGAGTTTGCAACTACTTTACTTTTGGAGAAAATTCAAAACATTCATTATTCAATAGGGCCCAAACTATCAAAAACCAGCCGTTTCAATGAACACACATTTCTTGGTAGAATCATGCAGGACTGAAATTTTTGATGTTTTTCTACTCCTCTCATGAGCCCAAACAAGTCTCTAAAAGCATGAGTTTGCAACTACTTTACTTTTGGAGAAAATTCAAAACATTCATTATTCAATAGAGCCCAATAGCAAAAACCAGCGTTTTGAATGAAGAATCACATTTCTTGGTAGAATCATGCAGGATTGAAATTTTTGATGGTTTTTTACTCCTCTCAACAGCCCAAACAAGTTTCTAAAAGGATGAGTTTGCAACTACTTTACTTTTGGAGAAAATTCAAAACATTCATTATTCAATAGGGCCCAAACTATCAAAAACCAGCGGTTTCAATGAACACACATTTCTTGGTAGAATCATGCAGGACTGAAATTTTTGATGTTTTTCTACTCCTCTCATGAGCCCAAACAAGTCTCTAAAAGCATGAGTTTGCAACTACTTTACTTTTGGAGAAAATTCAAAACATTCATTATTCAATAGGGCCCAAACTATCAAAAACCAGCGGTTTGAATGAACACACATTTCTTGGTAGAATCATGCAGGACTGAAATTTTTGATGTTTTTCTACTCCTCTCATGAGCCCAAACAAGTCTCTAAAAGCATGAGTTTGCAACTACTTTACTTTTGGAGAAAATTCAAAACATTCACTATTCAATAGAGCCCAATAGCAAAAATCAGGTTTTGAATGAAGAATCACATTTCTTGGTAAAATCATGCAGGATTGAAATTTTTGATGGTTTTTTACTCCTCTCAACAGCCCAAACAAGTTTCTAAAAGGATGAGTTTGCAACTACTTTACTTTTGGAGAAAATTTAAAACATTCATTATTCAATAGGGCCCAAACTATCAAAAACCAGCGGTTTCAATGAACACACATTTCTTGGTAGAATCATGCAGGACTGAAATTTTTGATGTTTTTCTACTCCTCTCATGAGCCCAAACAAATCTCTAAAAGCATGAGTTTGCAACTACTTTACTTTTGGAGAAAATTCAAAACATTCATTATTCAATAGAGCCCAATAGCAAAAACCAGCGTTTTGAATGAAGAATCACATTTCTTGGTAGAATCATGCAGGATTGAAATTTTTGATGGTTTTTTACTCCTCTCAACAGCCCAAACAAGTTTCTAAAAGGATGAGTTTGCAACTACTTTACTTTTGGAGAAAATTCAAAACATTCATTATTCAATAGGGCCCAAACTATCAAAAACCAGCGGTTTCAATGAACACACATTTCTTGGTAGAATCATGCAGGACTGAAATTTTTGATGTTTTTCTACTCCTCTCATGAGCCCAAACAAGTCTCTAAAAGCATGAGTTTGCAACTACTTTACTTTTGGAGAAAATTCAAAACATTCATTATTCAATAGAGCCCAATAGCAAAAACCAGCGTTTTGAATGAAGAATCACATTTCTTGGTAGAATCATGCAGGATTGAAATTTTTGATGGTTTTTTACTCCTCTCAACAGCCCAAACAAGTTTCTAAAAGGATGAGTTTGCAACTACTTTACTTTTGAAGAAAATTCAAAACATTCATTATTCAATAGGGCCCAAACTATCAAAAACCAGCGGTTTCAATGAACACACATTTCTTGGTAGAATCATGCAGGACTGAAATTTTTGATGTTTTTCTACTCCTCTCATGAGCCCAAACAAGTCTCTAAAAGCATGAGTTTGCAACTGCTTTACTTTTGGAGAAAATTCAAAACATTCATTATTCAATAGGGCCCAAACTATCAAAAACCAGCGGTTTGAATGAACACACATTTCTTGGTAGAATCATGCAGGACTGAAATTTTTGATGTTTTTCTACTCCTCTCATGAGCCCAAACAAGTCTCTAAAAGCATGAGTTTGCAACTACTTTACTTTTGGAGAAAATTCAAAACATTCATTATTCAATAGAGCCCAATAGCAAAAACCAGCGTTTTGAATGAAGAATCACATTTCTTGGTAGAATCATGCAGGATTGAAATTTTTGATGGTTTTTTACTCCTCTCAACAGCCCAAACAAGTTTCTAAAAGGATGAGTTTGCAACTACTTTACTTTTGGAGAAAATTCAAAACATTCATTATTCAATAGGGCCCAAACTATCAAAAACCAGCGGTTTGAATGAACACATTTCTTGGTAGAATCATGCAGGACTGAAATTTTTGATGTTTTTCTACTCCTCTCATGAGCCCAAACAAGTCTCTAAAAGCATGAGTTTGCAACTACTTTACTTTTGGAGAAAATTCAAAACATTCACTATTCAATAGAGCCCAATAGCAAAAATCAGGTTTTGAATGAAGAATCACATTTCTTGGTAAAATCATGCAGGATTGAAATTTTTGATGGTTTTTTACTCCTCTCAACAGCCCAAACAAGTTTCTAAAAGGATGAGTTTGCAACTACTTTACTTTTGGAGAAAATTCAAAACATTAATTATTCAATAGGGCCCAAACTATCAAAAACCAGCGGTTTGAATGAACACATTTCTTGGTAGAATCATGCAGGACTGAAATTTTTGATGTTTTTCTACTCCTCTCATGAGCCCAAACAAGTCTCTAAAAGCATGAGTTTGCAACTACTTTACTTTTGGAGAAAATTCAAAACATTCACTATTCAAAAGAGCCCAATAGCAAAAATCAGGTTTTGAATGAAGAATCACATTTCTTGGTAAAATCATGCAGGATTGAAATCTTTGATGGTTTTTTACTACTCTCAACAGCCCAAACAAGTTTCTAAAAGGATGAGTTTGCAACTACTTTACTTTTGGAGAAAATTCAAAACATTCATTATTCAATAGGGCCCAAACTATCAAAAACCAGCGGTTTCAATGAACACACATTTCTTGGTAGAATCATGCAGGACTGAAATTTTTGATGTTTTTCTACTCCTCTCATGAGCCCAAACAAGTCTCTAAAAGCATGAGTTTGCAACTACTTTACTTTTGGAGAAAATTCAAAACATTCATTATTCAATAGAGCCCAATAGCAAAAACCAGCGTTTTGAATGAAGAATCACATTTCTTGGTAGAATCATGCAGGATTGAAATTTTTGATGGTTTTTTACTCCTCTCAACAGCCCAAACAAGTTTCTAAAAGGATGAGTTTGCAACTACTTTACTTTTGGAGAAAATTCAAAACATTCATTATTCAATAGGGCCCAAACTATCAAAAACCAGCGGTTTCAATGAACACACATTTCTTGGTAGAATCATGCAGGACTGAAATTTTTGATGTTTTTCTACTCCTCTCGTGAGCCCAAACAAGTCTCTAAAAGCATGAGTTTGCAACTACTTTACTTTTGGAGAAAATTCAAAACATTCATTATTCAATAGAGCCCAATAGCAAAAACCAGCGTTTTGAATGAAGAATCACATTTCTTGGTAGAATCATGCAGGATTGAAATTTTTGATGGTTTTTTACTCCTCTCAACAGCCCAAACAAGTTTCTAAAAGGATGAGTTTGCAACTACTTTACTTTTGGAGAAAATTCAAAACATTCATTATTCAATAGGGCCCAAACTATCAAAAACCAGCCGTTTCAATGAACACACATTTCTTGGTAGAATCATGCAGGACTGAAATTTTTGATGTTTTTCTACTCCTCTCATGAGCCCAAACAAGTCTCTAAAAGCATGAGTTTGCAACTACTTTACTTTTGGAGAAAATTCAAAACATTCATTATTCAATAGAGCCCAATAGCAAAAACCAGCGTTTTGAATGAAGAATCACATTTCTTGGTAGAATCATGCAGGATTGAAATTTTTGATGGTTTTTTACTCCTCTCAACAGCCCAAACAAGTTTCTAAAAGGATGAGTTTGCAACTACTTTACTTTTGGAGAAAATTCAAAACATTCATTATTCAATAGGGCCCAAACTATCAAAAACCAGCGGTTTCAATGAACACACATTTCTTGGTAGAATCATGCAGGACTGAAATTTTTGATGTTTTTCTACTCCTCTCATGAGCCCAAACAAGTCTCTAAAAGCATGAGTTTGCAACTACTTTACTTTTGGAGAAAATTCAAAACATTCATTATTCAATAGAGCCCAATAGCAAAAACCAGCGTTTTGAATGAAGAATCACATTTCTTGGTAGAATCATGCAGGATTGAAATTTTTGATGGTTTTTTACTCCTCTCAACAGCCCAAACAAGTTTCTAAAAGAATGAGTTTGCAACTACTTTACTTTTGGAGAAAATTCAAAACATTCATTATTCAATAGGGCCCAAACTATCAAAAACCAGCGGTTTCAATGAACACACATTTCTTGGTAGAATCATGCAGGACTGAAATTTTTGATGTTTTTCTACTCCTCTCATGAGCCCAAACAAGTCTCTAAAAGCATGAGTTTGCAACTACTTTACTTTTGGAGAAAATTCAAAACATTCATTATTCAATAGAGCCCAATAGCAAAAACCAGCGTTTTGAATGAAGAATCACATTTCTTGGTAGAATCATGCAGGATTGAAATTTTTGATGGTTTTTTACTCCTCTCAACAGCCCAAACAAGTTTCTAAAAGGATGAGTTTGCAACTACTTTACTTTTGGAGAAAATTCAAAACATTCATTATTCAATAGGGCCCAAACTATCAAAAACCAGCGGTTTCAATGAACACACATTTCTTGGTAGAATCATGCAGGACTGAAATTTTTGATGTTTTTCTACTCCTCTCAAGAGCCCAAACAAGTCTCTAAAAGCATGAGTTTGCAACTACTTTACTTTTGGAGAAAATTCAAAACATTCATTATTCAATAGAGCCCAATAGCAAAAACCAGAGTTTTGAATGAAGAATCACATTTCTTGGTAGAATCATGCAGGATTGAAATTTTTGATGGTTTTTTACTCCTCTCAACAGCCCAAACAAGTTTCTAAAAGGATGAGTTTGCAACTACTTTACTTTTGGAGAAAATTCAAGACATTCATTATTCAATACGGCCCAAACTATCAAAAACCAGCGGTTTCAATGAACACACATTTCTTGGTAGAATCATGCAGGACTGAAATTTTTGATGTTTTTCTACTCCTCTCATGAGCCCAAACAAGTCTCTAAAAGCATGAGTTTGCAACTACTTTACTTTTGGAGAAAATTCAAAACATTCATTATTCAATAGAGCCCAATAGCAAAAACCAGCGTTTTGAATGAAGAATCACATTTCTTGGTAGAATCATGCAGGATTGAAATTTTTGATGGTTTTTTACTCCTCTCAACAGCCCAAACAAGTTTCTAAAAGGATGAGTTTGCAACTACTTTACTTTTGGAGAAAATTCAAAACATTCATTATTCAATAGGGCCCAAACTATCAAAAACCAGCGGTTTCAATGAACACACATTTCTTGGTAGAATCATGCAGGACTGAAATTTTTGATGTTTTTCTACTCCTCTCATGAGCCCAAACAAGTCTCTAAAAGCATGAGTTTGCAACTACTTTACTTTTGGAGAAAATTCAAAACATTCATTATTCAATAGGGCCCAAACTATCAAAAACCAGCGGTTTGAATGAACACACATTTCTTGGTAGAATCATGCAGGACTGAAATTTTTGATGTTTTTCTACTCCTCTCATGAGCCCAAACAAGTCTCTAAAAGCATGAGTTTGCAACTACTTTACTTTTGGAGAAAATTCAAAACATTCACTATTCAATAGAGCCCAATAGCAAAAATCAGGTTTTGAATGAAGAATCACATTTCTTGGTAAAATCATGCAGGATTGAAATTTTTGATGGTTTTTTACTCTTCTCAACAGCCCAAACAAGTTTCTAAAAGGATGAGTTTGCAACTACTTTACTTTTGGAGAAAATTTAAAACATTCATTATTCAATAGGGCCCAAACTATCAAAAACCAGCGGTTTCAATGAACACACATTTCTTGGTAGAATGATGCAGGACTGAAATTTTTGATGTTTTTCTACTCCTCTCATGAGCCCAAACAAATCTCTAAAAGCATGAGTTTGCAACTACTTTACTTTTGGAGAAAATTCAAAACATTCATTATTCAATAGAGCCCAATAGCAAAAACCAGCGTTTTGAATGAAGAATCACATTTCTTGGTAGAATCATGCAGGATTGAAATTTTTGATGGTTTTTTACTCCTCTCAACAGCCCAAACAAGTTTCTAAAAGGATGAGTTTGCAACTACTTTACTTTTGGAGAAAATTCAAAACATTCATTATTCAATAGGGCCCAAACTATCAAAAACCAGCGGTTTCAATGAACACACATTTCTTGGTAGAATCATGCAGGACTGAAATTTTTGATGTTTTTCTACTCCTCTCATGAGCCCAAACAAGTCTCTAAAAGCATGAGTTTGCAACTACTTTACTTTTGGAGAAAATTCAAAACATTCATTATTCAATAGAGCCCAATAGCAAAAACCAGCGTTTTGAATGAAGAATCACATTTCTTGGTAGAATCATGCAGGATTGAAATTTTTGATGGTTTTTTACTCCTCTCAACAGCCCAAACAAGTTTCTAAAAGGATGAGTTTGCAACTACTTTACTTTTGAAGAAAATTCAAAACATTCATTATTCAATAGGGCCCAAACTATCAAAAACCAGCGGTTTCAATGAACACACATTTCTTGGTAGAATCATGCAGGACTGAAATTTTTGATGTTTTTCTACTCCTCTCATGAGCCCAAACAAGTCTCTAAAAGCATGAGTTTGCAACTACTTTACTTTTGGAGAAAATTCAAAACATTCATTATTCAATAGGGCCCAAACTATCAAAAACCAGCGGTTTGAATGAACACACATTTCTTGGTAGAATCATGCAGGACTGAAATTTTTGATGTTTTTCTACTCCTCTCATGAGCCCAAACAAGTCTCTAAAAGCATGAGTTTGCAACTACTTTACTTTTGGAGAAAATTCAAAACATTCATTATTCAATAGAGCCCAATAGCAAAAACCAGCGTTTTGAATGAAGAATCACATTTCTTGGTAGAATCATGCAGGATTGAAATTTTTGATGGTTTTTTACTCCTCTCAACAGCCCAAACAAGTTTCTAAAAGGATGAGTTTGCAACTACTTTACTTTTGGAGAAAATTCAAAACATTCATTATTCAATAGGGCCCAAACTATCAAAAACCAGCGGTTTGAATGAACACATTTCTTGGTAGAATCATGCAGGACTGAAATTTTTGATGTTTTTCTACTCCTCTCATGAGCCCAAACAAGTCTCTAAAAGCATGAGTTTGCAACTACTTTACTTTTGGAGAAAATTCAAAACATTCACTATTCAATAGAGCCCAATAGCAAAAATCAGGTTTTGAATGAAGAATCACATTTCTTGGTAAAATCATGCAGGATTGAAATTTTTGATGGTTTTTTACTCCTCTCAACAGCCCAAACAAGTTTCTAAAAGGATGAGTTTGCAACTACTTTACTTTTGGAGAAAATTCAAAACATTAATTATTCAATAGGGCCCAAACTATCAAAAACCAGCGGTTTGAATGAACACATTTCTTGGTAGAATCATGCAGGACTGAAATTTTTGATGTTTTTCTACTCCTCTCATGAGCCCAAACAAGTCTCTAAAAGCATGAGTTTGCAACTACTTTACTTTTGGAGAAAATTCAAAACATTCATTATTCAATAGAGCCCAATAGCAAAAACCAGCGTTTTGAATGAAGAATCACATTTCTTGGTAGAATCATGCAGGATTGAAATTTTTGATGGTTTTTTACTCCTCTCAACAGCCCAAACAAGTTTCTAAAAGGATGAGTTTGCAACTACTTTACTTTTGGAGAAAATTCAAAACATTCATTATTCAATAGGGCCCAAACTATCAAAAACCAGCGGTTTCAATGAACACACATTTCTTGGTAGAATCATGCAGGACTGAAATTTTTGATGTTTTTCTACTCCTCTCGTGAGCCCAAACAAGTCTCTAAAAGCATGAGTTTGCAACTACTTTACTTTTGGAGAAAATTCAAAACATTCATTATTCAATAGAGCCCAATAGCAAAAACCAGCGTTTTGAATGAAGAATCACATTTCTTGGTAGAATCATGCAGGATTGAAATTTTTGATGGTTTTTTACTCCTCTCAACAGCCCAAACAAGTTTCTAAAAGGATGAGTTTGCAACTACTTTACTTTTGGAGAAAATTCAAAACATTCATTATTCAATAGGGCCCAAACTATCAAAAACCAGCCGTTTCAATGAACACACATTTCTTGGTAGAATCATGCAGGACTGAAATTTTTGATGTTTTTCTACTCCTCTCATGAGCCCAAACAAGTCTCTAAAAGCATGAGTTTGCAACTACTTTACTTTTGGAGAAAATTCAAAACATTCATTATTCAATAGAGCCCAATAGCAAAAACCAGCGTTTTGAATGAAGAATCACATTTCTTGGTAGAATCATGCAGGATTGAAATTTTTGATGGTTTTTTACTCCTCTCAACAGCCCAAACAAGTTTCTAAAAGGATGAGTTTGCAACTACTTTACTTTTGGAGAAAATTCAAAACATTCATTATTCAATAGGGCCCAAACTATCAAAAACCAGCGGTTTCAATGAACACACATTTCTTGGTAGAATCATGCAGGACTGAAATTTTTGATGTTTTTCTACTCCTCTCATGAGCCCAAACAAGTCTCTAAAAGCATGAGTTTGCAACTACTTTACTTTTGGAGAAAATTCAAAACATTCATTATTCAATAGAGCCCAATAGCAAAAACCAGCGTTTTGAATGAAGAATCACATTTCTTGGTAGAATCATGCAGGATTGAAATTTTTGATGGTTTTTTACTCCTCTCAACAGCCCAAACAAGTTTCTAAAAGGATGAGTTTGCAACTACTTTACTTTTGGAGAAAATTCAAAACATTCATTATTCAATAGGGCCCAAACTATCAAAAACCAGCGGTTTGAATGAACACATTTCTTGGTAGAATCATGCAGGACTGAAATTTTTGATGTTTTTCTACTCCTCTCATGAGCCCAAACAAGTCTCTAAAAGCATGAGTTTGCAACTACTTTACTTTTGGAGAAAATTCAAAACATTCATTATTCAATAGAGCCCAATAGCAAAAACCAGCGTTTTGAATGAAGAATCACATTTCTTGGTAGAATCATGCAGGATTGAAATTTTTGATGGTTTTTTACTCCTCTCAACAGCCCAAACAAGTTTCTAAAAGGATGAGTTTGCAACTACTTTACTTTTGAAGAAAATTCAAAACATTCATTATTCAATAGGGCCCAAACTATCAAAAACCAGCGGTTTCAATGAACACACATTTCTTGGTAGAATCATGCAGGACTGAAATTTTTGATGTTTTTCTACTCCTCTCATGAGCCCAAACAAGTCTCTAAAAGCATGAGTTTGCAACTACTTTACTTTTGGAGAAAATTCAAAACATTCATTATTCAATAGGGCCCAAACTATCAAAAACCAGCGGTTTGAATGAACACACATTTCTTGGTAGAATCATGCAGGACTGAAATTTTTGATGTTTTTCTACTCCTCTCATGAGCCCAAACAAGTCTCTAAAAGCATGAGTTTGCAACTACTTTACTTTTGGAGAAAATTCAAAACATTCATTATTCAATAGAGCCCAATAGCAAAAACCAGCGTTTTGAATGAAGAATCACATTTCTTGGTAGAATCATGCAGGATTGAAATTTTTGATGGTTTTTTACTCCTCTCAACAGCCCAAACAAGTTTCTAAAAGGATGAGTTTGCAACTACTTTACTTTTGGAGAAAATTCAAAACATTCATTATTCAATAGGGCCCAAACTATCAAAAACCAGCGGTTTGAATGAACACATTTCTTGGTAGAATCATGCAGGACTGAAATTTTTGATGTTTTTCTACTCCTCTCATGAGCCCAAACAAGTCTCTAAAAGCATGAGTTTGCAACTACTTTACTTTTGGAGAAAATTCAAAACATTCACTATTCAATAGAGCCCAATAGCAAAAATCAGGTTTTGAATGAAGAATCACATTTCTTGGTAAAATCATGCAGGATTGAAATTTTTGATGGTTTTTTACTCCTCTCAACAGCCCAAACAAGTTTCTAAAAGGATGAGTTTGCAACTACTTTACTTTTGGAGAAAATTCAAAACATTAATTATTCAATAGGGCCCAAACTATCAAAAACCAGCGGTTTGAATGAACACATTTCTTGGTAGAATCATGCAGGACTGAAATTTTTGATGTTTTTCTACTCCTCTCATGAGCCCAAACAAGTCTCTAAAAGCATGAGTTTGCAACTACTTTACTTTTGGAGAAAATTCAAAACATTCATTATTCAATAGAGCCCAATAGCAAAAACCAGCGTTTTGAATGAAGAATCACATTTCTTGGTAGAATCATGCAGGATTGAAATTTTTGATGGTTTTTTACTCCTCTCAACAGCCCAAACAAGTTTCTAAAAGGATGAGTTTGCAACTACTTTACTTTTGGAGAAAATTCAAAACATTCATTATTCAATAGGGCCCAAACTATCAAAAACCAGCGGTTTCAATGAACACACATTTCTTGGTAGAATCATGCAGGACTGAAATTTTTGATGTTTTTCTACTCCTCTCGTGAGCCCAAACAAGTCTCTAAAAGCATGAGTTTGCAACTACTTTACTTTTGGAGAAAATTCAAAACATTCATTATTCAATAGAGCCCAATAGCAAAAACCAGCGTTTTGAATGAAGAATCACATTTCTTGGTAGAATCATGCAGGATTGAAATTTTTGATGGTTTTTTACTCCTCTCAACAGCCCAAACAAGTTTCTAAAAGGATGAGTTTGCAACTACTTTACTTTTGGAGAAAATTCAAAACATTCATTATTCAATAGGGCCCAAACTATCAAAAACCAGCCGTTTCAATGAACACACATTTCTTGGTAGAATCATGCAGGACTGAAATTTTTGATGTTTTTCTACTCCTCTCATGAGCCCAAACAAGTCTCTAAAAGCATGAGTTTGCAACTACTTTACTTTTGGAGAAAATTCAAAACATTCATTATTCAATAGAGCCCAATAGCAAAAACCAGCGTTTTGAATGAAGAATCACATTTCTTGGTAGAATCATGCAGGATTGAAATTTTTGATGGTTTTTTACTCCTCTCAACAGCCCAAACAAGTTTCTAAAAGGATGAGTTTGCAACTACTTTACTTTTGGAGAAAATTCAAAACATTCATTATTCAATAGGGCCCAAACTATCAAAAACCAGCGGTTTCAATGAACACACATTTCTTGGTAGAATCATGCAGGACTGAAATTTTTGATGTTTTTCTACTCCTCTCATGAGCCCAAACAAGTCTCTAAAAGCATGAGTTTGCAACTACTTTACTTTTGGAGAAAATTCAAAACATTCATTATTCAATAGAGCCCAATAGCAAAAACCAGCGTTTTGAATGAAGAATCACATTTCTTGGTAGAATCATGCAGGATTGAAATTTTTGATGGTTTTTTACTCCTCTCAACAGCCCAAACAAGTTTCTAAAAGAATGAGTTTGCAACTACTTTACTTTTGGAGAAAATTCAAAACATTCATTATTCAATAGGGCCCAAACTATCAAAAACCAGCGGTTTCAATGAACACACATTTCTTGGTAGAATCATGCAGGACTGAAATTTTTGATGTTTTTCTACTCCTCTCATGAGCCCAAACAAGTCTCTAAAAGCATGAGTTTGCAACTACTTTACTTTTGGAGAAAATTCAAAACATTCATTATTCAATAGAGCCCAATAGCAAAAACCAGCGTTTTGAATGAAGAATCACATTTCTTGGTAGAATCATGCAGGATTGAAATTTTTGATGGTTTTTTACTCCTCTCAACAGCCCAAACAAGTTTCTAAAAGGATGAGTTTGCAACTACTTTACTTTTGGAGAAAATTCAAAACATTCATTATTCAATAGGGCCCAAACTATCAAAAACCAGCGGTTTCAATGAACACACATTTCTTGGTAGAATCATGCAGGACTGAAATTTTTGATGTTTTTCTACTCCTCTCAAGAGCCCAAACAAGTCTCTAAAAGCATGAGTTTGCAACTACTTTACTTTTGGAGAAAATTCAAAACATTCATTATTCAATAGAGCCCAATAGCAAAAACCAGAGTTTTGAATGAAGAATCACATTTCTTGGTAGAATCATGCAGGATTGAAATTTTTGATGGTTTTTTACTCCTCTCAACAGCCCAAACAAGTTTCTAAAAGGATGAGTTTGCAACTACTTTACTTTTGGAGAAAATTCAAGACATTCATTATTCAATACGGCCCAAACTATCAAAAACCAGCGGTTTCAATGAACACACATTTCTTGGTAGAATCATGCAGGACTGAAATTTTTGATGTTTTTCTACTCCTCTCATGAGCCCAAACAAGTCTCTAAAAGCATGAGTTTGCAACTACTTTACTTTTGGAGAAAATTCAAAACATTCATTATTCAATAGAGCCCAATAGCAAAAACCAGCGTTTTGAATGAAGAATCACATTTCTTGGTAGAATCATGCAGGATTGAAATTTTTGATGGTTTTTTACTCCTCTCAACAGCCCAAACAAGTTTCTAAAAGGATGAGTTTGCAACTACTTTACTTTTGGAGAAAATTCAAAACATTCATTATTCAATAGGGCCCAAACTATCAAAAACCAGCGGTTTCAATGAACACACATTTCTTGGTAGAATCATGCAGGACTGAAATTTTTGATGTTTTTCTACTCCTCTCATGAGCCCAAACAAGTCTCTAAAAGCATGAGTTTGCAACTACTTTACTTTTGGAGAAAATTCAAAACATTCATTATTCAATAGGGCCCAAACTATCAAAAACCAGCGGTTTGAATGAACACACATTTCTTGGTAGAATCATGCAGGACTGAAATTTTTGATGTTTTTCTACTCCTCTCATGAGCCCAAACAAGTCTCTAAAAGCATGAGTTTGCAACTACTTTACTTTTGGAGAAAATTCAAAACATTCACTATTCAATAGAGCCCAATAGCAAAAATCAGGTTTTGAATGAAGAATCACATTTCTTGGTAAAATCATGCAGGATTGAAATTTTTGATGGTTTTTTACTCTTCTCAACAGCCCAAACAAGTTTCTAAAAGGATGAGTTTGCAACTACTTTACTTTTGGAGAAAATTTAAAACATTCATTATTCAATAGGGCCCAAACTATCAAAAACCAGCGGTTTCAATGAACACACATTTCTTGGTAGAATGATGCAGGACTGAAATTTTTGATGTTTTTCTACTCCTCTCATGAGCCCAAACAAATCTCTAAAAGCATGAGTTTGCAACTACTTTACTTTTGGAGAAAATTCAAAACATTCATTATTCAATAGAGCCCAATAGCAAAAACCAGCGTTTTGAATGAAGAATCACATTTCTTGGTAGAATCATGCAGGATTGAAATTTTTGATGGATTTTTACTCCTCTCAACAGCCCAAACAAGTTTCTAAAAGGATGAGTTTGCAACTACTTTACTTTTGGAGAAAATTCAAAACATTCATTATTCAATAGGGCCCAAACTATCAAAAACCAGCGGTTTCAATGAACACACATTTCTTGGTAGAATCATGCAGGACTGAAATTTTTGATGTTTTTCTACTCCTCTCATGAGCCCAAACAAGTCTCTAAAAGCATGAGTTTGCAACTACTTTACTTTTGGAGAAAATTCAAAACATTCATTATTCAATAGAGCCCAATAGCAAAAACCAGCGTTTTGAATGAAGAATCACATTTCTTGGTAGAATCATGCAGGATTGAAATTTTTGATGGTTTTTTACTCCTCTCAACAGCCCAAACAAGTTTCTAAAAGGATGAGTTTGCAACTACTTTACTTTTGAAGAAAATTCAAAACATTCATTATTCAATAGGGCCCAAACTATCAAAAACCAGCGGTTTCAATGAACACACATTTCTTGGTAGAATCATGCAGGACTGAAATTTTTGATGTTTTTCTACTCCTCTCATGAGCCCAAACAAGTCTCTAAAAGCATGAGTTTGCAACTACTTTACTTTTGGAGAAAATTCAAAACATTCATTATTCAATAGGGCCCAAACTATCAAAAACCAGCGGTTTGAATGAACACACATTTCTTGGTAGAATCATGCAGGACTGAAATTTTTGATGTTTTTCTACTCCTCTCATGAGCCCAAACAAGTCTCTAAAAGCATGAGTTTGCAACTACTTTACTTTTGGAGAAAATTCAAAACATTCATTATTCAATAGAGCCCAATAGCAAAAACCAGCGTTTTGAATGAAGAATCACATTTCTTGGTAGAATCATGCAGGATTGAAATTTTTGATGGTTTTTTACTCCTCTCAACAGCCCAAACAAGTTTCTAAAAGGATGAGTTTGCAACTACTTTACTTTTGGAGAAAATTCAAAACATTCATTATTCAATAGGGCCCAAACTATCAAAAACCAGCGGTTTGAATGAACACATTTCTTGGTAGAATCATGCAGGACTGAAATTTTTGATGTTTTTCTACTCCTCTCATGAGCCCAAACAAGTCTCTAAAAGCATGAGTTTGCAACTACTTTACTTTTGGAGAAAATTCAAAACATTCACTATTCAATAGAGCCCAATAGCAAAAATCAGGTTTTGAATGAAGAATCACATTTCTTGGTAAAATCATGCAGGATTGAAATTTTTGATGGTTTTTTACTCCTCTCAACAGCCCAAACAAGTTTCTAAAAGGATGAGTTTGCAACTACTTTACTTTTGGAGAAAATTCAAAACATTAATTATTCAATAGGGCCCAAACTATCAAAAACCAGCGGTTTGAATGAACACATTTCTTGGTAGAATCATGCAGGACTGAAATTTTTGATGTTTTTCTACTCCTCTCATGAGCCCAAACAAGTCTCTAAAAGCATGAGTTTGCAACTACTTTACTTTTGGAGAAAATTCAAAACATTCACTATTCAAAAGAGCCCAATAGCAAAAATCAGGTTTTGAATGAAGAATCACATTTCTTGGTAAAATCATGCAGGATTGAAATTTTTGATGGTTTTTTACTACTCTCAACAGCCCAAACAAGTTTCTAAAAGGATGAGTTTGCAACTACTTTACTTTTGGAGAAAATTCAAAACATTCATTATTCAATAGGGCCCAAACTATCAAAAACCAGCGGTTTCAATGAACACACATTTCTTGGTAGAATCATGCAGGACTGAAATTTTTGATGTTTTTCTACTCCTCTCATGAGCCCAAACAAGTCTCTAAAAGCATGAGTTTGCAACTACTTTACTTTTGGAGAAAATTCAAAACATTCATTATTCAATAGAGCCCAATAGCAAAAACCAGCGTTTTGAATGAAGAATCACATTTCTTGGTAGAATCATGCAGGATTGAAATTTTTGATGGTTTTTTACTCCTCTCAACAGCCCAAACAAGTTTCTAAAAGGATGAGTTTGCAACTACTTTACTTTTGGAGAAAATTCAAAACATTCATTATTCAATAGGGCCCAAACTATCAAAAACCAGCGGTTTCAATGAACACACATTTCTTGGTAGAATCATGCAGGACTGAAATTTTTGATGTTTTTCTACTCCTCTCGTGAGCCCAAACAAGTCTCTAAAAGCATGAGTTTGCAACTACTTTACTTTTGGAGAAAATTCAAAACATTCATTATTCAATAGAGCCCAATAGCAAAAACCAGCGTTTTGAATGAAGAATCACATTTCTTGGTAGAATCATGCAGGATTGAAATTTTTGCTGGTTTTTTACTCCTCTCAACAGCCCAAACAAGTTTCTAAAAGGATGAGTTTGCAACTACTTTACTTTTGGAGAAAATTCAAAACATTCATTATTCAATAGGGCCCAAACTATCAAAAACCAGCCGTTTCAATGAACACACATTTCTTGGTAGAATCATGCAGGACTGAAATTTTTGATGTTTTTCTACTCCTCTCATGAGCCCAAACAAGTCTCTAAAAGCATGAGTTTGCAACTACTTTACTTTTGGAGAAAATTCAAAACATTCATTATTCAATAGAGCCCAATAGCAAAAACCAGCGTTTTGAATGAAGAATCACATTTCTTGGTAGAATCATGCAGGATTGAAATTTTTGATGGTTTTTTACTCCTCTCAACAGCCCAAACAAGTTTCTAAAAGGATGAGTTTGCAACTACTTTACTTTTGGAGAAAATTCAAAACATTCATTATTCAATAGGGCCCAAACTATCAAAAACCAGCGGTTTCAATGAACACACATTTCTTGGTAGAATCATGCAGGACTGAAATTTTTGATGTTTTTCTACTCCTCTCATGAGCCCAAACAAGTCTCTAAAAGCATGAGTTTGCAACTACTTTACTTTTGGAGAAAATTCAAAACATTCATTATTCAATAGAGCCCAATAGCAAAAACCAGCGTTTTGAATGAAGAATCACATTTCTTGGTAGAATCATGCAGGATTGAAATTTTTGATGGTTTTTTACTCCTCTCAACAGCCCAAACAAGTTTCTAAAAGGATGAGTTTGCAACTACTTTACTTTTGGAGAAAATTCAAAACATTCATTATTCAATAGGGCCCAAACTATCAAAAACCAGCGGTTTCAATGAACACACATTTCTTGGTAGAATCATGCAGGACTGAAATTTTTGATGTTTTTCTACTCCTCTCATGAGCCCAAACAAGTCTCTAAAAGCATGAGTTTGCAACTACTTTACTTTTGGAGAAAATTCAAAACATTCATTATTCAATAGAGCCCAATAGCAAAAACCAGCGTTTTGAATGAAGAATCACATTTCTTGGTAGAATCATGCAGGATTGAAATTTTTGATGGTTTTTTACTCCTCTCAACAGCCCAAACAAGTTTCTAAAAGGATGAGTTTGCAACTACTTTACTTTTGGAGAAAATTCAAAACATTCATTATTCAATAGGGCCCAAACTATCAAAAACCAGCGGTTTCAATGAACACACATTTCTTGGTAGAATCATGCAGGACTGAAATTTTTGATGTTTTTCTACTCCTCTCAAGAGCCCAAACAAGTCTCTAAAAGCATGAGTTTGCAACTACTTTACTTTTGGAGAAAATTCAAAACATTCATTATTCAATAGAGCCCAATAGCAAAAACCAGCGTTTTGAATGAAGAATCACATTTCTTGGTAGAATCATGCAGGATTGAAATTTTTGATGGTTTTTTACTCCTCTCAACAGCCCAAACAAGTTTCTAAAAGGATGAGTTTGCAACTACTTTACTTTTGGAGAAAATTCAAGACATTCATTATTCAATACGGCCCAAACTATCAAAAACCAGCGGTTTCAATGAACACACATTTCTTGGTAGAATCATGCAGGACTGAAATTTTTGATGTTTTTCTACTCCTCTCATGAGCCCAAACAAGTCTCTAAAAGCATGAGTTTGCAACTACTTTACTTTTGGAGAAAATTCAAAACATTCATTATTCAATAGAGCCCAATAGCAAAAACCAGCGTTTTGAATGAAGAATCACATTTCTTGGTAGAATCATGCAGGATTGAAATTTTTGATGGTTTTTTACTCCTCTCAACAGCCCAAACAAGTTTCTAAAAGGATGAGTTTGCAACTACTTTACTTTTGGAGAAAATTCAAAACATTCATTATTCAATAGGGCCCAAACTATCAAAAACCAGCGGTTTCAATGAACACACATTTCTTGGTAGAATCATGCAGGACTGAAATTTTTGATGTTTTTCTACTCCTCTCGTGAGCCCAAACAAGTCTCTAAAAGCATGAGTTTGCAACTACTTTACTTTTGGAGAAAATTCAAAACATTCATTATTCAATAGAGCCCAATAGCAAAAACCAGCGTTTTGAATGAAGAATCACATTTCTTGGTAGAATCATGCAGGATTGAAATTTTTGATGGTTTTTTACTCCTCTCAACAGCCCAAACAAGTTTCTAAAAGGATGAGTTTGCAACTACTTTACTTTTGGAGAAAATTCAAAACATTCATTATTCAATAGGGCCCAAACTATCAAAAACCAGCGGTTTCAATGAACACACATTTCTTGGTAGAATCATGCAGGACTGAAATTTTTGATGTTTTTCTACTCCTCTCGTGAGCCCAAACAAGTCTCTAAAAGCATGAGTTTGCAACTACTTTACTTTTGGAGAAAATTCAAAACATTCATTATTCAATAGAGCCCAATAGCAAAAACCAGCGTTTTGAATGAAGAATCACATTTCTTGGTAGAATCATGCAGGATTGAAATTTTTGATGGTTTTTTACTCCTCTCAACAGCCCAAACAAGTTTCTAAAAGGATGAGTTTGCAACTACTTTACTTTTGGAGAAAATTCAAAACATTCATTATTCAATAGGGCCCAAACTATCAAAAACCAGCCGTTTCAATGAACACACATTTCTTGGTAGAATCATGCAGGACTGAAATTTTTGATGTTTTTCTACTCCTCTCATGAGCCCAAACAAGTCTCTAAAAGCATGAGTTTGCAACTACTTTACTTTTGGAGAAAATTCAAAACATTCATTATTCAATAGAGCCCAATAGCAAAAACCAGCGTTTTGAATGAAGAATCACATTTCTTGGTAGAATCATGCAGGATTGAAATTTTTGATGGTTTTTTACTCCTCTCAACAGCCCAAACAAGTTTCTAAAAGGATGAGTTTGCAACTACTTTACTTTTGGAGAAAATTCAAAACATTCATTATTCAATAGAGCCCAATAGCAAAAACCAGCGTTTTGAATGAAGAATCACATTTCTTGGTAGAATCATGCAGGATTGAAATTTTTGATGGTTTTTTACTCCTCTCAACAGCCCAAACAAGTTTCTAAAAGGATGAGTTTGCAACTACTTTACTTTTGGAGAAAATTCAAAACATTCATTATTCAATAGGGCCCAAACTATCAAAAACCAGCCGTTTCAATGAACACACATGTCTTGGTAGAATCATGCAGGACTGAAATTTTTGATGTTTTTCTACTCATCTCATGAGCCCAAACAAGTCTCTAAAAGCATGAGTTTGCAACTACTTTACTTTTGGAGAAAATTCAAAACATTCATTATTCAATAGAGCCCAATAGCAAAAACCAGCGTTTTGAATGAAGAATCACATTTCTTGGTAGAATCATGCAGGATTGAAATTTTTGATGGTTTTTTACTCCTCTCAACAGCCCAAACAAGTTTCTAAAAGGATGAGTTTGCAACTACTTTACTTTTGGAGAAAATTCAAAACATTCATTATTCAATAGGGCCCAAACTATCAAAAACCAGCGGTTTGAATGAACACATTTCTTGGTAGAATCATGCAGGACTGAAATTTTTGATGTTTTTCTACTCCTCTCATGAGCCCAAACAAGTCTCTAAAAGCATGAGTTTGCAACTACTTTACTTTTGGAGAAAATTCAAAACATTCACTATTCAATAGAGCCCAATAGCAAAAATCAGGTTTTGAATGAAGAATCACATTTCTTGGTAAAATCATGCAGGATTGAAATTTTTGATGGTTTTTTACTCCTCTCAACAGCCCAAACAAGTTTCTAAAAGGATGAGTTTGCAACTACTTTACTTTTGGAGAAAATTCAAAACATTAATTATTCAATAGGGCCCAAACTATCAAAAACCAGCGGTTTGAATGAACACATTTCTTGGTAGAATCATGCAGGACTGAAATTTTTGATGTTTTTCTACTCCTCTCATGAGCCCAAACAAGTCTCTAAAAGCATGAGTTTGCAACTACTTTACTTTTGGAGAAAATTCAAAACATTCACTATTCAAAAGAGCCCAATAGCAAAAATCAGGTTTTGAATGAAGAATCACATTTCTTGGTAAAATCATGCAGGATTGAAATTTTTGATGGTTTTTTACTACTCTCAACAGCCCAAACAAGTTTCTAAAAGGATGAGTTTGCAACTACTTTACTTTTGGAGAAAATTCAAAACATTCATTATTCAATAGGGCCCAAACTATCAAAAACCAGCGGTTTCAATGAACACACATTTCTTGGTAGAATCATGCAGGACTGAAATTTTTGATGTTTTTCTACTCCTCTCATGAGCCCAAACAAGTCTCTAAAAGCATGAGTTTGCAACTACTTTACTTTTGGAGAAAATTCAAAACATTCATTATTCAATAGAGCCCAATAGCAAAAACCAGCGTTTTGAATGAAGAATCACATTTCTTGGTACAATCATGCAGGATTGAAATTTTTGATGGTTTTTTACTCCTCTCAACAGCCCAAACAAGTTTCTAAAAGGATGAGTTTGCAACTACTTTACTTTTGGAGAAAATTCAAAACATTCATTATTCAATAGGGCCCAAACTATCAAAAACCAGCCGTTTCAATGAACACACATTTCTTGGTAGAATCATGCAGGACTGAAATTTTTGATGTTTTTCTACTCCTCTCATGAGCCCAAACAAGTCTCTAAAAGCATGAGTTTGCAACTACTTTACTTTTGGAGAAAATTCAAAACATTCATTATTCAATAGAGCCCAATAGCAAAAACCAGCGTTTTGAATGAAGAATCACATTTCTTGGTAGAATCATGCAGGATTGAAATTTTTGATGGTTTTTTACTCCTCTCAACAGCCCAAACAAGTTTCTAAAAGGATGAGTTTGCAACTACTTTACTTTTGGAGAAAATTCAAAACATTCATTATTCAATAGGGCCCAAACTATCAAAAACCAGCGGTTTCAATGAACACACATTTCTTGGTAGAATCATGCAGGACTGAAATTTTTGATGTTTTTCTACTCCTCTCATGAGCCCAAACAAGTCTCTAAAAGCATGAGTTTGCAACTACTTTACTTTTGGAGAAAATTCAAAACATTCATTATTCAATAGAGCCCAATAGCAAAAACCAGCGTTTTGAATGAAGAATCACATTTCTTGGTAGAATCATGCAGGATTGAAATTTTTGATGGTTTTTTACTCCTCTCAACAGCCCAAACAAGTTTCTAAAAGGATGAGTTTGCAACTACTTTACTTTTGGAGAAAATTCAAAACATTCATTATTCAATAGGGCCCAAACTATCAAAAACCAGCGGTTTCAATGAACACACATTTCTTGGTAGAATCATGCAGGACTGAAATTTTTGATGTTTTTCTACTCCTCTCATGAGCCCAAACAAGTCTCTAAAAGCATGAGTTTGCAACTACTTTACTTTTGGAGAAAATTCAAAACATTCATTATTCAATAGAGCCCAATAGCAAAAACCAGCGTTTTGAATGAAGAATCACATTTCTTGGTAGAATCATGCAGGATTGAAATTTTTGATGGTTTTTTACTCCTCTCAACAGCCCAAACAAGTTTCTAAAAGGATGAGTTTGCAACTACTTTACTTTTGAAGAAAATTCAAAACATTCATTATTCAATAGGGCCCAAACTATCAAAAACCAGCGGTTTCAATGAACACACATTTCTTGGTAGAATCATGCAGGACTGAAATTTTTGATGTTTTTCTACTCCTCTCATGAGCCCAAACAAGTCTCTAAAAGCATGAGTTTGCAACTACTTTACTTTTGGAGAAAATTCAAAACATTCATTATTCAATAGGGCCCAAACTATCAAAAACCAGCGGTTTGAATGAACACACATTTCTTGGTAGAATCATGCAGGACTGAAATTTTTGATGTTTTTCTACTCCTCTCATGAGCCCAAACAAGTCTCTAAAAGCATGAGTTTGCAACTACTTTACTTTTGGATAAAATTCAAAACATTCATTATTCAATAGAGCCCAATAGCAAAAACCAGCGTTTTGAATGAAGAATTACATTTCTTGGTAGAATCATGCAGGATTGAAATTTTTGATGGTTTTTTACTCCTCTCAACATCCCAAACAAGTTTCTAAAAGGATGAGTTTGCAACTACTTTACTTTTGGAGAAAATTCAAAACATTCATTATTCAATAGGGCCCAAACTATCAAAAACCAGCGGTTTGAATGAACACATTTCTTGGTAGAATCATGCAGGACTGAAATTTTTGATGTTTTTCTACTCCTCTCATGAGCCCAAACAAGTCTCTAAAAGCATGAGTTTGCAACTACTTTACTTTTGGAGAAAATTCAAAACATTCACTATTCAATAGAGCCCAATAGCAAAAATCAGGTTTTGAATGAAGAATCACATTTCTTGGTAAAATCATGCAGGATTGAAATTTTTGATGGTTTTTTACTCCTCTCAACAGCCCAAACAAGTTTCTAAAAGGATGAGTTTGCAACTACTTTACTTTTGGAGAAAATTCAAAACATTAATTATTCAATAGGGCCCAAACTATCAAAAACCAGCGGTTTGAATGAACACATTTCTTGGTAGAATCATGCAGGACTGAAATTTTTGATGTTTTTCTACTCCTCTCATGAGCCCAAACAAGTCTCTAAAAGCATGAGTTTGCAACTACTTTACTTTTGGAGAAAATTCAAAACATTCATTATTCAATAGAGCCCAATAGCAAAAACCAGCGTTTTGAATGAAGAATCACATTTCTTGGTAGAATCATGCAGGATTGAAATTTTTGATGGTTTTTTACTCCTCTCAACAGCCCAAACAAGTTTCTAAAAGGATGAGTTTGCAACTACTTTACTTTTGGAGAAAATTCAAAACATTCATTATTCAATAGGGCCCAAACTATCAAAAACCAGCGGTTTCAATGAACACACATTTCTTGGTAGAATCATGCAGGACTGAAATTTTTGATGTTTTTCTACTCCTCTCGTGAGCCCAAACAAGTCTCTAAAAGCATGAGTTTGCAACTACTTTACTTTTGGAGAAAATTCAAAACATTCATTATTCAATAGAGCCCAATAGCAAAAACCAGCGTTTTGAATGAAGAATCACATTTCTTGGTAGAATCATGCAGGATTGAAATTTTTGATGGTTTTTTACTCCTCTCAACAGCCCAAACAAGTTTCTAAAAGGATGAGTTTGCAACTACTTTACTTTTGGAGAAAATTCAAAACATTCATTATTCAATAGGGCCCAAACTATCAAAAACCAGCCGTTTCAATGAACACACATTTCTTGGTAGAATCATGCAGGACTGAAATTTTTGATGTTTTTCTACTCCTCTCATGAGCCCAAACAAGTCTCTAAAAGCATGAGTTTGCAACTACTTTACTTTTGGAGAAAATTCAAAACATTCATTATTCAATAGAGCCCAATAGCAAAAACCAGCGTTTTGAATGAAGAATCACATTTCTTGGTAGAATCATGCAGGATTGAAATTTTTGATGGTTTTTTACTCCTCTCAACAGCCCAAACAAGTTTCTAAAAGGATGAGTTTGCAACTACTTTACTTTTGGAGAAAATTCAAAACATTCATTATTCAATAGGGCCCAAACTATCAAAAACCAGCGGTTTCAATGAACACACATTTCTTGGTAGAATCATGCAGGACTGAAATTTTTGATGTTTTTCTACTCCTCTCATGAGCCCAAACAAGTCTCTAAAAGCATGAGTTTGCAACTACTTTACTTTTGGAGAAAATTCAAAACATTCATTATTCAATAGAGCCCAATAGCAAAAACCAGCGTTTTGAATGAAGAATCACATTTCTTGGTAGAATCATGCAGGATTGAAATTTTTGATGGTTTTTTACTCCTCTCAACAGCCCAAACAAGTTTCTAAAAGAATGAGTTTGCAACTACTTTACTTTTGGAGAAAATTCAAAACATTCATTATTCAATAGGGCCCAAACTATCAAAAACCAGCGGTTTCAATGAACACACATTTCTTGGTAGAATCATGCAGGACTGAAATTTTTGATGTTTTTCTACTCCTCTCATGAGCCCAAACAAGTCTCTAAAAGCATGAGTTTGCAACTACTTTACTTTTGGAGAAAATTCAAAACATTCATTATTCAATAGAGCCCAATAGCAAAAACCAGCGTTTTGAATGAAGAATCACATTTCTTGGTAGAATCATGCAGGATTGAAATTTTTGATGGTTTTTTACTCCTCTCAACAGCCCAAACAAGTTTCTAAAAGGATGAGTTTGCAACTACTTTACTTTTGGAGAAAATTCAAAACATTCATTATTCAATAGGGCCCAAACTATCAAAAACCAGCGGTTTCAATGAACACACATTTCTTGGTAGAATCATGCAGGACTGAAATTTTTGATGTTTTTCTACTCCTCTCAAGAGCCCAAACAAGTCTCTAAAAGCATGAGTTTGCAACTACTTTACTTTTGGAGAAAATTCAAAACATTCATTATTCAATAGAGCCCAATAGCAAAAACCAGAGTTTTGAATGAAGAATCACATTTCTTGGTAGAATCATGCAGGATTGAAATTTTTGATGGTTTTTTACTCCTCTCAACAGCCCAAACAAGTTTCTAAAAGGATGAGTTTGCAACTACTTTACTTTTGGAGAAAATTCAAGACATTCATTATTCAATACGGCCCAAACTATCAAAAACCAGCGGTTTCAATGAACACACATTTCTTGGTAGAATCATGCAGGACTGAAATTTTTGATGTTTTTCTAGTCCTCTCATGAGCCCAAACAAGTCTCTAAAAGCATGAGTTTGCAACTACTTTACTTTTGGAGAAAATTCAAAACATTCATTATTCAATAGAGCCCAATAGCAAAAACCAGCGTTTTGAATGAAGAATCACATTTCTTGGTAGAATCATGCAGGATTGAAATTTTTGATGGTTTTTTACTCCTCTCAACAGCCCAAACAAGTTTCTAAAAGGATGAGTTTGCAACTACTTTACTTTTGGAGAAAATTCAAAACATTCATTATTCAATAGGGCCCAAACTATCAAAAACCAGCGGTTTCAATGAACACACATTTCTTGGTAGAATCATGCAGGACTGAAATTTTTGATGTTTTTCTACTCCTCTCATGAGCCCAAACAAGTCTCTAAAAGCATGAGTTTGCAACTACTTTACTTTTGGAGAAAATTCAAAACATTCATTATTCAATAGGGCCCAAACTATCAAAAACCAGCGGTTTGAATGAACACACATTTCTTGGTAGAATCATGCAGGACTGAAATTTTTGATGTTTTTCTACTCCTCTCATGAGCCCAAACAAGTCTCTAAAAGCATGAGTTTGCAACTACTTTACTTTTGGAGAAAATTCAAAACATTCACTATTCAATAGAGCCCAATAGCAAAAATCAGGTTTTGAATGAAGAATCACATTTCTTGGTAAAATCATGCAGGATTGAAATTTTTGATGGTTTTTTACTCTTCTCAACAGCCCAAACAAGTTTCTAAAAGGATGAGTTTGCAACTACTTTACTTTTGGAGAAAATTTAAAACATTCATTATTCAATAGGGCCCAAACTATCAAAAACCAGCGGTTTCAATGAACACACATTTCTTGGTAGAATGATGCAGGACTGAAATTTTTGATGTTTTTCTACTCCTCTCATGAGCCCAAACAAATCTCTAAAAGCATGAGTTTGCAACTACTTTACTTTTGGAGAAAATTCAAAACATTCATTATTCAATAGAGCCCAATAGCAAAAACCAGCGTTTTGAATGAAGAATCACATTTCTTGGTAGAATCATGCAGGATTGAAATTTTTGATGGTTTTTTACTCCTCTCAACAGCCCAAACAAGTTTCTAAAAGGATGAGTTTGCAACTACTTTACTTTTGGAGAAAATTCAAAACATTCATTATTCAATAGGGCCCAAACTATCAAAAACCAGCGGTTTCAATGAACACACATTTCTTGGTAGAATCATGCAGGACTGAAATTTTTGATGTTTTTCTACTCCTCTCATGAGCCCAAACAAGTCTCTAAAAGCATGAGTTTGCAACTACTTTACTTTTGGAGAAAATTCAAAACATTCATTATTCAATAGAGCCCAATAGCAAAAACCAGCGTTTTGAATGAAGAATCACATTTCTTGGTAGAATCATGCAGGATTGAAATTTTTGATGGTTTTTTACTCCTCTCAACAGCCCAAACAAGTTTCTAAAAGGATGAGTTTGCAACTACTTTACTTTTGAAGAAAATTCAAAACATTCATTATTCAATAGGGCCCAAACTATCAAAAACCAGCGGTTTCAATGAACACACATTTCTTGGTAGAATCATGCAGGACTGAAATTTTTGATGTTTTTCTACTCCTCTCATGAGCCCAAACAAGTCTCTAAAAGCATGAGTTTGCAACTACTTTACTTTTGGAGAAAATTCAAAACATTCATTATTCAATAGGGCCCAAACTATCAAAAACCAGCGGTTTGAATGAACACACATTTCTTGGTAGAATCATGCAGGACTGAAATTTTTGATGTTTTTCTACTCCTCTCATGAGCCCAAACAAGTCTCTAAAAGCATGAGTTTGCAACTACTTTACTTTTGGAGAAAATTCAAAACATTCATTATTCAATAGAGCCCAATAGCAAAAACCAGCGTTTTGAATGAAGAATCACATTTCTTGGTAGAATCATGCAGGATTGAAATTTTTGATGGTTTTTTACTCCTCTCAACAGCCCAAACAAGTTTCTAAAAGGATGAGTTTGCAACTACTTTACTTTTGGAGAAAATTCAAAACATTCATTATTCAATAGGGCCCAAACTATCAAAAACCAGCGGTTTGAATGAACACATTTCTTGGTAGAATCATGCAGGACTGAAATTTTTGATGTTTTTCTACTCCTCTCATGAGCCCAAACAAGTCTCTAAAAGCATGAGTTTGCAACTACTTTACTTTTGGAGAAAATTCAAAACATTCACTATTCAATAGAGCCCAATAGCAAAAATCAGGTTTTGAATGAAGAATCACATTTCTTGGTAAAATCATGCAGGATTGAAATTTTTGATGGTTTTTTACTCCTCTCAACAGCCCAAACAAGTTTCTAAAAGGATGAGTTTGCAACTACTTTACTTTTGGAGAAAATTCAAAACATTAATTATTCAATAGGGCCCAAACTATCAAAAACCAGCGGTTTGAATGAACACATTTCTTGGTAGAATCATGCAGGACTGAAATTTTTGATGTTTTTCTACTCCTCTCATGAGCCCAAACAAGTCTCTAAAAGCATGAGTTTGCAACTACTTTACTTTTGGAGAAAATTCAAAACATTCACTATTCAAAAGAGCCCAATAGCAAAAATCAGGTTTTGAATGAAGAATCACATTTCTTGGTAAAATCATGCAGGATTGAAATTTTTGATGGTTTTTTACTACTCTCAACAGCCCAAACAAGTTTCTAAAAGGATGAGTTTGCAACTACTTTACTTTTGGAGAAAATTCAAAACATTCATTATTCAATAGGGCCCAAACTATCAAAAACCAGCGGTTTCAATGAACACACATTTCTTGGTAGAATCATGCAGGACTGAAATTTTTGATGTTTTTCTACTCCTCTCATGAGCCCAAACAAGTCTCTAAAAGCATGAGTTTGCAACTACTTTACTTTTGGAGAAAATTCAAAACATTCATTATTCAATAGAGCCCAATAGCAAAAACCAGCGTTTTGAATGAAGAATCACATTTCTTGGTAGAATCATGCAGGATTGAAATTTTTGATGGTTTTTTACTCCTCTCAACAGCCCAAACAAGTTTCTAAAAGGATGAGTTTGCAACTACTTTACTTTTGGAGAAAATTCAAAACATTCATTATTCAATAGGGCCCAAACTATCAAAAACCAGCGGTTTCAATGAACACACATTTCTTGGTAGAATCATGCAGGACTGAAATTTTTGATGTTTTTCTACTCCTCTCGTGAGCCCAAACAAGTCTCTAAAAGCATGAGTTTGCAACTACTTTACTTTTGGAGAAAATTCAAAACATTCATTATTCAATAGAGCCCAATAGCAAAAACCAGCGTTTTGAATGAAGAATCACATTTCTTGGTAGAATCATGCAGGATTGAAATTTTTGATGGTTTTTTACTCCTCTCAACAGCCCAAACAAGTTTCTAAAAGGATGAGTTTGCAACTACTTTACTTTTGGAGAAAATTCAAAACATTCATTATTCAATAGGGCCCAAACTATCAAAAACCAGCCGTTTCAATGAACACACATTTCTTGGTAGAATCATGCAGGACTGAAATTTTTGATGTTTTTCTACTCCTCTCATGAGCCCAAACAAGTCTCTAAAAGCATGAGTTTGCAACTACTTTACTTTTGGAGAAAATTCAAAACATTCATTATTCAATAGAGCCCAATAGCAAAAACCAGCGTTTTGAATGAAGAATCACATTTCTTGGTAGAATCATGCAGGATTGAAATTTTTGATGGTTTTTTACTCCTCTCAACAGCCCAAACAAGTTTCTAAAAGGATGAGTTTGCAACTACTTTACTTTTGGAGAAAATTCAAAACATTCATTATTCAATAGGGCCCAAACTATCAAAAACCAGCGGTTTCAATGAACACACATTTCTTGGTAGAATCATGCAGGACTGAAATTTTTGATGTTTTTCTACTCCTCTCATGAGCCCAAACAAGTCTCTAAAAGCATGAGTTTGCAACTACTTTACTTTTGGAGAAAATTCAAAACATTCATTATTCAATAGAGCCCAATAGCAAAAACCAGCGTTTTGAATGAAGAATCACATTTCTTGGTAGAATCATGCAGGATTGAAATTTTTGATGGTTTTTTACTCCTCTCAACAGCCCAAACAAGTTTCTAAAAGGATGAGTTTGCAACTACTTTACTTTTGGAGAAAATTCAAAACATTCATTATTCAATAGGGCCCAAACTATCAAAAACCAGCGGTTTCAATGAACACACATTTCTTGGTAGAATCATGCAGGACTGAAATTTTTGATGTTTTTCTACTCCTCTCATGAGCCCAAACAAGTCTCTAAAAGCATGAGTTTGCAACTACTTTACTTTTGGAGAAAATTCAAAACATTCATTATTCAATAGAGCCCAATAGCAAAAACCAGCGTTTTGAATGAAGAATCACATTTCTTGGTAGAATCATGCAGGATTGAAATTTTTGATGGTTTTTTACTCCTCTCAACAGCCCAAACAAGTTTCTAAAAGGATGAGTTTGCAACTACTTTACTTTTGGAGAAAATTCAAAACATTCATTATTCAATAGGGCCCAAACTATCAAAAACCAGCGGTTTCAATGAACACACATTTCTTGGTAGAATCATGCAGGACTGAAATTTTTGATGTTTTTCTACTCCTCTCAAGAGCCCAAACAAGTCTCTAAAAGCATGAGTTTGCAACTACTTTACTTTTGGAGAAAATTCAAAACATTCATTATTCAATAGAGCCCAATAGCAAAAACCAGCGTTTTGAATGAAGAATCACATTTCTTGGTAGAATCATGCAGGATTGAAATTTTTGATGGTTTTTTACTCCTCTCAACAGCCCAAACAAGTTTCTAAAAGGATGAGTTTGCAACTACTTTACTTTTGGAGAAAATTCAAGACATTCATTATTCAATACGGCCCAAACTATCAAAAACCAGCGGTTTCAATGAACACACATTTCTTGGTAGAATCATGCAGGACTGAAATTTTTGATGTTTTTCTACTCCTCTCATGAGCCCAAACAAGTCTCTAAAAGCATGAGTTTGCAACTACTTTACTTTTGGAGAAAATTCAAAACATTCATTATTCAATAGAGCCCAATAGCAAAAACCAGCGTTTTGAATGAAGAATCACATTTCTTGGTAGAATCATGCAGGATTGAAATTTTTGATGGTTTTTTACTCCTCTCAACAGCCCAAACAAGTTTCTAAAAGGATGAGTTTGCAACTACTTTACTTTTGGAGAAAATTCAAAACATTCATTATTCAATAGGGCCCAAACTATCAAAAACCAGCGGTTTCAATGAACACACATTTCTTGGTAGAATCATGCAGGACTGAAATTTTTGATGTTTTTCTACTCCTCTCGTGAGCCCAAACAAGTCTCTAAAAGCATGAGTTTGCAACTACTTTACTTTTGGAGAAAATTCAAAACATTCATTATTCAATAGAGCCCAATAGCAAAAACCAGCGTTTTGAATGAAGAATCACATTTCTTGGTAGAATCATGCAGGATTGAAATTTTTGATGGTTTTTTACTCCTCTCAACAGCCCAAACAAGTTTCTAAAAGGATGAGTTTGCAACTACTTTACTTTTGGAGAAAATTCAAAACATTCATTATTCAATAGGGCCCAAACTATCAAAAACCAGCCGTTTCAATGAACACACATTTCTTGGTAGAATCATGCAGGACTGAAATTTTTGATGTTTTTCTACTCCTCTCATGAGCCCAAACAAGTCTCTAAAAGCATGAGTTTGCAACTACTTTACTTTTGGAGAAAATTCAAAACATTCATTATTCAATAGAGCCCAATAGCAAAAACCAGCGTTTTGAATGAAGAATCACATTTCTTGGTAGAATCATGCAGGATTGAAATTTTTGATGGTTTTTTACTCCTCTCAACAGCCCAAACAAGTTTCTAAAAGGATGAGTTTGCAACTACTTTACTTTTGGAGAAAATTCAAAACATTCATTATTCAATAGAGCCCAATAGCAAAAACCAGCGTTTTGAATGAAGAATCACATTTCTTGGTAGAATCATGCAGGATTGAAATTTTTGATGGTTTTTTACTCCTCTCAACAGCCCAAACAAGTTTCTAAAAGGATGAGTTTGCAACTACTTTACTTTTGGAGAAAATTCAAAACATTCATTATTCAATAGGGCCCAAACTATCAAAAACCAGCCGTTTCAATGAACACACATGTCTTGGTAGAATCATGCAGGACTGAAATTTTTGATGTTTTTCTACTCATCTCATGAGCCCAAACAAGTCTCTAAAAGCATGAGTTTGCAACTACTTTACTTTTGGAGAAAATTCAAAACATTCATTATTCAATAGAGCCCAATAGCAAAAACCAGCGTTTTGAATGAAGAATCACATTTCTTGGTAGAATCATGCAGGATTGAAATTTTTGATGGTTTTTTACTCCTCTCAACAGCCCAAACAAGTTTCTAAAAGGATGAGTTTGCAACTACTTTACTTTTGGAGAAAATTCAAAACATTCATTATTCAATAGGGCCCAAACTATCAAAAACCAGCGGTTTGAATGAACACATTTCTTGGTAGAATCATGCAGGACTGAAATTTTTGATGTTTTTCTACTCCTCTCATGAGCCCAAACAAGTCTCTAAAAGCATGAGTTTGCAACTACTTTACTTTTGGAGAAAATTCAAAACATTCACTATTCAATAGAGCCCAATAGCAAAAATCAGGTTTTGAATGAAGAATCACATTTCTTGGTAAAATCATGCAGGATTGAAATTTTTGATGGTTTTTTACTCCTCTCAACAGCCCAAACAAGTTTCTAAAAGGATGAGTTTGCAACTACTTTACTTTTGGAGAAAATTCAAAACATTCATTATTCAATAGGGCCCAAACTATCAAAAACCAGCGGTTTGAATGAACACATTTCTTGGTAGAATCATGCAGGACTGAAATTTTTGATGTTTTTCTACTCCTCTCATGAGCCCAAACAAGTCTCTAAAAGCATGAGTTTGCAACTACTTTACTTTTGGAGAAAATTCAAAACATTCACTATTCAAAAGAGCCCAATAGCAAAAATCAGGTTTTGAATGAAGAATCACATTTCTTGGTAAAATCATGCAGGATTGAAATTTTTGATGGTTTTTTACTACTCTCAACAGCCCAAACAAGTTTCTAAAAGGATGAGTTTGCAACTACTTTACTTTTGGAGAAAATTCAAAACATTCATTATTCAATAGGGCCCAAACTATCAAAAACCAGCGGTTTCAATGAACACACATTTCTTGGTAGAATCATGCAGGACTGAAATTTTTGATGTTTTTCTACTCCTCTCATGAGCCCAAACAAGTCTCTAAAAGCATGAGTTTGCAACTACTTTACTTTTGGAGAAAATTCAAAACATTCATTATTCAATAGAGCCCAATAGCAAAAACCAGCGTTTTGAATGAAGAATCACATTTCTTGGTAGAATCATGCAGGATTGAAATTTTTGATGGTTTTTTACTCCTCTCAACAGCCCAAACAAGTTTCTAAAAGGATGAGTTTGCAACTACTTTACTTTTGGAGAAAATTCAAAACATTCATTATTCAATAGGGCCCAAACTATCAAAAACCAGCGGTTTCAATGAACACACATTTCTTGGTAGAATCATGCAGGACTGAAATTTTTGATGTTTTTCTACTCCTCTCGTGAGCCCAAACAAGTCTCTAAAAGCATGAGTTTGCAACTACTTTACTTTTGGAGAAAATTCAAAACATTCATTATTCAATAGAGCCCAATAGCAAAAACCAGCGTTTTGAATGAAGAATCACATTTCTTGGTAGAATCATGCAGGATTGAAATTTTTGATGGTTTTTTACTCCTCTCAACAGCCCAAACAAGTTTCTAAAAGGATGAGTTTGCAACTACTTTACTTTTGGAGAAAATTCAAAACATTCATTATTCAATAGGGCCCAAACTATCAAAAACCAGCCGTTTCAATGAACACACATTTCTTGGTAGAATCATGCAGGACTGAAATTTTTGATGTTTTTCTACTCCTCTCATGAGCCCAAACAAGTCTCTAAAAGCATGAGTTTGCAACTACTTTACTTTTGGAGAAAATTCAAAACATTCATTATTCAATAGAGCCCAATAGCAAAAACCAGCGTTTTGAATGAAGAATCACATTTCTTGGTAGAATCATGCAGGATTGAAATTTTTGATGGTTTTTTACTCCTCTCAACAGCCCAAACAAGTTTCTAAAAGGATGAGTTTGCAACTACTTTACTTTTGGAGAAAATTCAAAACATTCATTATTCAATAGGGCCCAAACTATCAAAAACCAGCGGTTTCAATGAACACACATTTCTTGGTAGAATCATGCAGGACTGAAATTTTTGATGTTTTTCTACTCCTCTCATGAGCCCAAACAAGTCTCTAAAAGCATGAGTTTGCAACTACTTTACTTTTGGAGAAAATTCAAAACATTCATTATTCAATAGAGCCCAATAGCAAAAACCAGCGTTTTGAATGAAGAATCACATTTCTTGGTAGAATCATGCAGGATTGAAATTTTTGATGGTTTTTTACTCCTCTCAACAGCCCAAACAAGTTTCTAAAAGGATGAGTTTGCAACTACTTTACTTTTGGAGAAAATTCAAAACATTCATTATTCAATAGGGCCCAAACTATCAAAAACCAGCGGTTTCAATGAACACACATTTCTTGGTAGAATCATGCAGGACTGAAATTTTTGATGTTTTTCTACTCCTCTCATGAGCCCAAACAAGTCTCTAAAAGCATGAGTTTGCAACTACTTTACTTTTGGAGAAAATTCAAAACATTCATTATTCAATAGAGCCCAATAGCAAAAACCAGCGTTTTGAATGAAGAATCACATTTCTTGGTAGAATCATGCAGGATTGAAATTTTTGATGGTTTTTTACTCCTCTCAACAGCCCAAACAAGTTTCTAAAAGGATGAGTTTGCAACTACTTTACTTTTGGAGAAAATTCAAAACATTCATTATTCAATAGGGCCCAAACTATCAAAAACCAGCGGTTTCAATGAACACACATTTCTTGGTAGAATCATGCAGGACTGAAATTTTTGATGTTTTTCTACTCCTCTCGTGAGCCCAAACAAGTCTCTAAAAGCATGAGTTTGCAACTACTTTACTTTTGGAGAAAATTCAAAACATTCATTATTCAATAGAGCCCAATAGCAAAAACCAGCGTTTTGAATGAAGAATCACATTTCTTGGTAGAATCATGCAGGATTGAAATTTTTGATGGTTTTTTACTCCTCTCAACAGCCCAAACAAGTTTCTAAAAGGATGAGTTTGCAACTACTTTACTTTTGGAGAAAATTCAAAACATTCATTATTCAATAGGGCCCAAACTATCAAAAACCAGCGGTTTCAATGAACACACATTTCTTGGTAGAATCATGCAGGACTGAAATTTTTGATGTTTTTCTACTCCTCTCGTGAGCCCAAACAAGTCTCTAAAAGCATGAGTTTGCAACTACTTTACTTTTGGAGAAAATTCAAAACATTCATTATTCAATAGAGCCCAATAGCAAAAACCAGCGTTTTGAATGAAGAATCACATTTCTTGGTAGAATCATGCAGGATTGAAATTTTTGATGGTTTTTTACTCCTCTCAACAGCCCAAACAAGTTTCTAAAAGGATGAGTTTGCAACTACTTTACTTTTGGAGAAAATTCAAAACATTCATTATTCAATAGGGCCCAAACTATCAAAAACCAGCCGTTTCAATGAACACACATTTCTTGGTAGAATCATGCAGGACTGAAATTTTTGATGTTTTTCTACTCCTCTCATGAGCCCAAACAAGTCTCTAAAAGCATGAGTTTGCAACTACTTTACTTTTGGAGAAAATTCAAAACATTCATTATTCAATAGAGCCCAATAGCAAAAACCAGCGTTTTGAATGAAGAATCACATTTCTTGGTAGAATCATGCAGGATTGAAATTTTTGATGGTTTTTTACTCCTCTCAACAGCCCAAACAAGTTTCTAAAAGGATGAGTTTGCAACTACTTTACTTTTGGAGAAAATTCAAAACATTCATTATTCAATAGAGCCCAATAGCAAAAACCAGCGTTTTGAATGAAGAATCACATTTCTTGGTAGAATCATGCAGGATTGAAATTTTTGATGGTTTTTTACTCCTCTCAACAGCCCAAACAAGTTTCTAAAAGGATGAGTTTGCAACTACTTTACTTTTGGAGAAAATTCAAAACATTCATTATTCAATAGGGCCCAAACTATCAAAAACCAGCCGTTTCAATGAACACACATGTCTTGGTAGAATCATGCAGGACTGAAATTTTTGATGTTTTTCTACTCATCTCATGAGCCCAAACAAGTCTCTAAAAGCATGAGTTTGCAACTACTTTACTTTTGGAGAAAATTCAAAACATTCACTATTCAATAGAGCCCAATAGCAAAAATCAGGTTTTGAATGAAGAATCACATTTCTTGGTAAAATCATGCAGGATTGAAATTTTTGATGGTTTTTTACTCCTCTCAACAGCCCAAACAAGTTTCTAAAAGGATGAGTTTGCAACTACTTTACTTTTGGAGAAAATTCAAAACATTCATTATTCAATAGGGCCCAAACTATCAAAAACCAGCGGTTTCAATGAACACACATTTCTTGGTAGAATCATGCAGGACTGAAATTTTTGATGTTTTTCTACTCCTCTCGTGAGCCCAAACAAGTCTCTAAAAGCATGAGTTTGCAACTACTTTACTTTTGGAGAAAATTCAAAACATTCATTATTCAATAGAGCCCAATAGCAAAAACCAGCGTTTTGAATGAAGAATCACATTTCTTGGTAGAATCATGCAGGATTGAAATTTTTGATGGTTTTTTACTCCTCTCAACAGCCCAAACAAGTTTCTAAAAGGATGAGTTTGCAACTACTTTACTTTTGGAGAAAATTCAAAACATTCATTATTCAATAGGGCCCAAACTATCAAAAACCAGCCGTTTCAATGAACACACATTTCTTGGTAGAATCATGCAGGACTGAAATTTTTGATGTTTTTCTACTCCTCTCATGAGCCCAAACAAGTCTCTAAAAGCATGAGTTTGCAACTACTTTACTTTTGGAGAAAATTCAAAACATTCATTATTCAATAGAGCCCAATAGCAAAAACCAGCGTTTTGAATGAAGAATCACATTTCTTGGTAGAATCATGCAGGATTGAAATTTTTGATGGTTTTTTACTCCTCTCAACAGCCCAAACAAGTTTCTAAAAGGATGAGTTTGCAACTACTTTACTTTTGGAGAAAATTCAAAACATTCATTATTCAATAGGGCCCAAACTATAAAAAACCAGCGGTTTCAATGAACACACATTTCTTGGTAGAATCATGCAGGACTGAAATTTTTGATGTTTTTCTACTCCTCTCATGAGCCCAAACAAGTCTCTAAAAGCATGAGTTTGCAACTACTTTACTTTTGGAGAAAATTCAAAACATTCATTATTCAATAGGGCCCAAACTATCAAAAACCAGCGGTTTGAATGAACACACATTTCTTGGTAGAATCATGCAGGACTGAAATTTTTGATGTTTTTCTACTCCTCTCATGAGCCCAAACAAGTCTCTAAAAGCATGAGTTTGCAACTACTTTACTTTTGGAGAAAATTCAAAACATTCATTATTCAATAGAGCCCAATAGCAAAAACCAGCGTTTTGAATGAAGAATCACATTTCTTGGTAGAATCATGCAGGATTGAAATTTTTGATGGTTTTTTACTCCTCTCAACAGCCCAAACAAGTTTCTAAAAGGATGAGTTTGCAACTACTTTACTTTTGGAGAAAATTCAAAACATTCATTATTCAATAGGGCCCAAACTATCAAAAACCAGCCGTTTCAATGAACACACATGTCTTGGTAGAATCATGCAGGACTGAAATTTTTGATGTTTTTCTACTCATCTCATGAGCCCAAACAAGTCTCTAAAAGCATGAGTTTGCAACTACTTTACTTTTGGAGAAAATTCAAAACATTCACTATTCAATAGAGCCCAATAGCAAAAATCAGGTTTTGAATGAAGAATCACATTTCTTGGTAAAATCATGCAGGATTGAAATTTTTGATGGTTTTTTACTCCTCTCAACAGCCCAAACAAGTTTCTAAAAGGATGAGTTTGCAACTACTTTACTTTTGGAGAAAATTCAAAACATTCATTATTCAATAGGGCCCAAACTATCAAAAACCAGCGGTTTCAATGAACACACATTTCTTGGTAGAATCATGCAGGACTGAAATTTTTGATGTTTTTCTACTCCTCTCATGAGCCCAAACTAGTCTCTAAAAGCATGAGTTTGCAACTACTTTACTTTTGGAGAAAATTCAAAACATTCACTATTCAATAGAGCCCAATAGCAAAAATCAGGTTTTGAATGAAGAATCACATTTCTTGGTAAAATCATGCAGGATTGAAATTTTTGATGGTTTTTTACTCCTCTCAACAGCCCAAACAAGTTTCTAAAAGGATGAGTTTGCAACTACTTTACTTTTGGAGAAAATTCAAAACATTCATTATTCAATAGGGCCCAAACTATCAAAAACCAGCGGTTTCAATGAACACACATTTCTTGGTAGAATCATGCAGGACTGAAATTTTTGATGTTTTTCTACTCCTCTCATGAGCCCAAACAAGTCTCTAAAAGCATGAGTTTGCAACTACTTTACTTTTGGAGAAAATTCAAAACATTCATTATTCAATAGAGCCCAATAGCAAAAACCAGCGTTTTAAATGAAGAATCACATTTCTTGGTAGAATCATGCAGGATTGAAATTTTTGATGGTTTTTTACTCCTCTCAACAGCCCAAACAAGTTTCTAAAAGGATGAGTTTGCAACTACTTTACTTTTGGAGAAAATTCAAAACATTCATTATTCAATAGGGCCCAAACTATCAAAAACCAGCGGTTTCAATGAACACATTTCTTGGTAGAATCATGCAGGACTGAAATTTTTGATGTTTTTCTACTCCTCTCATGAGCCCAAACAAGTCTCTAAAAGCATGAGTTTGCAACTACTTTACTTTTGGAGAAAATTCAAAACATTCATTATTCAATAGAGCCCAATAGCAAAAACCAGCGTTTTGAATGAAGAATCACATTTCTTGGTAGAATCATGCAGGATTGAAATTTTTGATGGTTTTTTACTCCTCTCAACAGCCCAAACAAGTTTCTAAAAGGATGAGTTTGCAACTACTTTACTTTTGGAGAAAATTCAAAACATTAATTATTCAATAGGGCCCAAACTATCAAAAACCAGCGGTTTGAATGAACACATTTCTTGGTAGAATCATGCAGGACTGAAATTTTTGATGTTTTTCTACTCCTCTCATGAGCCCAAACAAGTCTCTAAAAGCATGAGTTTGCAACTACTTTACTTTTGGAGAAAATTCAAAACATTCATTATTCAATAGAGCCCAATAGCAAAAACCAGCGTTTTGAATGAAGAATCACATTTCTTGGTAGAATCATGCAGGATTGAAATTTTTGATGGTTTTTTACTCCTCTCAACAGCCCAAACAAGTTTCTAAAAGGATGAGTTTGCAACTACTTTACTTTTGGAGAAAATTCAAAACATTCATTATTCAATAGGGCCCAAACTATCAAAAACCAGCGGTTTCAATGAACACACATTTCTTGGTAGAATCATGCAGGACTGAAATTTTTGATGTTTTTCTACTCCTCTCGTGAGCCCAAACAAGTCTCTAAAAGCATGAGTTTGCAACTACTTTACTTTTGGAGAAAATTCAAAACATTCATTATTCAATAGAGCCCAATAGCAAAAACCAGCGTTTTGAATGAAGAATCACATTTCTTGGTAGAATCATGCAGGATTGAAATTTTTGATGGTTTTTTACTCCTCTCAACAGCCCAAACAAGTTTCTAAAAGGATGAGTTTGCAACTACTTTACTTTTGGAGAAAATTCAAAACATTCATTATTCAATAGGGCCCAAACTATCAAAAACCAGCCGTTTCAATGAGCACACATTTCTTGGTAGAATCATGCAGGACTGAAATTTTTGATGTTTTTCTACTCCTCTCATGAGCCCAAACAAGTCTCTAAAAGCATGAGTTTGCAACTACTTTACTTTTGGAGAAAATTCAAAACATTCATTATTCAATAGAGCCCAATAGCAAAAACCAGCGTTTTGAATGAAGAATCACATTTCTTGGTAGAATCATGCAGGATTGAAATTTTTGATGGTTTTTTACTCCTCTCAACAGCCCAAACAAGTTTCTAAAAGGATGAGTTTGCAACTACTTTACTTTTGGAGAAAATTCAAAACATTCATTATTCAATAGGGCCCAAACTATCAAAAACCAGCGGTTTCAATGAACACACATTTCTTGGTAGAATCATGCAGGACTGAAATTTTTGATGTTTTTCTACTCCTCTCATGAGCCCAAACAAGTCTCTAAAAGCATGAGTTTGCAACTACTTTACTTTTGGAGAAAATTCAAAACATTCATTATTCAATAGAGCCCAATAGCAAAAACCAGCGTTTTGAATGAAGAATCACATTTCTTGGTAGAATCATGCAGGATTGAAATTTTTGATGGTTTTTTACTCCTCTCAACAGCCCAAACAAGTTTCTAAAAGGATGAGTTTGCAACTACTTTACTTTTGGAGAAAATTCAAAACATTCATTATTCAATAGGGCCCAAACTATCAAAAACCAGCGGTTTCAATGAACACACATTTCTTGGTAGAATCATGCAGGACTGAAATTTTTGATGTTTTTCTACTCCTCTCATGAGCCCAAACAAGTCTCTAAAAGCATGAGTTTGCAACTACTTTACTTTTGGAGAAAATTCAAAACATTCATTATTCAATAGAGCCCAATAGCAAAAACCAGCGTTTTGAATGAAGAATCACATTTCTTGGTAGAATCATGCAGGATTGAAATTTTTGATGGTTTTTTACTCCTCTCAACAGCCCAAACAAGTTTCTAAAAGGATGAGTTTGCAACTACTTTACTTTTGGAGAAAATTCAAAACATTCATTATTCAATAGGGCCCAAACTATCAAAAACCAGCGGTTTCAATGAACACACATTTCTTGGTAGAATCATGCAGGACTGAAATTTTTGATGTTTTTCTACTCCTCTCAAGAGCCCAAACAAGTCTCTAAAAGCATGAGTTTGCAACTACTTTACTTTTGGAGAAAATTCAAAACATTCATTATTCAATAGAGCCCAATAGCAAAAACCAGCGTTTTGAATGAAGAATCACATTTCTTGGTAGAATCATGCAGGATTGAAATTTTTGATGGTTTTTTACTCCTCTCAACAGCCCAAACAAGTTTCTAAAAGGATGAGTTTGCAACTACTTTACTTTTGGAGAAAATTCAAAACATTCATTATTCAATAGGGCCCAAACTATCAAAAACCAGCGGTTTCAATGAACACACATTTCTTGGTAGAATCATGCAGGACTGAAATTTTTGATGTTTTTCTACTCCTCTCATGAGCCCAAACAAGTCTCTAAAAGCATGAGTTTGCAACTACTTTACTTTTGGAGAAAATTCAAAACATTCATTATTCAATAGGGCCCAAACTATCAAAAACCAGCGGTTTGAATGAACACACATTTCTTGGTAGAATCATGCAGGACTGAAATTTTTGATGTTTTTCTACTCCTCTCATGAGCCCAAACAAGTCTCTAAAAGCATGAGTTTGCAACTACTTTACTTTTGGAGAAAATTCAAAACATTCACTATTCAATAGAGCCCAATAGCAAAAATCAGGTTTTGAATGAAGAATCACATTTCTTGGTAAAATCATGCAGGATTGAAATTTTTGATGGTTTTTTACTCCTCTCAACAGCCCAAACAAGTTTCTAAAAGGATGAGTTTGCAACTACTTTACTTTTGAAGAAAATTCAAAACATTCATTATTCAATAGGGCCCAAACTATCAAAAACCAGCGGTTTCAATGAACACACATTTCTTGGTAGAATCATGCAGGACTGAAATTTTTGATGTTTTTCTACTCCTCTCATGAGCCCAAACAAGTCTCTAAAAGCATGAGTTTGCAACTACTTTACTTTTGGAGAAAATTCAAAACATTCATTATTCAATAGGGCCCAAACTATCAAAAACCAGCGGTTTGAATGAACACACATTTCTTGGTAGAATCATGCAGGACTGAAATTTTTGATGTTTTTCTACTCCTCTCATGAGCCCAAACAAGTCTCTAAAAGCATGAGTTTGCAACTACTTTACTTTTGGAGAAAATTCAAAACATTCATTATTCAATAGAGCCCAATAGCAAAAACCAGCGTTTTGAATGAAGAATCACATTTCTTGGTAGAACCATGCAGGATTGAAATTTTTGATGGTTTTTTACTCCTCTCAACAGCCCAAACAAGTTTCTAAAAGGATGAGTTTGCAACTACTTTACTTTTGGAGAAAATTCAAAACATTCATTATTCAATAGGGCCCAAACTATCAAAAACCAGCCGTTTCAATGAACACACATGTCTTGGTAGAATCATGCAGGACTGAAATTTTTGATGTTTTTCTACTCATCTCATGAGCCCAAACAAGTCTCTAAAAGCATGAGTTTGCAACTACTTTACTTTTGGAGAAAATTCAAAACATTCACTATTCAATAGAGCCCAATAGCAAAAATCAGGTTTTGAATGAAGAATCACATTTCTTGGTAAAATCATGCAGGATTGAAATTTTTGATGGTTTTTTACTCCTCTCAACAGCCCAAACAAGTTTCTAAAAGGATGAGTTTGCAACTACTTTACTTTTGGAGAAAATTCAAAACATTCATTATTCAATAGGGCCCAAACTATCAAAAACCAGCGGTTTCAATGAACACACATTTCTTGGTAGAATCATGCAGGACTGAAATTTTTGATGTTTTTCTACTCCTCTCATGAGCCCAAACTAGTCTCTAAAAGCATGAGTTTGCAACTACTTTACTTTTGGAGAAAATTCAAAACATTCACTATTCAATAGAGCCCAATAGCAAAAATCAGGTTTTGAATGAAGAATCACATTTCTTGGTAAAATCATGCAGGATTGAAATTTTTGATGGTTTTTTACTCCTCTCAACAGCCCAAACAAGTTTCTAAAAGGATGAGTTTGCAACTACTTTACTTTTGGAGAAAATTCAAAACATTCATTATTCAATAGGGCCCAAACTATCAAAAACCAGCGGTTTCAATGAACACACATTTCTTGGTAGAATCATGCAGGACTGAAATTTTTGATGTTTTTCTACTCCTCTCATGAGCCCAAACAAGTCTCTAAAAGCATGAGTTTGCAACTACTTTACTTTTGGAGAAAATTCAAAACATTCATTATTCAATAGAGCCCAATAGCAAAAACCAGCGTTTTAAATGAAGAATCACATTTCTTGGTAGAATCATGCAGGATTGAAATTTTTGATGGTTTTTTACTCCTCTCAACAGCCCAAACAAGTTTCTAAAAGGATGAGTTTGCAACTACTTTACTTTTGGAGAAAATTCAAAACATTCATTATTCAATAGGGCCCAAACTATCAAAAACCAGCGGTTTCAATGAACACATTTCTTGGTAGAATCATGCAGGACTGAAATTTTTGATGTTTTTCTACTCCTCTCATGAGCCCAAACAAGTCTCTAAAAGCATGAGTTTGCAACTACTTTACTTTTGGAGAAAATTCAAAACATTCATTATTCAATAGAGCCCAATAGCAAAAACCAGCGTTTTGAATGAAGAATCACATTTCTTGGTAGAATCATGCAGGATTGAAATTTTTGATGGTTTTTTACTCCTCTCAACAGCCCAAACAAGTTTCTAAAAGGATGAGTTTGCAACTACTTTACTTTTGGAGAAAATTCAAAACATTTATTATTCAATAGGGCCCAAACTATCAAAAACCAGCGGTTTGAATGAACACATTTCTTGGTAGAATCATGCAGGACTGAAATTTTTGATGTTTTTCTACTCCTCTCATGAGCCCAAACAAGTCTCTAAAAGCATGAGTTTGCAACTACTTTACTTTTGGAGAAAATTCAAAACATTCACTATTCAATAGAGCCCAATAGCAAAAATCAGGTTTTGAATGAAGAATCACATTTCTTGGTAAAATCATGCAGGATTGAAATTTTTGATGGTTTTTTACTCCTCTCAACAGCCCAAACAAGTTTCTAAAAGGATGAGTTTGCAACTACTTTACTTTTGGAGAAAATTCAAAACATTCATTATTCAATAGGGCCCAAACTATCAAAAACCAGCGGTTTCAATGAACACACATTTCTTGGTAGAATCATGCAGGACTGAAATTTTTGATGTTTTTCTACTCCTCTCATGAGCCCAAACAAGTCTCTAAAAGCATGAGTTTGCAACTACTTTACTTTTGGAGAAAATTCAAAACATTCATTATTCAATAGAGCCCAATAGCAAAAACCAGCGTTTTGAATGAAGAATCACATTTCTTGGTAGAATCATGCAGGATTGAAATTTTTGATGGTTTTTTACTCCTCTCAACAGCCCAAACAAGTTTCTAAAAGGATGAGTTTGCAACTACTTTACTTTTGGAGAAAATTCAAAACATTCATTATTCAATAGGGCCCAAACTATCAAAAACCAGCGGTTTCAATGAACACACATTTCTTGGTAGAATCATGCAGGACTGAAATTTTTGATGTTTTTCTACTCCTCTCGTGAGCCCAAACAAGTCTCTAAAAGCATGAGTTTGCAACTACTTTACTTTTGGAGAAAATTCAAAACATTCATTATTCAATAGAGCCCAATAGCAAAAACCAGCGTTTTGAATGAAGAATCACATTTCTTGGTAGAATCATGCAGGATTGAAATTTTTGATGGTTTTTTACTCCTCTCAACAGCCCAAACAAGTTTCTAAAAGGATGAGTTTGCAACTACTTTACTTTTGGAGAAAATTCAAAACATTCATTATTCAATAGGGCCCAAACTATCAAAAACCAGCCGTTTCAATGAACACACATTTCTTGGTAGAATCATGCAGGACTGAAATTTTTGATGTTTTTCTACTCCTCTCATGAGCCCAAACAAGTCTCTAAAAGCATGAGTTTGCAACTACTTTACTTTTGGAGAAAATTCAAAACATTCATTATTCAATAGAGCCCAATAGCAAAAACCAGCGTTTTGAATGAAGAATCACATTTCTTGGTAGAATCATGCAGGATTGAAATTTTTGATGGTTTTTTACTCCTCTCAACAGCCCAAACAAGTTTCTAAAAGGATGAGTTTGCAACTACTTTACTTTTGGAGAAAATTCAAAACATTCATTATTCAATAGGGCCCAAACTATCAAAAACCAGCGGTTTCAATGAACACACATTTCTTGGTAGAATCATGCAGGACTGAAATTTTTGATGTTTTTCTACTCCTCTCATGAGCCCAAACAAGTCTCTAAAAGCATGAGTTTGCAACTACTTTACTTTTGGAGAAAATTCAAAACATTCATTATTCAATAGAGCCAATAGCAAAAACCAGCGTTTTGAATGAAGAATCACATTTCTTGGTAGAATCATGCAGGATTGAAATTTTTGATGGTTTTTTACTCCTCTCAACAGCCCAAACAAGTTTCTAAAAGGATGAGTTTGCAACTACTTTACTTTTGGAGAAAATTCAAAACATTCATTATTCAATAGGGCCCAAACTATCAAAAACCAGCGGTTTCAATGAACACACATTTCTTGGTAGAATCATGCAGGACTGAAATTTTTGATGTTTTTCTACTCCTCTCATGAGCCCAAACAAGTCTCTAAAAGCATGAGTTTGCAACTACTTTACTTTTGGAGAAAATTCAAAACATTCATTATTCAATAGGGCCCAAACTATCAAAAACCAGCGGTTTCAATGAACACACATTTCTTGGTAGAATCATGCAGGACTGAAATTTTTGATGTTTTTCTACTCCTCTCATGAGCCCAAACAAGTCTCTAAAAGCATGAGTTTGCAACTACTTTACTTTTGGAGAAAATTCAAAACATTAATTATTCAATAGGGCCCAAACTATCAAAAACCAGCGGTTTGAATGAACACATTTCTTGGTAGAATCATGCAGGACTGAAATTTTTGATGTTTTTCTACTCCTCTCATGAGCCCAAACAAGTCTCTAAAAGCATGAGTTTGCAACTACTTTACTTTTGGAGAAAATTCAAAACATTCACTATTCAATAGAGCCCAATAGCAAAAATCAGGTTTTGAATGAAGAATCACATTTCTTGGTAAAATCATGCAGGATTGAAATTTTTGATGGTTTTTTACTCCTCTCAACAGCCCAAACAAGTTTCTAAAAGGATGAGTTTGCAACTACTTTACTTTTGGAGAAAATTCAAAACATTCATTATTCAATAGGGCCCAAACTATCAAAAACCAGCGGTTTCAATGAACACACATTTCTTGGTAGAATCATGCAGGACTGAAATTTTTGATGTTTTTCTACTCCTCTCATGAGCCCAAACAAGTCTCTAAAAGCATGAGTTTGCAACTACTTTACTTTTGGAGAAAATTCAAAACATTCATTATTCAATAGAGCCCAATAGCAAAAACCAGCGTTTTGAATGAAGAATCACATTTCTTGGTAGAATCATGCAGGATTGAAATTTTTGATGGTTTTTTACTCCTCTCAACAGCCCAAACAAGTTTCTAAAAGGATGAGTTTGCAACTACTTTACTTTTGGAGAAAATTCAAAACATTCATTATTCAATAGGGCCCAAACTATCAAAAACCAGCGGTTTCAATGAACACACATTTCTTGGTAGAATCATGCAGGACTGAAATTTTTGATGTTTTTCTACTCCTCTCGTGAGCCCAAACAAGTCTCTAAAAGCATGAGTTTGCAACTACTTTACTTTTGGAGAAAATTCAAAACATTCATTATTCAATAGAGCCCAATAGCAAAAACCAGCGTTTTGAATGAAGAATCACATTTCTTGGTAGAATCATGCAGGATTGAAATTTTTGATGGTTTTTTACTCCTCTCAACAGCCCAAACAAGTTTCTAAAAGGATGAGTTTGCAACTACTTTACTTTTGGAGAAAATTCAAAACATTCATTATTCAATAGGGCCCAAACTATCAAAAACCAGCCGTTTCAATGAACACACATTTCTTGGTAGAATCATGCAGGACTGAAATTTTTGATGTTTTTCTACTCCTCTCATGAGCCCAAACAAGTCTCTAAAAGCATGAGTTTGCAACTACTTTACTTTTGGAGAAAATTCAAAACATTCATTATTCAATAGAGCCCAATAGCAAAAACCAGCGTTTTGAATGAAGAATCACATTTCTTGGTAGAATCATGCAGGATTGAAATTTTTGATGGTTTTTTACTCCTCTCAACAGCCCAAACAAGTTTCTAAAAGGATGAGTTTGCAACTACTTTACTTTTGGAGAAAATTCAAAACATTCATTATTCAATAGGGCCCAAACTATCAAAAACCAGCGGTTTGAATGAACACACATTTCTTGGTAGAATCATGCAGGACTGAAATTTTTGATGTTTTTCTACTCCTCTCATGAGCCCAAACAAGTCTCTAAAAGCATGAGTTTGCAACTACTTTACTTTTGGAGAAAATTCAAAACATTCACTATTCAATAGAGCCCAATAGCAAAAATCAGGTTTTGAATTAAGAATCACATTTCTTGGTAAAATCATGCAGGATTGAAATTTTTGATGGTTTTTTACTCCTCTCAACAGCCCAAACAAGTTTCTAAAAGGATGAGTTTGCAACTACTTTACTTTTGGAGAAAATTTAAAACATTCATTATTCAATAGGGCCCAAACTATCAAAAACCAGCGGTTTCATGAACACACATTTCTTGGTAGAATCATGCAGGACTGAAATTTTTGATGTTTTTCTACTCCTCTCATGAGCCCAAACAAATCTCTAAAAGCATGAGTTTGCAACTACTTTACTTTTGGAGAAAATTCAAAACATTCATTATTCAATAGAGCTTAATAGCAAAAACCAGCGTTTTGAATGAAGAATCACATTTCTTGGTAGAATCATGCAGGATTGAAATTTTTGATGGTTTTTTACTCCTCTCAACAGCCCAAACAAGTTTCTAAAAGGATGAGTTTGCAACTACTTTACTTTTGGAGAAAATTCAAAACATTCATTATTCAATAGGGCCCAAACTATCAAAAACCAGCGGTTTCAATGAACACACATTTCTTGGTAGAATCATGCAGGACTGAAATTTTTGATGTTTTTCTACTCCTCTCATGAGCCCAAACAAGTCTCTAAAAGCATGAGTTTGCAACTACTTTACTTTTGGAGAAAATTCAAAACATTCATTATTCAATAGAGCCCAATAGCAAAAACCAGCGTTTTGAATGAAGAATCACATTTCTTGGCAGAATCATGCAGGATTGAAATTTTTGATGGTTTTTTACTCCTCTCAACAGCCCAAACAAGTTTCTAAAAGGATGAGTTTGCAACTACTTTACTTTTGAAGAAAATTCAAAACATTCATTATTCAATAGGGCCCAAACTATCAAAAACCAGCGGTTTCAATGAACACACATTTCTTGGTAGAATCATGCAGGACTGAAATTTTTGATGTTTTTCTACTCCTCTCATGAGCCCAAACAAGTCTCTAAAAGCATGAGTTTGCAACTACTTTACTTTTGGAGAAAATTCAAAACATTCATTATTCAATAGGGCCCAAACTATCAAAAACCAGCGGTTTGAATGAACACACATTTCTTGGTAGAATCATGCAGGACTGAAATTTTTGATGTTTTTCTACTCCTCTCATGAGCCCAAACAAGTCTCTAAAAGCATGAGTTTGCAACTACTTTACTTTTGGAGAAAATTCAAAACATTCATTATTCAATAGAGCCCAATAGCAAAAACCAGCGTTTTGAATGAAGAATCACATTTCTTGGTAGAATCATGCAGGATTGAAATTTTTGATGGTTTTTTACTCCTCTCAACAGCCCAAACAAGTTTCTAAAAGGATGAGTTTGCAACTACTTTACTTTTGGAGAAAATTCAAAACATTCATTATTCAATAGGGCCCAAACTATCAAAAACCAGCCGTTTCAATGAACACACATGTCTTGGTAGAATCATGCAGGACTGAAATTTTTGATGTTTTTCTACTCATCTCATGAGCCCAAACAAGTCTCTAAAAGCATGAGTTTGCAACTACTTTACTTTTGGAGAAAATTCAAAACATTCACTATTCAATAGAGCCCAATAGCAAAAATCAGGTTTTGAATGAAGAATCACATTTCTTGGTAAAATCATGCAGGATTGAAATTTTTGATGGTTTTTTACTCCTCTCAACAGCCCAAACAAGTTTCTAAAAGGATGAGTTTGCAACTACTTTACTTTTGGAGAAAATTCAAAACATTCATTATTCAATAGGGCCCAAACTATCAAAAACCAGCGGTTTCAATGAACACACATTTCTTGGTAGAATCATGCAGGACTGAAATTTTTGATGTTTTTCTACTCCTCTCATGAGCCCAAACTAGTCTCTAAAAGCATGAGTTTGCAACTACTTTACTTTTGGAGAAAATTCAAAACATTCACTATTCAATAGAGCCCAATAGCAAAAATCAGGTTTTGAATGAAGAATCACATTTCTTGGTAAAATCATGCAGGATTGAAATTTTTGATGGTTTTTTACTCCTCTCAACAGCCCAAACAAGTTTCTAAAAGGATGAGTTTGCAACTACTTTACTTTTGGAGAAAATTCAAAACATTCATTATTCAATAGGGCCCAAACTATCAAAAACCAGCGGTTTCAATGAACACACATTTCTTGGTAGAATCATGCAGGACTGAAATTTTTGATGTTTTTCTACTCCTCTCATGAGCCCAAACAAGTCTCTAAAAGCATGAGTTTGCAACTACTTTACTTTTGGAGAAAATTCAAAACATTCATTATTCAATAGGGCCCAAACTATCAAAAACCAGCGGTTTGAATGAACACACATTTCTTGGTAGAATCATGCAGGACTGAAATTTTTGATGTTTTTCTACTCCTCTCATGAGCCCAAACAAGTCTCTAAAAGCATGAGTTTGCAACTACTTTACTTTTGGAGAAAATTCAAAACATTCATTATTCAATAGAGCCCAATAGCAAAAACCAGCGTTTTGAATGAAGAATCACATTTCTTGGTAGAATCATGCAGGATTGAAATTTTTGATGGTTTTTTACTCCTCTCAACAGCCCAAACAAGTTTCCAAAAGGATGAGTTTGCAACTACTTTACTTTTGGAGAAAATTCAAAACATTCATTATTCAATAGGGCCCAAACTATCAAAAACCAGCCGTTTCAATGAACACACATGTCTTGGTAGAATCATGCAGGACTGAAATTTTTGATGTTTTTCTACTCATCTCATGAGCCCAAACAAGTCTCTAAAAGCATGAGTTTGCAACTACTTTACTTTTGGAGAAAATTCAAAACATTCACTATTCAATAGAGCCCAATAGCAAAAATCAGGTTTTGAATGAAGAATCACATTTCTTGGTAAAATCATGCAGGATTGAAATTTTTGATGGTTTTTTACTCCTCTCAACAGCCCAAACAAGTTTCTAAAAGGATGAGTTTGCAACTACTTTACTTTTGGAGAAAATTCAAAACATTCATTATTCAATAGGGCCCAAACTATCAAAAACCAGCGGTTTCAATGAACACACATTTCTTGGTAGAATCATGCAGGACTGAAATTTTTGATGTTTTTCTACTCCTCTCATGAGCCCAAACTAGTCTCTAAAAGCATGAGTTTGCAACTACTTTACTTTTGGAGAAAATTCAAAACATTCACTATTCAATAGAGCCCAATAGCAAAAATCAGGTTTTGAATGAAGAATCATATTTCTTGGTAAAATCATGCAGGATTGAAATTTTTGATGGTTTTTTACTCCTCTCAACAGCCCAAACAAGTTTCTAAAAGGATGAGTTTGCAACTACTTTACTTTTGGAGAAAATTCAAAACATTCATTATTCAATAGGGCCCAAACTATCAAAAACCAGCGGTTTCAATGAACACACATTTCTTGGTAGAATCATGCAGGACTGAAATTTTTGATGTTTTTCTACTCCTCTCATGAGCCCAAACAAGTCTCTAAAAGCATGAGTTTGCAACTACTTTACTTTTGGAGAAAATTCAAAACATTCATTATTCAATAGAGCCCAATAGCAAAAACCAGCGTTTTAAATGAAGAATCACATTTCTTGGTAGAATCATGCAGGATTGAAATTTTTGATGGTTTTTTACTCCTCTCAACAGCCCAAACAAGTTTCTAAAAGGATGAGTTTGCAACTACTTTACTTTTGGAGAAAATTCAAAACATTCATTATTCAATAGGGCCCAAACTATCAAAAACCAGCGGTTTCAATGAACACATTTCTTGGTAGAATCATGCAGGACTGAAATTTTTGATGTTTTTCTACTCCTCTCATGAGCCCAAACAAGTCTCTAAAAGCATGAGTTTGCAACTACTTTACTTTTGGAGAAAATTCAAAACATTCATTATTCAATAGAGCCCAATAGCAAAAACCAGCGTTTTGAATGAAGAATCACATTTCTTGGTAGAATCATGCAGGATTGAAATTTTTGATGGTTTTTTACTCCTCTCAACAGCCCAAACAAGTTTCTAAAAGGATGAGTTTGCAACTACTTTACTTTTGGAGAAAATTCAAAACATTCATTATTCAATAGGGCCCAAACTATCAAAAACCAGCGGTTTGAATGAACACATTTCTTGGTAGAATCATGCAGGACTGAAATTTTTGATGTTTTTCTACTCCTCTCATGAGCCCAAACAAGTCTCTAAAAGCATGAGTTTGCAACTACTTTACTTTTGGAGAAAATTCAAAACATTCACTATTCAATAGAGCCCAATAGCAAAAATCAGGTTTTGAATGAAGAATCACATTTCTTGGTAAAATCATGCAGGATTGAAATTTTTGATGGTTTTTTACTCCTCTCAACAGCCCAAACAAGTTTCTAAAAGGATGAGTTTGCAACTACTTTACTTTTGGAGAAAATTCAAAACATTCATTATTCAATAGGGCCCAAACTATCAAAAACCAGCGGTTTCAATGAACACACATTTCTTGGTAGAATCATGCAGGACTGAAATTTTTGATGTTTTTCTACTCCTCTCATGAGCCCAAACAAGTCTCTAAAAGCATGAGTTTGCAACTACTTTACTTTTGGAGAAAATTCAAAACATTCATTATTCAATAGAGCCCAATAGCAAAAACCAGCGTTTTGAATGAAGAATCACATTTCTTGGTAGAATCATGCAGGATTGAAATTTTTGATGGTTTTTTACTCCTCTCAACAGCCCAAACAAGTTTCTAAAAGGATGAGTTTGCAACTACTTTACTTTTGGAGAAAATTCAAAACATTCATTATTCAATAGGGACCAAACTATCAAAAACCAGCGGTTTGAATGAACACATTTCTTGGTAGAATCATGCAGGACTGAAATTTTTGATGTTTTTCTACTCCTCTCATGAGCCCAAACAAGTCTCTAAAAGCATGAGTTTGCAACTACTTTACTTTTGGAGAAAATTCAAAACATTCACTACTCAATAGAGCCCAATAGCAAAAATCAGGTTTTGAATGAAGAATCACATTTCTTGGTAAAATCATGCAGGATTGAAATTTTTGATGGTTTTTTACTCCTCTCAACAGCCCAAACAAGTTTCTAAAAGGATGAGTTTGCAACTACTTTACTTTTGGAGAAAATTCAAAACATTCATTATTCAATAGGGCCCAAACTATCAAAAACCAGCGGTTTCAATGAACACACATTTCTTGGTAGAATCATGCAGGACTGAAATTTTTGATGTTTTTCTACTCCTCTCATGAGCCCAAACAAGTCTCTAAAAGCATGAGTTTGCAACTACTTTACTTTTGGAGAAAATTCAAAACATTCATTATTCAATAGAGCCCAATAGCAAAAACCAGCGTTTTGAATGAAGAATCACATTTCTTGGTAGAATCATGCAGGATTGAAATTTTTGATGGTTTTTTACTCCTCTCAACAGCCCAAACAAGTTTCTAAAAGGATGAGTTTGCAACTACTTTACTTTTGGAGAAAATTCAAAACATTCATTATTCAATAGGGCCCAAACTATCAAAAACCAGCGGTTTGAATGAACACATTTCTTGGTAGAATCATGCAGGACTGAAATTTTTGATGTTTTTATACTCCTCTCATGAGCCCAAACAAGTCTCTAAAAGCATGAGTTTGCAACTACTTTACTTTTGGAGAAAATTCAAAACATTCACTATTCAATAGAGCCCAATAGCAAAAATCAGGTTTTGAATGAAGAATCACATTTCTTGGTAAAATCATGCAGGATTGAAATTTTTGATGGTTTTTTACTCCTCTCAACAGCCCAAACAAGTTTCTAAAAGGATGAGTTTGCAACTACTTTACTTTTGGAGAAAATTCAAAACATACATTATTCAATAGGGCCCAAACTATCAAAAACCAGCGGTTTCAATGAACACACATTTCTTGGTAGAATCATGCAGGACTGAAATTTTTGATGTTTTTCTACTCCTCTCATGAGCCCAAACAAGTCTCTAAAAGCATGAGTTTGCAACTACTTTACTTTTGGAGAAAATTCAAAACATTCATTATTCAATAGAGCCCAATAGCAAAAACCAGCGTTTTGAATGAAGAATCACATTTCTTGGTAGAATCATGCAGGATTGAAATTTTTGATGGTTTTTTACTCCTCTCAACAGCCCAAACAAGTTTCTAAAAGGATGAGTTTGCAACTACTTTACTTTTGGAGAAAATTCAAAACATTCATTATTCAATAGGGCCCAAACTATCAAAAACCAGCGGTTTCAATGAACACACATTTCTTGGTAGAATCATGCAGGACTGAAATTTTTGATGTTTTTCTACTCCTCTCATGAGCCCAAACAAGTCTCTAAAAGCATGAGTTTGCAACTACTTTACTTTTGGAGAAAATTCAAAACATTCACTATTCAATAGAGCCCAATAGCAAATATCAGGTTTTGAATGAAGAATCACATTTCTTGGTAAAATCATGCAGGATTGAAATTTTTGATGGTTTTTTACTCCTCTCAACAGCCCAAACAAGTTTCTAAAAGGATGAGTTTGCAACTACTTTACTTTTGGAGAAAATTCAAAACATTCATTATTCAATAGGGCCCAAACTATCAAAAACCAGCGGTTTCAATGAACACACATTTCTTGGTAGAATCATGCAGGACTGAAATTTTTGATGTTTTTCTACTCCTCTCATGAGCCCAAACAAGTCTCTAAAAGCATGAGTTTGCAACTACTTTACTTTTGGAGAAAATTCAAACCATTCACTATTCAATAGAGCCCAATAGCAAAAATCAGGTTTTGAATGAAGAATCACATTTCTTGGTAAAATCATGCAGGATTGAAATTTTTGATGGTTTTTTACTCCTCTCAACAGCCCAAACAAGTTTCTAAAAGGATGAGTTTGCAACTACTTTACTTTTGGAGAAAATTCAAAACATTCATTATTCAATAGGGCCCAAACTATCAAAAACCAGCGGTTTCAATGAACACACATTTCTTGGTAGAATCATGCAGGACTGAAATTTTTGATGTTTTTCTACTCCTCTCATGAGCCCAAACAAGTCTCTAAAAGCATGAGTTTGCAACTACTTTACTTTTGGAGAAAATTCAAAACATTCATTATTCAATAGAGCCCAATAGCAAAAACCAGCGTTTTGAATGAAGAATCACATTTCTTGGTAGAATCATGCAGGATTGAAATTTTTGATGGTTTTTTACTCCTCTCAACAGCCCAAACAAGTTTCTAAAAGGATGAGTTTGCAACTACTTTACTTTTGGAGAAAATTCAAAACATTCATTATTCAATAGGGCCCAAACTATCAAAAACCAGCGGTTTGAATGAACACATTTCTTGGTAGAATCATGCAGGACTGAAATTTTTGATGTTTTTCTACTCCTCTCATGAGCCCAAACAAGTCTCTAAAAGCATGAGTTTGCAACTACTTTACTTTTGGAGAAAATTCAAAACATTCACTATTCAATAGAGCCCAATAGCAAAAATCAGGTTTTGAATGAAGAATCACATTTCTTGGTAAAATCATGCAGGATTGAAATTTTTGATGGTTTTTTACTCCTCTCAACAGCCCAAACAAGTTTCTAAAAGGATGAGTTTGCAACTACTTTACTTTTGGAGAAAATTCAAAACATTCATTATTCAATAGGGCCCAAACTATCAAAAACCAGCGGTTTCAATGAACACACATTTCTTGGTAGAATCATGCAGGACTGAAATTTTTGATGTTTTTATACTCCTCTCATGAGCCCAAACAAGTCTCTAAAAGCATGAGTTTGCAACTACTTTACTTTTGGAGAAAATTCAAAACATTCATTATTCAATAGAGCCCAATAGCAAAAACCAGCGTTTTGAATGAAGAATCACATTTCTTGGTAGAATCATGCAGGATTGAAATTTTTGATGGTTTTTTACTCCTCTCAACAGCCCAAACAAGTTTCTAAAAGGATGAGTTTGCAACTACTTTACTTTTGGAGAAAATTCAAAACATTCATTATTCAATAGGGACCAAACTATCAAAAACCAGCGGTTTGAATGAACACATTTCTTGGTAGAATCATGCAGGACTGAAATTTTTGATGTTTTTCTACTCCTCTCATGAGCCCAAACAAGTCTCTAAAAGCATGAGTTTGCAACTACTTTACTTTTGGAGAAAATTCAAAACATTCACTATTCAATAGAGCCCAATAGCAAAAATCAGGTTTTGAATGAAGAATCACATTTCTTGGTAAAATCATGCAGGATTGAAATTTTTGATGGTTTTTTACTCCTCTCAACAGCCCAAACAAGTTTCTAAAAGGATGAGTTTGCAACTACTTTACTTTTGGAGAAAATTCAAAACATTCATTATTCAATAGGGCCCAAACTATCAAAAACCAGCGGTTTCAATGAACACACATTTCTTGGTAGAATCATGCAGGACTGAAATTTTTGATGTTTTTCTACTCCTCTCATGAGCCCAAACAAGTCTCTAAAAGCATGAGTTTGCAACTACTTTACTTTTGGAGAAAATTCAAAACATTCATTATTCAATAGAGCCCAATAGCAAAAACCAGCGTTTTGAATGAAGAATCACATTTCTTGGTAGAATCATGCAGGATTGAAATTTTTGATGGTTTTTTACTCCTCTCAACAGCCCAAACAAGTTTCTAAAAGGATGAGTTTGCAACTACTTTACTTTTGGAGAAAATTCAAAACATTCATTATTCAATAGGGCCCAAACTATCAAAAACCAGCGGTTTGAATGAACACATTTCTTGGTAGAATCATGCAGGACTGAAATTTTTGATGTTTTTATACTCCTCTCATGAGCCCAAACAAGTCTCTAAAAGCATGAGTTTGCAACTACTTTACTTTTGGAGAAAATTCAAAACATTCACTATTCAATAGAGCCCAATAGCAAAAATCAGGTTTTGAATGAAGAATCACATTTCTTGGTAAAATCATGCAGGATTGAAATTTTTGATGGTTTTTTACTCCTCTCAACAGCCCAAACAAGTTTCTAAAAGGATGAGTTTGCAACTACTTTACTTTTGGAGAAAATTCAAAACATACATTATTCAATAGGGCCCAAACTATCAAAAACCAGCGGTTTCAATGAACACACATTTCTTGGTAGAATCATGCAGGACTGAAATTTTTGATGTTTTTCTACTCCTCTCATGAGCCCAAACAAGTCTCTAAAAGCATGAGTTTGCAACTACTTTACTTTTGGAGAAAATTCAAAACATTCATTATTCAATAGAGCCCAATAGCAAAAACCAGCGTTTTGAATGAAGAATCACATTTCTTGGTAGAATCATGCAGGATTGAAATTTTTGATGGTTTTTTACTCCTCTCAACAGCCCAAACAAGTTTCTAAAAGGATGAGTTTGCAACTACTTTACTTTTGGAGAAAATTCAAAACATTCATTATTCAATAGGGCCCAAACTATCAAAAACCAGCGGTTTCAATGAACACACATTTCTTGGTAGAATCATGCAGGACTGAAATTTTTGATGTTTTTCTACTCCTCTCATGAGCCCAAACAAGTCTCTAAAAGCATGAGTTTGCAACTACTTTACTTTTGGAGAAAATTCAAAACATTCACTATTCAATAGAGCCCAATAGCAAATATCAGGTTTTGAATGAAGAATCACATTTCTTGGTAAAATCATGCAGGATTGAAATTTTTGATGGTTTTTTACTCCTCTCAACAGCCCAAACAAGTTTCTAAAAGGATGAGTTTGCAACTACTTTACTTTTGGAGAAAATTCAAAACATTCATTATTCAATAGGGCCCAAACTATCAAAAACCAGCGGTTTCAATGAACACACATTTCTTGGTAGAATCATGCAGGACTGAAATTTTTGATGTTTTTCTACTCCTCTCATGAGCCCAAACAAGTCTCTAAAAGCATGAGTTTGCAACTACTTTACTTTTGGAGAAAATTCAAACCATTCACTATTCAATAGAGCCCAATAGCAAAAATCAGGTTTTGAATGAAGAATCACATTTCTTGGTAAAATCATGCAGGATTGAAATTTTTGATGGTTTTTTACTCCTCTCAACAGCCCAAACAAGTTTCTAAAAGGATGAGTTTGCAACTACTTTACTTTTGGAGAAAATTCAAAACATTCATTATTCAATAGGGCCCAAACTATCAAAAACCAGCGGTTTCAATGAACACACATTTCTTGGTAGAATCATGCAGGACTGAAATTTTTGATGTTTTTCTACTCCTCTCATGAGCCCAAACAAGTCTCTAAAAGCATGAGTTTGCAACTACTTTACTTTTGGAGAAAATTCAAAACATTCATTATTCAATAGAGCCCAATAGCAAAAACCAGCGTTTTGAATGAAGAATCACATTTCTTGGTAGAATCATGCAGGATTGAAATTTTTGATGGTTTTTTACTCCTCTCAACAGCCCAAACAAGTTTCTAAAAGGATGAGTTTGCAACTACTTTACTTTTGGAGAAAATTCAAAACATTCATTATTCAATAGGGCCCAAACTATCAAAAACCAGCGGTTTGAATGAACACATTTCTTGGTAGAATCATGCAGGACTGAAATTTTTGATGTTTTTATACTCCTCTCATGAGCCCAAACAAGTCTCTAAAAGCATGAGTTTGCAACTACTTTACTTTTGGAGAAAATTCAAAACATTCACTATTCAATAGAGCCCAATAGCAAAAATCAGGTTTTGAATGAAGAATCACATTTCTTGGTAAAATCATGCAGGATTGAAATTTTTGATGGTTTTTTACTCCTCTCAACAGCCCAAACAAGTTTCTAAAAGGATGAGTTTGCAACTACTTTACTTTTGGAGAAAATTCAAAACATTCATTATTCAATAGGGCCCAAACTATCAAAAACCAGCGGTTTCAATGAACACACATTTCTTGGTAGAATCATGCAGGACTGAAATTTTTGATGTTTTTCTACTCCTCTCATGAGCCCAAACAAGTCTCTAAAAGCATGAGTTTGCAACTACTTTACTTTTGGAGAAAATTCAAAACATTCACTATTCAATAGAGCCCAATAGCAAAAATCAGGTTTTGAATGAAGAATCACATTTCTTGGTAAAATCATGCAGGATTGAAATTTTTGATGGTTTTTTACTCCTCTCAACAGCCCAAACAAGTTTCTAAAAGGATGAGTTTGCAACTACTTTACTTTTGGAGAAAATTCAAAACATTCATTATTCAATAGGGCCCAAACTATCAAAAACCAGCGGTTTCAATGAACACACATTTCTTGGTAGAATCATGCAGGACTGAAATTTTTGATGTTTTTCTACTCCTCTCATGAGCCCAAACAAGTGTCTAAAAGCATGAGTTTGCAACTACTTTACTTTTGGAGAAAATTCAAACCATTCACTATTCAATAGAGCCCAATAGCAAAAATCAGGTTTTGAATGAAGAATCACATTTCTTGGTAAAATCATGCAGGATTGAAATTTTTGATGGTTTTTTACTCCTCTCAACAGCCCAAACAAGTTTCTAAAAGGATGAGTTTGCAACTACTTTACTTTTGGAGAAAATTCAAAACATTCATTATTCAATAGGGCCCAAACTATCAAAAACCAGCTGTTTCAATGAACACACATTTCTTGGTAGAATCATGCAGGACTGAAATTTTTGATGTTTTTCTACTCCTCTCATGAGCCCAAACAAGTCTCTAAAAGCATGAGTTTGCAACTACTTTACTTTTGGAGAAAATTCAAAACATTCATTATTCAATAGAGCCCAATAGCAAAAACCAGCGTTTTGAATGAAGAATCACATTTCTTGGTAGAATCATGCAGGATTGAAATTTTTGATGGTTTTTTACTCCTCTCAACAGCCCAAACAAGTTTCTAAAAGGATGAGTTTGCAACTACTTTACTTTTGGAGAAAATTCAAAACATTCATTATTCAATAGGGCCCAAACTATCAAAAACCAGCGGTTTCAATGAACACACATTTCTTGGTAGAATCATGCAGGACTGAAATTTTTGATGTTTTTCTACTCCTCTCATGAGCCCAAACAAGTCTCTAAAAGCATGAGTTTGCAACTACTTTACTTTTGGAGAAAATTCAAAACATTCATTATTCAATAGAGCCCAATAGCAAAAACCAGCGTTTTGAATGAAGAATCACATTTCTTGGTAGAATCATGCAGGATTTAAATTTTTGATGGTTTTTTACTCCTCTCAACAGCCCAAACAAGTTTCTAAAAGGATGAGTTTGCAACTACTTTACTTTTGGAGAAAATTCAAAACATTAATTATTCAATAGGGCCCAAACTATCAAAAACCAGCGGTTTCAATGAACACACATTTCTTGGTAGAATCATGCAGGACTGAAATTTTTGATGTTTTTCTACTCCTCTCATGAGCCCAAACAAGTCTCTAAAAGCATGAGTTTGCAACTACTTTACTTTTGGAGAAAATTCAAAACATTCATTATTCAATAGGGCCCAAACTATCAAAAACCAGCGGTTTGAATGAACACACATTTCTTGGTAGAATCATGCAGGACTGAAATTTTTGATGTTTTTCTACTCCTCTCATGAGCCCAAACAAGTCTCTAAAAGCATGAGTTTGCAACTACTTTACTTTTGGAGAAAATTCAAAACATTCATTATTCAATAGGGCCCAAACTATCAAAAACCAGCGGTTTGAATGAACACACATTTCTTGGTAGAATCATGCAGGACTGAAATTTTTGATGTTTTTCTACTCCTCTCATGAGCCCAAACAAGTCTCTAAAAGCATGAGTTTGCAACTACTTTACTTTTGGAGAAAATTCAAAACATTCACTATTCAATAGAGCCCAATAGCAAAAATCAGGTTTTGAATGAAGAATCACATTTCTTGGTAAAATCATGCAGGATTGAAATTTTTGATGGTTTTTTACTCCTCTCAACAGCCCAAACAAGTTTCTAAAAGGATGAGTTTGCAACTACTTTACTTTTGGAGAAAATTTAAAACATTCATTATTCAATAGGGCCCAAACTATCAAAAACCAGCGGTTTCAATGAACACACATTTCTTGGTAGAATCATGCAGGACTGAAATTTTTGATGTTTTTCTACTCCTCTCATGAGCCCAAACAAATCTCTAAAAGCATGAGTTTGCAACTACTTTACTTTTGGAGAAAATTCAAAACATTCATTATTCAATAGAGCCCAATAGCAAAAACCAGCGTTTTGAATGAAGAATCACATTTCTTGGTAGAATCATGCAGGATTGAAATTTTTGATGGTTTTTTACTCCTCTCAACAGCCCAAACAAGTTTCTAAAAGGATGAGTTTGCAACTACTTTACTTTTGGAGAAAATTCAAAACATTCGTTATTCAATAGGGCCCAAACTATCAAAAACCAGCGGTTTCAATGAACACACATTTCTTGGTAGAATCATGCAGGACTGAAATTTTTGATGTTTTTCTACTCCTCTCATGAGCCCAAACAAGTCTCTAAAAGCATGAGTTTGCAACTACTTTACTTTTGGAGAAAATTCAAAACATTCACTATTCAATAGAGCCCAATAGCAAAAATCAGGTTTTGAATGAAGAATCACATTTCTTGGTAAAATCATGCAGGATTGAAATTTTTGATGGTTTTTTACTCCTCTCAACAGCCCAAACAAGTTTCTAAAAGGATGAGTTTGCAACTACTTTACTTTTGGAGAAAATTTAAAACATTCATTATTCAATAGGGCCCAAACTATCAAAAACCAGCGGTTTCAATGAACACACATTTCTTGGTAGAATCATGCAGGACTGAAATTTTTGATGTTTTTCTACTCCTCTCATGAGCCCAAACAAATCTCTAAAAGCATGAGTTTGCAACTACTTTACTTTTGGAGAAAATTCAAAACATTCATTATTCAATAGAGCCCAATAGCAAAAACCAGCGTTTTGAATGAAGAATCACATTTCTTGGTAGAATCATGCAGGATTGAAATTTTTGATGGTTTTTTACTCCTCTCAACAGCCCAAACAAGTTTCTAAAAGGATGAGTTTGCAACTACTTTACTTTTGGAGAAAATTCAAAACATTCGTTATTCAATAGGGCCCAAACTATCAAAAACCAGCGGTTTCAATGAACACACATTTCTTGGTAGAATCATGCAGGACTGAAATTTTTGATGTTTTTCTACTCCTCTCATGAGCCCAAACAAGTCTCTAAAAGCATGAGTTTGCAACTACTTTACTTTTGGAGAAAATTCAAAACATTCATTATTCAATAGGGCCCAAACTATCAAAAACCAGCGGTTTGAATGAACACACATTTCTTGGTAGAATCATGCAGGACTGAAATTTTTGATGTTTTTCTACTCCTCTCATGAGCCCAAACAAGTCTCTAAAAGCATGAGTTTGCAACTACTTTACTTTTGGAGAAAATTCAAAACATTCATTATTCAATAGAGCCCAATAGCAAAAACCAGCGTTTTGAATGAAGAATCACATTTCTTGGTAGAATCATGCAGGATTGAAATTTTTGATGGTTTTTTACTCCTCTCAACAGCCCAAACAAGTTTCTAAAAGGATGAGTTTGCAACTACTTTACTTTTGGAGAAAATTCAAAACATTCATTATTCAATAGGGCCCAAACTATCAAAAACCAGCCGTTTCAATGAACACACATGTCTTGGTAGAATCATGCAGGACTGAAATTTTTGATGTTTTTCTACTCATCTCATGAGCCCAAACAAGTCTCTAAAAGCATGAGTTTGCAACTACTTTACTTTTGGAGAAAATTCAAAACATTCACTATTCAATAGAGCCCAATAGCAAAAATCAGGTTTTGAATGAAGAATCACATTTCTTGGTAAAATCATGCAGGATTGAAATTTTTGATGGTTTTTTACTCCTCTCAACAGCCCAAACAAGTTTCTAAAAGGATGAGTTTGCAACTACTTTACTTTTGGAGAAAATTCAAAACATTCATTATTCAATAGGGCCCAAACTATCAAAAACCAGCGGTTTCAATGAACACACATTTCTTGGTAGAATCATGCAGGACTGAAATTTTTGATGTTTTTCTACTCCTCTCATGAGCCCAAACTAGTCTCTAAAAGCATGAGTTTGCAACTACTTTACTTTTGGAGAAAATTCAAAACATTCACTATTCAATAGAGCCCAATAGCAAAAATCAGGTTTTGAATGAAGAATCACATTTCTTGGTAAAATCATGCAGGATTGAAATTTTTGATGGTTTTTTACTCCTCTCAACAGCCCAAACAAGTTTCTAAAAGGATGAGTTTGCAACTACTTTACTTTTGGAGAAAATTCAAAACATTCATTATTCAATAGGGCCCAAACTATCAAAAACCAGCGGTTTCAATGAACACACATTTCTTGGTAGAATCATGCAGGACTGAAATTTTTGATGTTTTTCTACTCCTCTCATGAGCCCAAACAAGTCTCTAAAAGCATGAGTTTGCAACTACTTTACTTTTGGAGAAAATTCAAAACATTCATTATTCAATAGAGCCCAATAGCAAAAACCAGCGTTTTAAATGAAGAATCACATTTCTTGGTAGAATCATGCAGGATTGAAATTTTTGATGGTTTTTTACTCCTCTCAACAGCCCAAACAAGTTTCTAAAAGGATGAGTTTGCAACTACTTTACTTTTGGAGAAAATTCAAAACATTCATTATTCAATAGGGCCCAAACTATCAAAAACCAGCAGTTTGAATGAACACATTTCTTGGTAGAATCATGCAGGACTGAAATTTTTGATGTTTTTCTACTCCTCTCATGAGCCCAAACAAGTCTCTAAAAGCATGAGTTTGCAACTACTTTACTTTTGGAGAAAATTCAAAACATTCATTATTCAATAGAGCCCAATAGCAAAAACCAGCGTTTTGAATGAAGAATCACATTTCTTGGTAGAATCATGCAGGATTGAAATTTTTGATGGTTTTTTACTCCTCTCAACAGCCCAAACAAGTTTCTAAAAGGATGAGTTTGCAACTACTTTACTTTTGGAGAAAATTCAAAACATTCATTATTCAATAGGGCCCAAACTATCAAAAACCAGCGGTTTGAATGAACACATTTCTTGGTAGAATCATGCAGGACTGAAATTTTTGATGTTTTTCTACTCCTCTCATGAGCCCAAACAAGTCTCTAAAAGCATGAGTTTGCAACTACTTTACTTTTGGAGAAAATTCAAAACATTCACTATTCAATAGAGCCCAATAGCAAAAATCAGGTTTTGAATGAAGAATCACATTTCTTGGTAAAATCATGCAGGATTGAAATTTTTGATGGTTTTTTACTCCTCTCAACAGCCCAAACAAGTTTCTAAAAGGATGAGTTTGCAACTTCTTTACTTTTGGAGAAAATTCAAAACATTCATTATTCAATAGGGCCCAAACTATCAAAAACCAGCGGTTTCAATGAACACACATTTCTTGGTAGAATCATGCAGGACTGAAATTTTTGATGTTTTTCTACTCCTCTCATGAGCCCAAACAAGTCTCTAAAAGCATGAGTTTGCAACTACTTTACTTTTGGAGAAAATTCAAAACATTCATTATTCAATAGAGCCCAATAGCAAAAACCAGCGTTTTGAATGAAGAATCACATTTCTTGGTAGAATCATGCAGGATTGAAATTTTTGATGGTTTTTTACTCCTCTCAACAGCCCAAACAAGTTTCTAAAAGGATGAGTTTGCAACTACTTTACTTTTGGAGAAAATTCAAAACATTCATTATTCAATAGGGCCCAAACTATCAAAAACCAGCGGTTTGAATGAACACATTTCTTGGAAGAATCATGCAGGACTGAAATTTTTGATGTTTTTCTACTCCTCTCATGAGCCCAAACAAGTCTCTAAAAGCATGAGTTTGCAACTACTTTTCTTTTGGAGAAAATTCAAAACATTCACTATTCAATAGAGCCCAATAGCAAAAATCAGGTTTTGAATGAAGAATCACATTTCTTGGTAAAATCATGCAGGATTGAAATTTTTGATGGTTTTTTACTCCTCTCAACAGCCCAAACAAGTTTCTAAAAGGATGAGTTTGCAACTACTTTACTTTTGGAGAAAATTCAAAACATTCATTATTCAATAGGGCCCAAACTATCAAAAACCAGCGGTTTCAATGAACACACATTTCTTGGTAGAATCATGCAGGACTGAAATTTTTGATGTTTTTCTACTCCTCTCATGAGCCCAAACAAGTCTCTAAAAGCATGAGTTTGCAACTACTTTACTTTTGGAGAAAATTCAAAACATTCATTATTCAATAGAGCCCAATAGCAAAAACCAGCGTTTTGAATGAAGAATCACATTTCTTGGTAGAATCATGCAGGATTGAAATTTTTGATGGTTTTTTACTCCTCTCAACAGCCCAAACAAGTTTCTAAAAGGATGAGTTTGCAACTACTTTACTTTTGGAGAAAATTCAAAACATTCATTATTCAATAGGGCCCAAACTATCAAAAACCAGCGGTTTCAATGAACACACATTTCTTGGTAGAATCATGCAGGACTGAAATTTTTGATGTTTTTCTACTCCTCTCATGAGCCCAAACAAGTCTCTAAAAGCATGAGTTTGCAACTACTTTACTTTTGGAGAAAATTCAAACCATTCACTATTCAATAGAGCCCAATAGCAAAAATCAGGTTTTGAATGAAGAATCACATTTCTTGGTAAAATCATGCAGGATTGAAATTTTTGATGGTTTTTTACTCCTCTCAACAGCCCAAACAAGTTTCTAAAAGGATGAGTTTGCAACTACTTTACTTTTGGAGAAAATTCAAAACATTCATTATTCAATAGGGCCCAAACTATCAAAAACCAGCGGTTTCAATGAACACACATTTCTTGGTAGAATCATGCAGGACTGAAATTTTTGATGTTTTTCTACTCCTCTCATGAGCCCAAACAAGTCTCTAAAAGCATGAGTTTGCAACTACTTTACTTTTGGAGAAAATTCAAAACATTCACTATTCAATAGAGCCCAATAGCAAAAATCAGGTTTTGAATGAAGAATCACATTTCTTGGTAAAATCATGCAGGATTGAAATTTTTGATGGTTTTTTACTCCTCTCAACAGCCCAAACAAGTTTCTAAAAGGATGAGTTTGCAACTACTTTACTTTTGGAGAAAATTCAAAACATTCATTATTCAATAGGGCCCAAACTATCAAAAACCAGCGGTTTCAATGAACACACATTTCTTGGTAGAATCATGCAGGACTGAAATTTTTGATGTTTTTCTACTCCTCTCATGAGCCCAAACAAGTCTCTAAAAGCATGAGTTTGCAACTACTTTACTTTTGGAGAAAATTCAAAACATTGGGGGGGCGTGGCCAGCGTCTGAGCTGAATGGAAGCCTGAGCTCTGAGCTCCTCCACAGGGCAGCCTACCAAGCGCTATTAACAAGCGACTTACAAGCCAGGACTGGCTGAAAACTTGTGGGAACCTCCATAGGCACCAGCGGTGCCCCCACATAATGGATCCGCTTAATAGAAAAGCAGGAAAATCAAAAAATCTGGAGCGCTCTCCCCTCATGCTGAGGAGCCAAGATGGCGCCCGCCACACAGCAGCCACAGCCTGCAGCCCCAGCCTGAGCGGCGCACAGCGGGAGAGAACGCCACAGAGACTGAAACACGCAGTATTCAAGTCAGGGGGTAAGTCTGCCCCCATCCCTGCAAAAACCGCCGCTCCATATATTAAAGAAAGCGCTAAATTCAGTGTTAAAAGTAGCGCTGAGAAGAAGGAGGCAAAATATCGCGAGATTAACCGGGAAACAGACGGGATTGCGCAGCAAGTACGCAAATTGCGTACCTTAAGCAAAAATCTTGCGCAGCCTGTGAAATCTTGCACAGCAGCAACGCTCACAGCCGCTATGGAGGCCACAAATACAATAAGGGCCTCCTCATCTTGTCCAGATATCTCCACAATTTCAGACACCCCTCTAACGCCACCACAGAGGGAACTGTCCCCTGCCTCACAAAATAGCTGCAGATTAAGCAGTAGCTCGGCTGAGCTGCAAAGTGAGACGCAGATGGAGGACTTCTGCACTCCAGATAACCCCATGCCTGAAAACTTTTTACATGTTTTGACTGAGGTAGAGGCTACCAACAAAGCAGCTTCAGAAATGTTCATAAAAAATATGGTGTGCCTTCTTGCAAAGACATTCCAAAAACAACTAGAGGGATATAATACAAACCTCCAAAACAATATAGACAGTCTGGGTCAGAGGGTGAATCACTTGGAGTCGAAAATGGAGGAGATAGTCCAGTCTCACAACAATTTGATAGACGAACATTATGCCTTAGAGAAAGAAGTTACCTTCCTAAAGTCAAGACTGATAGAACAAGAGGACAGGAGTAGGAGAAACAACCTTAAATTCAGAGGAATACCTGAGAATGTCAAGGACAGAGATCTTGATTCATATGTGCAAAAAATGCTCCATGCTATGCTCCCAGGTGCTTCCAAAGGAGACCTCTTAATAGAACGCATACACAGACTACCTAAGTCCAAATATGCCCCTGAAAGAGCTCCGCGGGATGTTATTGCATTCTTTCACTATTTTCTGACAAAGGAGGACATTTTGAGGAAGAGCAAGCAGTCACCCATCTTACCAAGACCATATGAGGGTATTAAGATCTTTGCAGACTTTTCAAAAGCCACGTTGCAAAAAAGGAGAGACTTTTTCCCTATCACTGCACACCTACGGGAGCACAGGGTGCTATACAGATGGGGCTTTCCTACAAAAATATTGGTCATGAAGGAAAACACTACTTTTGCCTTATCTAACATTGATAACTGTGATAGATTCTTTCAGGACCTTGGTATTCCTCCAATGAAGAACTCATCTTTATCCTACAATCAAGAGAGGAGCAACTCTTCACGACAGCCAAGACGTTTGTCACAGTCCTGGACCACACAAAAGAAAAGATAATGGACTTGGTAGGTGTTGACCCTGGCTCTTGGCCTGAACTTTCATCCCCAAACACTAACCGAGAGATTTCTCTTGGTATCATTTCTTTTGAGAAATTCACCTTCCTTGTTAACAAGTTTGTTTTGTTCTAGGTTATTCCAGGTTATAACATGTTTCTATTCACAGGCACACCAGGCACTGACAACAAATTTCTAGAGAAATACCACTCTTCTTGGATATATGTCCAGATGGACTATTCTATCTTATTGAGTTATTTAACACATTTCTTTCTTTTTGATATATTATGGAGTTGAAAATCCTATCATTTAATGTAAATGGGCTTAATAGTCCCTTTAAAAGGTATGCTCTGTGGAAGGAGATCAAAAGATTGAAAGCAAATGTTGCTATGATACAGGAAACCCACCTCCTGGAAACTGATAATAACAGATTTAAAAACAAAGATTATCCTCAGATTTTCTTCTCCAACAACGAGGGAGGGAAAAAAGCTGGGGTGGCCATTGCCTTCCACAGAGACCTACCAGTGGTTATTTCAGATGTTTATAAAGACAATAAAGGCAGATATTTAATCATCAATTTTACCTTGGAGGGAATGGAATACACTGTGGTTAATGTATACGCCCCTAATGTGAGACAAATTAGCTTTCTCAATAAAGTCAAAAGAAAATTATCTAAATTTAGCAAGGGACAAATCATATGGGGGGGAGACTTTAATTGTATTGTTGACCCAAGCACTGATTGCTCATCCTCTGCTCCATACTACAGAAGTGTGAATTTGGGGAAGTGGCTGAGCAATGCTAACCTACACGACAGTTGTAAAATATTGAACCCTAATTCTAGAGAATACACCAGATTCTGCCCACACAACAGATCTTATACCAAAATAGATCATATATTTACCAGTTTTTCCTTACTAGATTCGTATATAGATTTCCAAACTGGCCCCATCACATGGTCGGACCATGCTCCAATTCTATTAACATTACAGGTTTCCTCTTCGACTCAAAGACACTACAATTGGAGATATAGCAAATTTGTAGTAGACTCCCCAGATAATATAGCAACAATAAAAAACACTATAATGAATTATTTTAAAGAAAATGACTCCCAGGAAATCTCCCCTGAAACCTTATGGTTAGCACATAAATGTGTCATTAGAGGCCACTTAATTCAGATGGCCTCAAGACAAAAGAGGGAAAGAGAGAGCAAACAGAGGCTGTTACTAGAACAAATCAAAAAACTTGAAGACCAGGCCAAAGTGGAAAAATCTTTTACTAAATACAAGGAGTTATACTCCCTTAGATTGGAATTTAGAAATCTTCTCATAAATATTTACGAAAAAAAGACTCTGTTTAACAGGGCAGGGTTCTACATAAATAACAACAAAAACTCAAAAACTATGGCAAATAGATTCAAACCCATAAATAAAAAGCATTTAATTAAAAAACTTTCCCAGAACTCAGTGAATATAGAAAAGCCAAGGGACATAGCTTTGGCTTTTGAAAAATACTACTCAAACCTTTACAATATAGGGAAAAATGGGACTTATCCCCCTCCTACAGAGGAGATGATAGATAATTTCCTGGGAGGAGTAGAGTTGAGATCTCTGTCTTCTGAGCAAAGGGAAATGCTTGATGCACCCTTCTCTGAGGGAGAGGTCTCTCTGGCAATAAAAAATCTCAAATGTAATAAGGCTCCTGGTCCAGACGGATTCCCTGTGGAATATTATAAAACATTTCAGGAAAATCTGGTCCCCTATTTAACAAACACCCTAAATTTTATAAAATCAAAAGGAACATGTAGTGCAGATATGCTGAGAGCCACCATAGTGGTAATCCCCAAACCGGACAAAGATCCCACCAAGATAGAAAACTATAGACCCATATCCCTCCTGAATGCAGACATCAAGGTCTATGCAAAAATACTGGCAGAAAGGGTGCAGGATGTTATCCAATATCTCATACATCCCGATCAAGTGGGTTTTGTAAAATTTAGACAGACTTCTGACAGTTCAAGAAGTGTCTTGCACCATATACACTTTTGTAACAAGAAAAAAATTCCCAGTCTGTTTGTGGCCCTTGATGCGGAGAAAGCTTTTGACCGCATCAATTGGACATATGCATTCGCAGTATTAAAGAAGATGGGTTTTGGTGAGGAGATGTTGAAAAGTGTTCAGGCTCTGTACTCCCAACCGTCTGCCTCTGTGCTGGTCAATAGCACGATGTCAGGGAAATTTGACATAACAAATGGAACAAGACAGGGATGCCCTCTGTCCCCAATTATTTTTATCCTGAGTCTGGAACCACTGGCTCAAAGGATAAGGGACTCGAGTGAGGTGAGGGGAGTACGGTTGGGAGATGTAGAGCATAAAATAAATTTATATGCAGACGATATCATACTCACACTGACAGATCCTGTTGAGTCATTGAAGGCGACTTGGGACATCATAGAGTTGTTTGGTTCAATATCATATTATAAACTCAATGTAAAAAAGACTAACGTTTTGTCACTATTTATTTCAGCCCCTATAAAACAGCAATTACAAGATAAGTACCCTTTTATTTGGGACTGCACTAAAATCCCATATCTAGGAATTTGGCTCACAAGCGACCTCACACACACAAGTGAGGTAAACATAGATAGCCTTTTGAAATCCCTTGACACTAAGTTGGGAGAATTGTCAAAAACCCCAGCCACTTGGTTGGGAAGAATAGTACTATATAAGATGTTCTGCCTCCCAAAGGTGTTGTTTTTGTACAGGAATGTCCCTCTGCCTTTATCAATGCAACACATACAAAAATTAACTCATCAAATGAACAGATTTATTTGGAATAATAAAAAGCCTAGGGTAAAGAAACACACACTACTTAAATCTAGAGAAAATGGGGGGATAGCCCTTCCAGACTTGGAGGCGTATTACTTTGCCACCACAACTGAATTGACAAAAATGTGGCTCACAGAACAGACAGAATTGGGATGGCCAAAAATTGAAAGAGATTTAATGCCTAATAAAGAACCGACACTTTATGTTTCCTATTTTCTTCTGCACAGAGGAGAGATTGGAGACATAGAAAACCCAATACTCAGAGCCTCTGTGCAGAGCTGGTCACATATGTGCAGGAGAAGGTTTAATGTCTCCCCTGTTTCAACCAAAAGACTGAGACTTCACTTTTTGGCACCTGTCAAGGTTTCTTTGAGACCCATGTTTGATAACTGGAAAACATTCCCCATTGCTTATGTGGATGATTTATTGGACAATAATAAAGTCATGCCTTTTGAGTTGGTCAAGGCTAAATTTAAAATCCCTAATACGGAATATATGAAATACCTCATACTCAAAGAGGAATATAACAAATTTAAGAGATATTTCTGCAAGATAGTTTTGGTCAACCATACCATTTATAATTTCCTAACCAGCACAACCCCCAGGCACAAGAGCTCTCTTAAACCCCTGTATAACTTCCTGACCGGCAAATACACCTTTTCTAAGGGTGGATGCTTTGAAAAATGGGAGACTACTCTGCAGAAGCAGATTTGTGCCCCACAGTGGACATTGTCTTTTAAGACTGCAGTGAGGTCTACAAATTGCATGAACATTTTGGAAACACATTACAAACTAGTCCACAGATATTACTTGACCCCAAACAGGATTAAACATTTTGGGGAAGGGGGATCTGATCTGTGTTGGCGGGGATGCGGGTCTCAGGCTGACTTACTCCATATTTTCTGGGGATGCCCGGTACTGAAACCATACTGGCTTAAGGTCTCCAATTTGATTTCGATCATATGCAACTGGCGTGTTCAGTTGCACCCTGCCTTGGCCTTACTACTCATAGATATTTGCAGATTCAAAACAACAAAGTATTTGGTTGCCCACATACTCATGTCTGCAATATACCTTATAGCGAAAGGTTGGAACAATAAGCAACCTCCGAACATTGCCACATTGATCATGTTGGTGGACAAACATTGTGTTTATGAAAAAATTCATTATATTAACAATATGTCAATAAAGTTATTTGACGACAGATGGCATAGATGGTTGAAACTCAAATCTAAGATAGAAGAAGAATTTATATCTTGATATCTTGATTTTTGCTCTTTTTGTGTGCCAAAATTTCACATGTATTTGGTGTTTGCCTGTGCTGTTGTAATTGTTTTTCAAATCTATTTCAATTAATGTTAATTGTACATACTTTAAATGATGATATGATGTTCAGATACCATATGATGATGTCCTGATGTACATTATCTTGACTCTATTCGAACATGATATATATGAGGTATGTTTATACATTCCTATTATTTTGAAAACTCAATAAAATATTGTTTAAGAAAATTCAAAACATTCACTATTCAATAGAGCCCAATAGCAAAAATCAGGTTTTGAATGAAGAATCACATTTCTTGGTAAAATCATGCAGGATTGAAATTTTTGATGGTTTTTTACTCCTCTCAACAGCCCAAACAAGTTTCTAAAAGGATGAGTTTGCAACTACTTTACTTTTGGAGAAAATTCAAAACATTCATTATTCAATAGGGCCCAAACTATCAAAAACCAGCGGTTTCAATGAACACACATTTCTTGGTAGAATCATGCAGGACTGAAATTTTTGATGTTTTTCTACTCCTCTCATGAGCCCAAACAAGTCTCTAAAAGCATGAGTTTGCAACTACTTTACTTTTGGAGAAAATTCAAACCATTCACTATTCAATAGAGCCCAATAGCAAAAATCAGGTTTTGAATGAAGAATCACATTTCTTGGTAAAATCATGCAGGATTGAAATTTTTGATGGTTTTTTACTCCTCTCAACAGCCCAAACAAGTTTCTAAAAGGATGAGTTTGCAACTACTTTACTTTTGGAGAAAATTCAAAACATTCATTATTCAATAGGGCCCAAACTATCAAAAACCAGCTGTTTCAATGAACACACATTTCTTGGTAGAATCATGCAGGACTGAAATTTTTGATGTTTTTCTACTCCTCTCATGAGCCCAAACAAGTCTCTAAAAGCATGAGTTTGCAACTACTTTACTTTTGGAGAAAATTCAAAACATTCATTATTCAATAGAGCCCAATAGCAAAAACCAGCGTTTTGAATGAAGAATCACATTTCTTGGTAGAATCATGCAGGATTGAAATTTTTGATGGTTTTTTACTCCTCTCAACAGCCCAAACAAGTTTCTAAAAGGATGAGTTTGCAACTACTTTACTTTTGGAGAAAATTCAAAACATTCATTATTCAATAGGGCCCAAACTATCAAAAACCAGCGGTTTCAATGAACACACATTTCTTGGTAGAATCATGCAGGACTGAAATTTTTGATGTTTTTCTACTCCTCTCATGAGCCCAAACAAGTCTCTAAAAGCATGAGTTTGCAACTACTTTACTTTTGGAGAAAATTCAAAACATTCATTATTCAATAGAGCCCAATAGCAAAAACCAGCGTTTTGAATGAAGAATCACATTTCTTGGTAGAATCATGCAGGATTTAAATTTTTGATGGTTTTTTACTCCTCTCAACAGCCCAAACAAGTTTCTAAAAGGATGAGTTTGCAACTACTTTACTTTTGGAGAAAATTCAAAACATTCATTATTCAATAGGGCCCAAACTATCAAAAACCAGCGGTTTCAATGAACACACATTTCTTGGTAGAATCATGCAGGACTGAAATTTTTGATGTTTTTCTACTCCTCTCATGAGCCCAAACAAGTCTCTAAAAGCATGAGTTTGCAACTACTTTACTTTTGGAGAAAATTCAAAACATTCATTATTCAATAGAGCCCAATAGCAAAAACCAGCGTTTTGAATGAAGAATCACATTTCTTGGTAGAATCATGCAGGATTTAAATTTTTGATGGTTTTTTACTCCTCTCAACAGCCCAAACAAGTTTCTAAAAGGATGAGTTTGCAACTACTTTACTTTTGGAGAAAATTCAAAACATTCATTATTCAATAGGGCCCAAACTATCAAAAACCAGCGGTTTCAATGAACACACATTTCTTGGTAGAATCATGCAGGACTGAAATTTTTGATGTTTTTCTACTCCTCTCATGAGCCCAAACAAGTCTCTAAAAGCATGAGTTTGCAACTACTTTACTTTTGGAGAAAATTCAAAACATTCATTATTCAATAGGGCCCAAACTATCAAAAACCAGCGGTTTGAATGAACACACATTTCTTGGTAGAATCATGCAGGACTGAAATTTTTGATGTTTTTCTACTCCTCTCATGAGCCCAAACAAGTCTCTAAAAGCATGAGTTTGCAACTACTTTACTTTTGGAGAAAATTCAAAACATTCACTATTCAATAGAGCCCAATAGCAAAAATCAGGTTTTGAATGAAGAATCACATTTCTTGGTAAAATCATGCAGGATTGAAATTTTTGATGGTTTTTTACTCCTCTCAACAGCCCAAACAAGTTTCTAAAAGGATGAGTTTGCAACTACTTTACTTTTGGAGAAAATTTAAAACATTCATTATTCAATAGGGCCCAAACTATCAAAAACCAGCGGTTTCAATGAACACACATTTCTTGGTAGAATCATGCAGGACTGAAATTTTTGATGTTTTTCTACTCCTCTCATGAGCCCAAACAAATCTCTAAAAGCATGAGTTTGCAACTACTTTACTTTTGGAGAAAATTCAAAACATTCATTATTCAATAGAGCCCAATAGCAAAAACCAGCGTTTTGAATGAAGAATCACATTTCTTGGTAGAATCATGCAGGATTGAAATTTTTGATGGTTTTTTACTCCTCTCAACAGCCCAAACAAGTTTCTAAAAGGATGAGTTTGCAACTACTTTACTTTTGGAGAAAATTCAAAACATTCATTATTCAATAGGGCCCAAACTATCAAAAACCAGCGGTTTCAATGAACACACATTTCTTGGTAGAATCATGCAGGACTGAAATTTTTGATGTTTTTCTACTCCTCTCATGAGCCCAAACAAGTCTCTAAAAGCATGAGTTTGCAACTACTTTACTTTTGGAGAAAATTCAAAACATTCATTATTCAATAGAGCCCAATAGCAAAAACCAGCGTTTTGAATGAAGAATCACATTTCTTGGTAGAATCATGCAGGATTGAAATTTTTGATGGTTTTTTACTCCTCTCAACAGCCCAAACAAGTTTCTAAAAGGATGAGTTTGCAACTACTTTACTTTTGGAGAAAATTCAAAACATTCATTATTCAATAGGGCCCAAACTATCAAAAACCAGCGGTTTGAATGAACACATTTCTTGGAAGAATCATGCAGGACTGAAATTTTTGATGTTTTTCTACTCCTCTCATGAGCCCAAACAAGTCTCTAAAAGCATGAGTTTGCAACTACTTTTCTTTTGGAGAAAATTCAAAACATTCACTATTCAATAGAGCCCAATAGCAAAAATCAGGTTTTGAATGAAGAATCACATTTCTTGGTAAAATCATGCAGGATTGAAATTTTTGATGGTTTTTTACTCCTCTCAACAGCCCAAACAAGTTTCTAAAAGGATGAGTTTGCAACTACTTTACTTTTGGAGAAAATTCAAAACATTCATTATTCAATAGGGCCCAAACTATCAAAAACCAGCGGTTTCAATGAACACACATTTCTTGGTAGAATCATGCAGGACTGAAATTTTTGATGTTTTTCTACTCCTCTCATGAGCCCAAACAAGTCTCTAAAAGCATGAGTTTGCAACTACTTTACTTTTGGAGAAAATTCAAAACATTCATTATTCAATAGAGCCCAATAGCAAAAACCAGCGTTTTGAATGAAGAATCACATTTCTTGGTAGAATCATGCAGGATTGAAATTTTTGATGGTTTTTTACTCCTCTCAACAGCCCAAACAAGTTTCTAAAAGGATGAGTTTGCAACTACTTTACTTTTGGAGAAAATTCAAAACATTCATTATTCAATAGGGCCCAAACTATCAAAAACCAGCGGTTTCAATGAACACACATTTCTTGGTAGAATCATGCAGGACTGAAATTTTTGATGTTTTTCTACTCCTCTCATGAGCCCAAACAAGTCTCTAAAAGCATGAGTTTGCAACTACTTTACTTTTGGAGAAAATTCAAACCATTCACTATTCAATAGAGCCCAATAGCAAAAATCAGGTTTTGAATGAAGAATCACATTTCTTGGTAAAATCATGCAGGATTGAAATTTTTGATGGTTTTTTACTCCTCTCAACAGTCCAAACAAGTTTCTAAAAGGATGAGTTTGCAACTACTTTACTTTTGGAGAAAATTCAAAACATTCATTATTCAATAGGGCCCAAACTATCAAAAACCAGCGGTTTCAATGAACACACATTTCTTGGTAGAATCATGCAGGACTGAAATTTTTGATGTTTTTCTACTCCTCTCATGAGCCCAAACAAGTCTCTAAAAGCATGAGTTTGCAACTACTTTACTTTTGGAGAAAATTCAAAACATTCACTATTCAATAGAGCCCAATAGCAAAAATCAGGTTTTGAATGAAGAATCACATTTCTTGGTAAAATCATGCAGGATTGAAATTTTTGATGGTTTTTTACTCCTCTCAACAGCCCAAACAAGTTTCTAAAAGGATGAGTTTGCAACTACTTTACTTTTGGAGAAAATTCAAAACATTCATTATTCAATAGGGCCCAAACTATCAAAAACCAGCGGTTTCAATGAACACACATTTCTTGGTAGAATCATGCAGGACTGAAATTTTTGATGTTTTTCTACTCCTCTCATGAGCCCAAACAAGTCTCTAAAAGCATGAGTTTGCAACTACTTTACTTTTGGAGAAAATTCAAAACATTGGGGGGGCGTGGCCAGCGTCTGAGCTGAATGGAAGCCTGAGCTCTGAGCTCCTCCACAGGGCAGCCTACCAAGCGCTATTAACAAGCGACTTACAAGCCAGGACTGGCTGAAAACTTGTGGGAACCTCCATAGGCACCAGCGGTGCCCCCACATAATGGATCCGCTTAATAGAAAAGCAGGAAAATCAAAAAATCTGGAGCGCTCTCCCCTCATGCTGAGGAGCCAAGATGGCGCCCGCCACACAGCAGCCACAGCCTGCAGCCCCAGCCTGAGCGGCGCACAGCGGGAGAGAACGCCACAGAGACTGAAACACGCAGTATTCAAGTCAGGGGGTAAGTCTGCCCCCATCCCTGCAAAAACCGCCGCTCCATATATTAAAGAAAGCGCTAAATTCAGTGTTAAAAGTAGCGCTGAGAAGAAGGAGGCAAAATATCGCGAGATTAACCGGGAAACAGACGGGATTGCGCAGCAAGTACGCAAATTGCGTACCTTAAGCAAAAATCTTGCGCAGCCTGTGAAATCTTGCACAGCAGCAACGCTCACAGCCGCTATGGAGGCCACAAATACAATAAGGGCCTCCTCATCTTGTCCAGATATCTCCACAATTTCAGACACCCCTCTAACGCCACCACAGAGGGAACTGTCCCCTGCCTCACAAAATAGCTGCAGATTAAGCAGTAGCTCGGCTGAGCTGCAAAGTGAGACGCAGATGGAGGACTTCTGCACTCCAGATAACCCCATGCCTGAAAACTTTTTACATGTTTTGACTGAGGTAGAGGCTACCAACAAAGCAGCTTCAGAAATGTTCATAAAAAATATGGTGTGCCTTCTTGCAAAGACATTCCAAAAACAACTAGAGGGATATAATACAAACCTCCAAAACAATATAGACAGTCTGGGTCAGAGGGTGAATCACTTGGAGTCGAAAATGGAGGAGATAGTCCAGTCTCACAACAATTTGATAGACGAACATTATGCCTTAGAGAAAGAAGTTACCTTCCTAAAGTCAAGACTGATAGAACAAGAGGACAGGAGTAGGAGAAACAACCTTAAATTCAGAGGAATACCTGAGAATGTCAAGGACAGAGATCTTGATTCATATGTGCAAAAAATGCTCCATGCTATGCTCCCAGGTGCTTCCAAAGGAGACCTCTTAATAGAACGCATACACAGACTACCTAAGTCCAAATATGCCCCTGAAAGAGCTCCGCGGGATGTTATTGCATTCTTTCACTATTTTCTGACAAAGGAGGACATTTTGAGGAAGAGCAAGCAGTCACCCATCTTACCAAGACCATATGAGGGTATTAAGATCTTTGCAGACTTTTCAAAAGCCACGTTGCAAAAAAGGAGAGACTTTTTCCCTATCACTGCACACCTACGGGAGCACAGGGTGCTATACAGATGGGGCTTTCCTACAAAAATATTGGTCATGAAGGAAAACACTACTTTTGCCTTATCTAACATTGATAACTGTGATAGATTCTTTCAGGACCTTGGTATTCCTCCAATGAAGAACTCATCTTTATCCTACAATCAAGAGAGGAGCAACTCTTCACGACAGCCAAGACGTTTGTCACAGTCCTGGACCACACAAAAGAAAAGATAATGGACTTGGTAGGTGTTGACCCTGGCTCTTGGCCTGAACTTTCATCCCCAAACACTAACCGAGAGATTTCTCTTGGTATCATTTCTTTTGAGAAATTCACCTTCCTTGTTAACAAGTTTGTTTTGTTCTAGGTTATTCCAGGTTATAACATGTTTCTATTCACAGGCACACCAGGCACTGACAACAAATTTCTAGAGAAATACCACTCTTCTTGGATATATGTCCAGATGGACTATTCTATCTTATTGAGTTATTTAACACATTTCTTTCTTTTTGATATATTATGGAGTTGAAAATCCTATCATTTAATGTAAATGGGCTTAATAGTCCCTTTAAAAGGTATGCTCTGTGGAAGGAGATCAAAAGATTGAAAGCAAATGTTGCTATGATACAGGAAACCCACCTCCTGGAAACTGATAATAACAGATTTAAAAACAAAGATTATCCTCAGATTTTCTTCTCCAACAACGAGGGAGGGAAAAAAGCTGGGGTGGCCATTGCCTTCCACAGAGACCTACCAGTGGTTATTTCAGATGTTTATAAAGACAATAAAGGCAGATATTTAATCATCAATTTTACCTTGGAGGGAATGGAATACACTGTGGTTAATGTATACGCCCCTAATGTGAGACAAATTAGCTTTCTCAATAAAGTCAAAAGAAAATTATCTAAATTTAGCAAGGGACAAATCATATGGGGGGGAGACTTTAATTGTATTGTTGACCCAAGCACTGATTGCTCATCCTCTGCTCCATACTACAGAAGTGTGAATTTGGGGAAGTGGCTGAGCAATGCTAACCTACACGACAGTTGTAAAATATTGAACCCTAATTCTAGAGAATACACCAGATTCTGCCCACACAACAGATCTTATACCAAAATAGATCATATATTTACCAGTTTTTCCTTACTAGATTCGTATATAGATTTCCAAACTGGCCCCATCACATGGTCGGACCATGCTCCAATTCTATTAACATTACAGGTTTCCTCTTCGACTCAAAGACACTACAATTGGAGATATAGCAAATTTGTAGTAGACTCCCCAGATAATATAGCAACAATAAAAAACACTATAATGAATTATTTTAAAGAAAATGACTCCCAGGAAATCTCCCCTGAAACCTTATGGTTAGCACATAAATGTGTCATTAGAGGCCACTTAATTCAGATGGCCTCAAGACAAAAGAGGGAAAGAGAGAGCAAACAGAGGCTGTTACTAGAACAAATCAAAAAACTTGAAGACCAGGCCAAAGTGGAAAAATCTTTTACTAAATACAAGGAGTTATACTCCCTTAGATTGGAATTTAGAAATCTTCTCATAAATATTTACGAAAAAAAGACTCTGTTTAACAGGGCAGGGTTCTACATAAATAACAACAAAAACTCAAAAACTATGGCAAATAGATTCAAACCCATAAATAAAAAGCATTTAATTAAAAAACTTTCCCAGAACTCAGTGAATATAGAAAAGCCAAGGGACATAGCTTTGGCTTTTGAAAAATACTACTCAAACCTTTACAATATAGGGAAAAATGGGACTTATCCCCCTCCTACAGAGGAGATGATAGATAATTTCCTGGGAGGAGTAGAGTTGAGATCTCTGTCTTCTGAGCAAAGGGAAATGCTTGATGCACCCTTCTCTGAGGGAGAGGTCTCTCTGGCAATAAAAAATCTCAAATGTAATAAGGCTCCTGGTCCAGACGGATTCCCTGTGGAATATTATAAAACATTTCAGGAAAATCTGGTCCCCTATTTAACAAACACCCTAAATTTTATAAAATCAAAAGGAACATGTAGTGCAGATATGCTGAGAGCCACCATAGTGGTAATCCCCAAACCGGACAAAGATCCCACCAAGATAGAAAACTATAGACCCATATCCCTCCTGAATGCAGACATCAAGGTCTATGCAAAAATACTGGCAGAAAGGGTGCAGGATGTTATCCAATATCTCATACATCCCGATCAAGTGGGTTTTGTAAAATTTAGACAGACTTCTGACAGTTCAAGAAGTGTCTTGCACCATATACACTTTTGTAACAAGAAAAAAATTCCCAGTCTGTTTGTGGCCCTTGATGCGGAGAAAGCTTTTGACCGCATCAATTGGACATATGCATTCGCAGTATTAAAGAAGATGGGTTTTGGTGAGGAGATGTTGAAAAGTGTTCAGGCTCTGTACTCCCAACCGTCTGCCTCTGTGCTGGTCAATAGCACGATGTCAGGGAAATTTGACATAACAAATGGAACAAGACAGGGATGCCCTCTGTCCCCAATTATTTTTATCCTGAGTCTGGAACCACTGGCTCAAAGGATAAGGGACTCGAGTGAGGTGAGGGGAGTACGGTTGGGAGATGTAGAGCATAAAATAAATTTATATGCAGACGATATCATACTCACACTGACAGATCCTGTTGAGTCATTGAAGGCGACTTGGGACATCATAGAGTTGTTTGGTTCAATATCATATTATAAACTCAATGTAAAAAAGACTAACGTTTTGTCACTATTTATTTCAGCCCCTATAAAACAGCAATTACAAGATAAGTACCCTTTTATTTGGGACTGCACTAAAATCCCATATCTAGGAATTTGGCTCACAAGCGACCTCACACACACAAGTGAGGTAAACATAGATAGCCTTTTGAAATCCCTTGACACTAAGTTGGGAGAATTGTCAAAAACCCCAGCCACTTGGTTGGGAAGAATAGTACTATATAAGATGTTCTGCCTCCCAAAGGTGTTGTTTTTGTACAGGAATGTCCCTCTGCCTTTATCAATGCAACACATACAAAAATTAACTCATCAAATGAACAGATTTATTTGGAATAATAAAAAGCCTAGGGTAAAGAAACACACACTACTTAAATCTAGAGAAAATGGGGGGATAGCCCTTCCAGACTTGGAGGCGTATTACTTTGCCACCACAACTGAATTGACAAAAATGTGGCTCACAGAACAGACAGAATTGGGATGGCCAAAAATTGAAAGAGATTTAATGCCTAATAAAGAACCGACACTTTATGTTTCCTATTTTCTTCTGCACAGAGGAGAGATTGGAGACATAGAAAACCCAATACTCAGAGCCTCTGTGCAGAGCTGGTCACATATGTGCAGGAGAAGGTTTAATGTCTCCCCTGTTTCAACCAAAAGACTGAGACTTCACTTTTTGGCACCTGTCAAGGTTTCTTTGAGACCCATGTTTGATAACTGGAAAACATTCCCCATTGCTTATGTGGATGATTTATTGGACAATAATAAAGTCATGCCTTTTGAGTTGGTCAAGGCTAAATTTAAAATCCCTAATACGGAATATATGAAATACCTCATACTCAAAGAGGAATATAACAAATTTAAGAGATATTTCTGCAAGATAGTTTTGGTCAACCATACCATTTATAATTTCCTAACCAGCACAACCCCCAGGCACAAGAGCTCTCTTAAACCCCTGTATAACTTCCTGACCGGCAAATACACCTTTTCTAAGGGTGGATGCTTTGAAAAATGGGAGACTACTCTGCAGAAGCAGATTTGTGCCCCACAGTGGACATTGTCTTTTAAGACTGCAGTGAGGTCTACAAATTGCATGAACATTTTGGAAACACATTACAAACTAGTCCACAGATATTACTTGACCCCAAACAGGATTAAACATTTTGGGGAAGGGGGATCTGATCTGTGTTGGCGGGGATGCGGGTCTCAGGCTGACTTACTCCATATTTTCTGGGGATGCCCGGTACTGAAACCATACTGGCTTAAGGTCTCCAATTTGATTTCGATCATATGCAACTGGCGTGTTCAGTTGCACCCTGCCTTGGCCTTACTACTCATAGATATTTGCAGATTCAAAACAACAAAGTATTTGGTTGCCCACATACTCATGTCTGCAATATACCTTATAGCGAAAGGTTGGAACAATAAGCAACCTCCGAACATTGCCACATTGATCATGTTGGTGGACAAACATTGTGTTTATGAAAAAATTCATTATATTAACAATATGTCAATAAAGTTATTTGACGACAGATGGCATAGATGGTTGAAACTCAAATCTAAGATAGAAGAAGAATTTATATCTTGATATCTTGATTTTTGCTCTTTTTGTGTGCCAAAATTTCACATGTATTTGGTGTTTGCCTGTGCTGTTGTAATTGTTTTTCAAATCTATTTCAATTAATGTTAATTGTACATACTTTAAATGATGATATGATGTTCAGATACCATATGATGATGTCCTGATGTACATTATCTTGACTCTATTCGAACATGATATATATGAGGTATGTTTATACATTCCTATTATTTTGAAAACTCAATAAAATATTGTTTAAGAAAATTCAAAACATTCACTATTCAATAGAGCCCAATAGCAAAAATCAGGTTTTGAATGAAGAATCACATTTCTTGGTAAAATCATGCAGGATTGAAATTTTTGATGGTTTTTTACTCCTCTCAACAGCCCAAACAAGTTTCTAAAAGGATGAGTTTGCAACTACTTTACTTTTGGAGAAAATTCAAAACATTCATTATTCAATAGGGCCCAAACTATCAAAAACCAGCGGTTTCAATGAACACACATTTCTTGGTAGAATCATGCAGGACTGAAATTTTTGATGTTTTTCTACTCCTCTCATGAGCCCAAACAAGTCTCTAAAAGCATGAGTTTGCAACTACTTTACTTTTGGAGAAAATTCAAACCATTCACTATTCAATAGAGCCCAATAGCAAAAATCAGGTTTTGAATGAAGAATCACATTTCTTGGTAAAATCATGCAGGATTGAAATTTTTGATGGTTTTTTACTCCTCTCAACAGCCCAAACAAGTTTCTAAAAGGATGAGTTTGCAACTACTTTACTTTTGGAGAAAATTCAAAACATTCATTATTCAATAGGGCCCAAACTATCAAAAACCAGCTGTTTCAATGAACACACATTTCTTGGTAGAATCATGCAGGACTGAAATTTTTGATGTTTTTCTACTCCTCTCATGAGCCCAAACAAGTCTCTAAAAGCATGAGTTTGCAACTACTTTACTTTTGGAGAAAATTCAAAACATTCATTATTCAATAGAGCCCAATAGCAAAAACCAGCGTTTTGAATGAAGAATCACATTTCTTGGTAGAATCATGCAGGATTGAAATTTTTGATGGTTTTTTACTCCTCTCAACAGCCCAAACAAGTTTCTAAAAGGATGAGTTTGCAACTACTTTACTTTTGGAGAAAATTCAAAACATTCATTATTCAATAGGGCCCAAACTATCAAAAACCAGCGGTTTCAATGAACACACATTTCTTGGTAGAATCATGCAGGACTGAAATTTTTGATGTTTTTCTACTCCTCTCATGAGCCCAAACAAGTCTCTAAAAGCATGAGTTTGCAACTACTTTACTTTTGGAGAAAATTCAAAACATTCATTATTCAATAGAGCCCAATAGCAAAAACCAGCGTTTTGAATGAAGAATCACATTTCTTGGTAGAATCATGCAGGATTTAAATTTTTGATGGTTTTTTACTCCTCTCAACAGCCCAAACAAGTTTCTAAAAGGATGAGTTTGCAACTACTTTACTTTTGGAGAAAATTCAAAACATTCATTATTCAATAGGGCCCAAACTATCAAAAACCAGCGGTTTCAATGAACACACATTTCTTGGTAGAATCATGCAGGACTGAAATTTTTGATGTTTTTCTACTCCTCTCATGAGCCCAAACAAGTCTCTAAAAGCATGAGTTTGCAACTACTTTACTTTTGGAGAAAATTCAAAACATTCATTATTCAATAGGGCCCAAACTATCAAAAACCAGCGGTTTGAATGAACACACATTTCTTGGTAGAATCATGCAGGACTGAAATTTTTGATGTTTTTCTACTCCTCTCATGAGCCCAAACAAGTCTCTAAAAGCATGAGTTTGCAACTACTTTACTTTTGGAGAAAATTCAAAACATTCACTATTCAATAGAGCCCAATAGCAAAAATCAGGTTTTGAATGAAGAATCACATTTCTTGGTAAAATCATGCAGGATTGAAATTTTTGATGGTTTTTTACTCCTCTCAACAGCCCAAACAAGTTTCTAAAAGGATGAGTTTGCAACTACTTTACTTTTGGAGAAAATTTAAAACATTCATTATTCAATAGGGCCCAAACTATCAAAAACCAGCGGTTTCAATGAACACACATTTCTTGGTAGAATCATGCAGGACTGAAATTTTTGATGTTTTTCTACTCCTCTCATGAGCCCAAACAAATCTCTAAAAGCATGAGTTTGCAACTACTTTACTTTTGGAGAAAATTCAAAACATTCATTATTCAATAGAGCCCAATAGCAAAAACCAGCGTTTTGAATGAAGAATCACATTTCTTGGTAGAATCATGCAGGATTGAAATTTTTGATGGTTTTTTACTCCTCTCAACAGCCCAAACAAGTTTCTAAAAGGATGAGTTTGCAACTACTTTACTTTTGGAGAAAATTCAAAACATTCATTATTCAATAGGGCCCAAACTATCAAAAACCAGCGGTTTCAATGAACACACATTTCTTGGTAGAATCATGCAGGACTGAAATTTTTGATGTTTTTCTACTCCTCTCATGAGCCCAAACAAGTCTCTAAAAGCATGAGTTTGCAACTACTTTACTTTTGGAGAAAATTCAAAACATTCATTATTCAATAGAGCCCAATAGCAAAAACCAGCGTTTTGAATGAAGAATCACATTTCTTGGTAGAATCATGCAGGATTGAAATTTTTGATGGTTTTTTACTCCTCTCAACAGCCCAAACAAGTTTCTAAAAGGATGAGTTTGCAACTACTTTACTTTTGAAGAAAATTCAAAACATTCATTATTCAATAGGGCCCAAACTATCAAAAACCAGCGGTTTCAATGAACACACATTTCTTGGTAGAATCATGCAGGACTGAAATTTTTGATGTTTTTCTACTCCTCTCATGAGCCCAAACAAGTCTCTAAAAGCATGAGTTTGCAACTACTTTACTTTTGGAGAAAATTCAAAACATTCATTATTCAATAGGGCCCAAACTATCAAAAACCAGCGGTTTCAATGAACACACATTTCTTGGTAGAATCATGCAGGACTGAAATTTTTGATGTTTTTCTACTCCTCTCATGAGCCCAAACAAGTCTCTAAAAGCATGAGTTTGCAACTACTTTACTTTTGGAGAAAATTCAAAACATTCATTATTCAATAGAGCCCAATAGCAAAAACCAGCGTTTTGAATGAAGAATCACATTTCTTGGTAGAATCATGCAGGATTGAAATTTTTGATGGTTTTTTACTCCTCTCAACAAACAAGTTTCTAAAAGGATGAGTTTGCAACTACTTTACTTTTGGAGAAAATTCAAAACATTCATTATTCAATAGGGCCCAAACTATCAAAAACCAGCGGTTTCAATGAACACACATTTCTTGGTAGAATCATGCAGGACTGAAATTTTTGATGTTTTTCTACTCCTCTCATGAGCCCAAACAAGTCTCTAAAAGCATGAGTTTGCAACTACTTTACTTTTGGAGAAAATTCAAACCATTCACTATTCAATAGAGCCCAATAGCAAAAATCAGGTTTTGAATGAAGAATCACATTTCTTGGTAAAATCATGCAGGATTGAAATTTTTGATGGTTTTTTACTCCTCTCAACAGCCCAAACAAGTTTCTAAAAGGATGAGTTTGCAACTACTTTACTTTTGGAGAAAATTCAAAACATTCATTATTCAATAGGGCCCAAACTATCAAAAACCAGCGGTTTCAATGAACACACATTTCTTGGTAGAATCATGCAGGACTGAAATTTTTGATGTTTTTCTACTCCTCTCATGAGCCCAAACAAGTCTCTAAAAGCATGAGTTTGCAACTACTTTACTTTTGGAGAAAATTCAAAACATTCATTATTCAATAGAGCCCAATAGCAAAAACCAGCGTTTTGAATGAAGAATCACATTTCTTGGTAGAATCATGCAGGATTGAAATTTTTGATGGTTTTTTACTCCTCTCAACAGCCCAAACAAGTTTCTAAAAGGATGAGTTTGCAACTACTTTACTTTTGGAGAAAATTCAAAACATTCATTATTCAATAGGGCCCAAACTATCAAAAACCAGCGGTTTCAATGAACACACATTTCTTGGTAGAATCATGCAGGACTGAAATTTTTGATGTTTTTCTACTCCTCTCGTGAGCCCAAACAAGTCTCTAAAAGCATGAGTTTGCAACTACTTTACTTTTGGAGAAAATTCAAAACATTCATTATTCAATAGAGCCCAATAGCAAAAACCAGCGTTTTGAATGAAGAATCACATTTCTTGGTAGAATCATGCAGGATTGAAATTTTTGATGGTTTTTTACTCCTCTCAACAGCCCAAACAAGTTTCTAAAAGGATGAGTTTGCAACTACTTTACTTTTGGAGAAAATTCAAAACATTCATTATTCAATAGGGCCCAAACTATCAAAAACCAGCGGTTTCAATGAACACACATTTCTTGGTAGAATCATGCAGGACTGAAATTTTTGATGTTTTTCTACTCCTCTCATGAGCCCAAACAAGTCTCTAAAAGCATGAGTTTGCAACTACTTTACTTTTGGAGAAAATTCAAACCATTCACTATTCAATAGAGCCCAATAGCAAAAATCAGGTTTTGAATGAAGAATCACATTTCTTGGTAAAATCATGCAGGATTGAAATTTTTGATGGTTTTTTACTCCTCTCAACAGCCCAAACAAGTTTCTAAAAGGATGAGTTTGCAACTACTTTACTTTTGGAGAAAATTCAAAACATTCATTATTCAATAGGGCCCAAACTATCAAAAACCAGCGGTTTCAATGAACACACATTTCTTGGTAGAATCATGCAGGACTGAAATTTTTGATGTTTTTCTACTCCTCTCATGAGCCCAAACAAGTCTCTAAAAGCATGAGTTTGCAACTACTTTACTTTTGGAGAAAATTCAAAACATTCATTATTCAATAGAGCCCAATAGCAAAAACCAGCGTTTTGAATGAAGAATCACATTTCTTGGTAGAATCATGCAGGATTGAAATTTTTGATGGTTTTTTACTCCTCTCAACAGCCCAAACAAGTTTCTAAAAGGATGAGTTTGCAACTACTTTACTTTTGGAGAAAATTCAAAACATTCATTATTCAATAGGGCCCAAACTATCAAAAACCAGCGGTTTCAATGAACACACATTTCTTGGTAGAATCATGCAGGACTGAAATTTTTGATGTTTTTCTACTCCTCTCGTGAGCCCAAACAAGTCTCTAAAAGCATGAGTTTGCAACTACTTTACTTTTGGAGAAAATTCAAAACATTCATTATTCAATAGAGCCCAATAGCAAAAACCAGCGTTTTGAATGAAGAATCACATTTCTTGGTAGAATCATGCAGGATTGAAATTTTTGATGGTTTTTTACTCCTCTCAACAGCCCAAACAAGTTTCTAAAAGGATGAGTTTGCAACTACTTTACTTTTGGAGAAAATTCAAAACATTCATTATTCAATAGGGCCCAAACTATCAAAAACCAGCGGTTTCAATGAACACACATTTCTTGGTAGAATCATGCAGGACTGAAATTTTTGATGTTTTTCTACTCCTCTCATGAGCCCAAACAAGTCTCTAAAAGCATGAGTTTGCAACTACTTTACTTTTGGAGAAAATTCAAAACATTCATTATTCAATAGAGCCAAATAGCAGAAACCAGCGTTTTGAATGAAGAATCACATTTCTTGGTAGAATCATGCAGGATTGAAATTTTTGATGGTTTTTTACTCCTCTCAACAGCCCAAACAAGTTTCTAAAAGGATGAGTTTGCAACTACTTTACTTTTGGAGAAAATTCAAAACATTCATTATTCAATAGGGCCCAAACTATCAAAAACCAGCGGTTTGAATGAACACACATTTCTTGGTAGAATCATGCAGGACTGAAATTTTTGATGTTTTTCTACTCCTCTCATGAGCCCAAACAAGTCTCTAAAAGCATGAGTTTGCAACTACTTTACTTTTGGAGAAAATTCAAAACATTCATTATTCAATAGAGCCCAATAGCAAAAACCAGCGTTTTGAATGAAGAATCACATTTCTTGGTAGAATCATGCAGGATTGAAATTTTTGATGGTTTTTTACTCCTCTCAACAGCCCAAACAAGTTTCTAAAAGGATGAGTTTGCAACTACTTTACTTTTGGAGAAAATTCAAAACATTCATTATTCAATAGGGCCCAAACTATCAAAAACCAGCGGTTTCAATGAACACACATTTCTTGGTAGAATCATGCAGGACTGAAATTTTTGATGTTTTTCTACTCCTCTCATGAGCCCAAACAAGTCTCTAAAAGCATGAGTTTGCAACTACTTTACTTTTGGAGAAAATTCAAAACATTCATTATTCAATAGAGCCCAATAGCAAAAACCAGCGTTTTGAATGAAGAATCACATTTCTTGGTAGAATCATGCAGGATTGAAATTTTTGATGGTTTTTTACTCCTCTCAACAGCCCAAACAAGTTTCTAAAAGGATGAGTTTGCAACTACTTTACTTTTGAAGAAAATTCAAAACATTCATTATTCAATAGGGCCCAAACTATCAAAAACCAGCGGTTTCAATGAACACACATTTCTTGGTAGAATCATGCAGGACTGAAATTTTTGATGTTTTTCTACTCCTCTCATGAGCCCAAACAAGTCTCTAAAAGCATGAGTTTGCAACTACTTTACTTTTGGAGAAAATTCAAAACATTCATTATTCAATAGGACCCAAACTATCAAAAACCAGCGGTTTGAATGAACACACATTTCTTGGTAGAATCATGCAGGACTGAAATTTTTGATGTTTTTCTACTCCTCTCATGAGCCCAAACAAGTCTCTAAAAGCATGAGTTTTCAACTACTTTACTTTTGGAGAAAATTCAAAACATTCATTATTCAATAGAGCCCAATAGCAAAAACCAGCGTTTTGAATGAAGAATCACATTTCTTGGTAGAATCATGCAGGATTGAAATTTTTGATGGTTTTTTACTCCTCTCAACAGCCCAAACAAGTTTCTAAAAGGATGAGTTTGCAACTACTTTACTTTTGGAGAAAATTCAAAACATTCATTATTCAATAGGGCCCAAACTATCAAAAACCAGCCGTTTCAATGAACACACATGTCTTGGTAGAATCATGCAGGACTGAAATTTTTGATGTTTTTCTACTCATCTCATGAGCCCAAACAAGTCTCTAAAAGCATGAGTTTGCAACTACTTTACTTTTGGAGAAAATTCAAAACATTCACTATTCAATAGAGCCCAATAGCAAAAATCAGGTTTTGAATGAAGAATCACATTTCTTGGTAAAATCATGCAGGATTGAAATTTTTGATGGTTTTTTACTCCTCTCAACAGCCCAAACAAGTTTCTAAAAGGATGAGTTTGCAACTACTTTACTTTTGGAGAAAATTCAAAACATTCATTATTCAATAGGGCCCAAACTATCAAAAACCAGCGGTTTCAATGAACACACATTTCTTGGTAGAATCATGCAGGACTGAAATTTTTGATGTTTTTCTACTCCTCTCATGAGCCCAAACAAGTCTCTAAAAGCATGAGTTTGCAACTACTTTACTTTTGGAGAAAATTCAAAACATTCACTATTCAATAGAGCCCATTAGCAAAAATCAGGTTTTGAATGAAGAATCACATTTCTTGGTAAAATCATGCAGGATTGAAATTTTTGATGGTTTTTTACTCCTCTCAACAGCCCAAACAAGTTTCTAAAAGGATGAGTTTGCAACTACTTTACTTTTGGAGAAAATTCAAAACATTCATTATTCAATAGGGCCCAAACTATCAAAAACCAGCGGTTTCAATGAACACACATTTCTTGGTAGAATCATGCAGGATTGAAATTTTTGATGTTTTTCTACTCCTCTCATGAGCCCAAACAAGTCTCTAAAAGCATGAGTTTGCAACTACTTTACTTTTGGAGAAAATTCAAAACATTCATTATTCAATAGAGCCCAATAGCAAAAACCAGCGTTTTGAATGAAGAATCACATTTCTTGGTAGAATCATGCAGGATTGAAATTTTTGATGGTTTTTTACTCCTCTCAACAGCCCAAACAAGTTTCTAAAAGGATGAGTTTGCAACTACTTTACTTTTGGAGAAAATTCAAAACATTCATTATTCAATAGGGCCCAAACTATCAAAAACCAGCGGTTTGAATGAACACATTTCTTGGTAGAATCATGCAGGACTGAAATTTTTGATGTTTTTCTACTCCTCTCATGAGCCCAAACAAGTCTCTAAAAGCATGAGTTTGCAACTACTTTACTTTTGGAGAAAATTCAAAACATTCATTATTCAATAGAGCCCAATAGCAAAAACCAGCGTTTTGAATGAAGAATCACATTTCTTGGTAGAATCATGCAGGATTGAAATTTTTGATGGTTTTTTACTCCTCTCAACAGCCCAAACAAGTTTCTAAAAGGATGAGTTTGCAACTACTTTACTTTTGGAGAAAATTCAAAACATTCATTATTCAATAGGGCCCAAACTATCAAAAACCAGCGGTTTGAATGAACACATTTCTTGGTAGAATCATGCAGGACTGAAATTTTTGATGTTTTTCTACTCCTCTCATGAGCCCAAACAAGGTCTCTAAAAGCATGAGTTTGCAACTACTTTACTTTTGGAGAAAATTCAAAACATTCACTATTCAATAGAGCCCAATAGCAAAAATCAGGTTTTGAATGAAGAATCACATTTCTTGGTAAAATCATGCAGGATTGAAATTTTTGATGGCTTTTTACTCCTCTCAACAGCCCAAACAAGTTTCTAAAAGGATGAGTTTGCAACTACTTTACTTTTGGAGAAAATTCAAAACATTCATTATTCAATAGGGCCCAAACTATCAAAAACCAGCGGTTTCAATGAACACACATTTCTTGGTAGAATCATGCAGGACTGAAATTTTTGATGTTTTTCTACTCCTCTCATGAGCCCAAACAAGTCTCTAAAAGCATGAGTTTGCAACTACTTTACTTTTGGAGAAAATTCAAAACATTCATTATTCAATAGAGCCCAATAGCAAAAACCAGCGTTTTGAATGAAGAATCACATTTCTTGGTAGAATCATGCAGGATTGAAATTTTTGATGGTTTTTTACTCCTCTCAACAGCCCAAACAAGTTTCTAAAAGGATGAGTTTGCAACTACTTTACTTTTGGAGAAAATTCAAAACATTAATTATTCAATAGGGACCAAACTATCAAAAACCAGCGGTTTGAATGAACACATTTCTTGGTAGAATCATGCAGGACTGAAATTTTTGATGTTTTTCTACTCCTCTCATGAGCCCAAACAAGTCTCTAAAAGCATGAGTTTGCAACTACTTTACTTTTGGAGAAAATTCAAAACATTCACTATTCAATAGAGCCCAATAGCAAAAATCAGGTTTTGAATGAAGAATCACATTTCTTGGTAAAATCATGCAGGATTGAAATTTTTGATGGTTTTTTACTCCTCTCAACAGCCCAAACAAGTTTCTAAAAGGATGAGTTTGCAACTACTTTACTTTTGGAGAAAATTCAAAACATTCATTATTCAATAGGGCCCAAACAATCAAAAACCAGCGGTTTCAATGAACACACATTTCTTGGTAGAATCATGCAGGACTGAAATTTTTGATGTTTTTCTACTCCTCTCATGAGCCCAAACAAGTCTCTAAAAGCATGAGTTTGCAACTACTTTACTTTTGGAGAAAATTCAAAACATTCATTATTCAATAGAGCCCAATAGCAAAAACCAGCGTTTTGAATGAAGAATCACATTTCTTGGTAGAATCATGCAGGATTGAAATTTTTGATGGTTTTTTACTCCTCTCAACAGCCCAAACAAGTTTCTAAAAGGATGAGTTTGCAACTACTTTACTTTTGGAGAAAATTCAAAACATTCATTATTCAATAGGGCCCAAACTATCAAAAACCAGCCGTTTCAATGAACACACATTTCTTGGTAGAATCATGCAGGACTGAAATTTTTGATGTTTTTCTACTCCTCTCGTGAGCCCAAACAAGTCTCTAAAAGCATGAGTTTGCAACTACTTTACTTTTGGAGAAAATTCAAAACATTCATTATTCAATAGAGCCCAATAGCAAAAACCAGCGTTTTGAATGAAGAATCACATTTCTTGGTAGAATCATGCAGGATTGAAATTTTTGATGGTTTTTTACTCCTCTCAACAGCCCAAACAAGTTTCTAAAAGGATGAGTTTGCAACTACTTTACTTTTGGAGAAAATTCAAAACATTCATTATTCAATAGGGCCCAAACTATCAAAAACCAGCGGTTTCAATGAACACACATTTCTTGGTAGAATCATGCAGGACTGAAATTTTTGATGTTTTTCTACTCCTCTCATGAGCCCAAACAAGTCTCTAAAAGCATGAGTTTGCAACTACTTTACTTTTGGAGAAAATTCAAAACATTCATTATTCAATAGAGCCCAATAGCAAAAACCAGCGTTTTGAATGAAGAATCACATTTCTTGGTAGAATCATGCAGGATTGAAATTTTTGATGGTTTTTTACTCCTCTCAACAGCCCAAACAAGTTTCTAAAAGGATGAGTTTGCAACTACTTTACTTTTGGAGAAAATTCAAAACATTCATTATTCAATAGGGCCCAAACTATCAAAAACCAGCGGTTTCAATGAACACACATTTCTTGGTAGAATCATGCAGGACTGAAATTTTTGATGTTTTTCTACTCCTCTCATGAGCCCAAACAAGTCTCTAAAAGCATGAGTTTGCAACTACTTTACTTTTGGAGAAAATTCAAAACATTCATTATTCAATAGAGCCCAATAGCAAAAACCAGCGTTTTGAATGAAGAATCACATTTCTTGGTAGAATCATGCAGGATTGAAATTTTTGATGGTTTTTTACTCCTCTCAACAGCCCAAACAAGTTTCTAAAAGGATGAGTTTGCAACTACTTTACTTTTGGAGAAAATTCAAAACATTCATTATTCAATAGGGCCCAAACTATCAAAAACCAGCGGTTTCAATGAACACACATTTCTTGGTAGAATCATGCAGGACTGAAATTTTTGATGTTTTTCTACTCCTCTCATGAGCCCAAACAAGTCTCTAAAAGCATGAGTTTGCAACTACTTTACTTTTGGAGAAAATTCAAAACATTCATTATTCAATAGAGCCCAATAGCAAAAACCAGCGTTTTGAATGAAGAATCACATTTCTTGGTAGAATCATGCAGGATTGAAATTTTTGATGGTTTTTTACTCCTCTCAACAGCCCAAACAAGTTTCTAAAAGGATGAGTTTGCAACTACTTTACTTTTGGAGAAAATTCAAAACATTCATTATTCAATAGGGCCCAAACTATCAAAAACCAGCGGTTTCAATGAACACACATTTCTTGGTAGAATCATGCAGGACTGAAATTTTTGATGTTTTTCTACTCCTCTCATGAGCCCAAACAAGTCTCTAAAAGCATGAGTTTGCAACTACTTTACTTTTGGAGAAAATTCAAAACATTCATTATTCAATAGGGCCCAAACTATCAAAAACCAGCGGTTTGAATGAACACACATTTCTTGGTAGAATCATGCAGGACTGAAATTTTTGATGTTTTTCTACTCCTCTCATGAGCCCAAACAAGTCTCTAAAAGCATGAGTTTGCAACTACTTTACTTTTGGAGAAAATTCAAAACATTCATTATTCAATACAGCCCAATAGCAAAAACCAGCGTTTTGAATGAAGAATCACATTTCTTGGTAGAATCATGCAGGATTGAAATTTTTGATGGTTTTTTACTCCTCTCAACAGCCCAAACAAGTTTCTAAAAGGATGAGTTTGCAACTACTTTACTTTTGGAGAAAATTCAAAACATTCATTATTCAATAGGGCCCAAACTATCAAAAACCAGCGGTTTCAATGAACACACATTTCTTGGTAGAATCATGCAGGACTGAAGTTTTTGATGTTTTTCTACTCCTCTCATGAGCCCAAACAAGTCTCTAAAAGCATGAGTTTGCAACTACTTTACTTTTGGAGAAAATTCAAAACATTCATTATTCAATAGAGCCCAATAGCAAAAACCAGCGTTTTGAATGAAGAATCACATTTCTTGGTAGAATCATGCAGGATTGAAATTTTTGATGGTTTTTTACTCCTCTCAACAGCCCAAACAAGTTTCTAAAAGGATGAGTTTGCAACTACTTTACTTTTGGAGAAAATTCAAAACATTCATTATTCAATAGGGCCCAAACTATCAAAAACCAGCGGTTTCAATGAACACACATTTCTTGGTAGAATCATGCAGGACTGAAATTTTTGATGTTTTTCTACTCCTCTCATGAGCCCAAACAAGTCTCTAAAAGCATGAGTTTGCAACTACTTTACTTTTGGAGAAAATTCAAAACATTCATTATTCAATAGAGCCCAATAGCAAAAACCAGCGTTTTGAATGAAGAATCACATTTCTTGGTAGAATCATGCAGGATTGAAATTTTTGATGGTTTTTTACTCCTCTCAACAGCCCAAACAAGTTTCTAAAAGGATGAGTTTGCAACTACTTTACTTTTGGAGAAAATTCAAAACATTCATTATTCAATAGGGCCCAAACTATCAAAAACCAGCGGTTTCAATGAACACACATTTCTTGGTAGAATCATGCAGGACTGAAATTTTTGATGTTTTTCTACTCCTCTCATGAGCCCAAACAAGTCTCTAAAAGCATGAGTTTGCAACTACTTTACTTTTGGAGAAAATTCAAAACATTCATTATTCAATAGAGCCCAATAGCAAAAACCAGCGTTTTGAATGAAGAATCACATTTCTTGGTAGAATCATGCAGGATTGAAATTTTTGATGGTTTTTTACTCCTCTCAACAGCCCAAACAAGTTTCTAAAAGGATGAGTTTGCAACTACTTTACTTTTGAAGAAAATTCAAAACATTCACTATTCAATAGGGCCCAAACTATCAAAAACCAGCGGTTTCAATGAACACACATTTCTTGGTAGAATCATGCAGGACTGAAATTTTTGATGTTTTTCTACTCCTCTCATGAGCCCAAACAAGTCTCTAAAAGCATGAGTTTGCAACTACTTTACTTTTGGAGAAAATTCAAAACATTCATTATTCAATAGGACCCAAACTATCAAAAACCAGCGGTTTGAATGAACACACATTTCTTGGTAGAATCATGCAGGACTGAAATTTTTGATGTTTTTCTACTCCTCTCATGAGCCCAAACAAGTCTCTAAAAGCATGAGTTTGCAACTACTTTACTTTTGGAGAAAATTCAAAACATTCATTATTCAATAGAGCCCAATAGCAAAAACCAGCGTTTTGAATGAAGAATCACATTTCTTGGTAGAATCATGCAGGATTGAAATTTTTGATGGTTTTTTACTCCTCTCAACAGCCCAAACAAGTTTCTAAAAGGATGAGTTTGCAACTACTTTACTTTTGGAGAAAATTCAAAACATTCATTATTCAATAGGGCCCAAACTATCAAAAACCAGCCGTTTCAATGAACACACATGTCTTGGTAGAATCATGCAGGACTGAAATTTTTGATGTTTTTCTACTCATCTCATGAGCCCAAACAAGTCTCTAAAAGCATGAGTTTGCAACTACTTTACTTTTGGAGAAAATTCAAAACATTCACTATTCAATAGAGCCCAATAGCAAAAATCAGGTTTTGAATGAAGAATCACATTTCTTGGTAAAATCATGCAGGATTGAAATTTTTGATGGTTTTTTACTCCTCTCAACAGCCCAAACAAGTTTCTAAAAGGATGAGTTTGCAACTACTTTACTTTTGGAGAAAATTCAAAACATTCATTATTCAATAGGGCCCAAACTATCAAAAACCAGCGGTTTCAATGAACACACATTTCTTGGTAGAATCATGCAGGACTGAAATTTTTGATGTTTTTCTACTCCTCTCATGAGCCCAAACAAGTCTCTAAAAGCATGAGTTTGCAACTACTTTACTTTTGGAGAAAATTCAAAACATTCACTATTCAATAGAGCCCAATAGCAAAAATCAGGTTTTGAATGAAGAATCACATTTCTTGGTAAAATCATGCAGGATTGAAATTTTTGATGGTTTTTTACTCCTCTCAACAGCCCAAACAAGTTTCTAAAAGGATGAGTTTGCAACTACTTTACTTTTGGAGAAAATTCAAAACATTCATTATTCAATAGGGCCCAAACTATCAAAAACCAGCGGTTTCAATGAACACACATTTCTTGGTAGAATCATGCAGGATTGAAATTTTTGATGTTTTTCTACTCCTCTCATGAGCCCAAACAAGTCTCTAAAAGCATGAGTTTGCAACTACTTTACTTTTGGAGAAAATTCAAAACATTCATTATTCAATAGAGCCCAATAGCAAAAACCAGCGTTTTGAATGAAGAATCACATTTCTTGGTAGAATCATGCAGGATTGAAATTTTTGATGGTTTTTTACTCCTCTCAACAGCCCAAACAAGTTTCTAAAAGGATGAGTTTGCAACTACTTTACTTTTGGAGAAAATTCAAAACATTCATTATTCAATAGGGCCCAAACTATCAAAAACCAGCGGTTTGAATGAACACATTTCTTGGTAGAATCATGCAGGACTGAAATTTTTGATGTTTTTCTACTCCTCTCATGAGCCCAAACAAGTCTCTAAAAGCATGAGTTTGCAACTACTTTACTTTTGGAGAAAATTCAAAACATTCATTATTCAATAGAGCCCAATAGCAAAAACCAGCGTTTTGAATGAAGAATCACATTTCTTGGTAGAATCATGCAGGATTGAAATTTTTGATGGTTTTTTACTCCTCTCAACAGCCCAAACAAGTTTCTAAAAGGATGAGTTTGCAACTACTTTACTTTTGGAGAAAATTCAAAACATTCATTATTCAATAGGGCCCAAACTATCAAAAACCAGCGGTTTGAATGAACACATTTCTTGGTAGAATCATGCAGGACTGAAATTTTTGATGTTTTTCTACTCCTCTCATGAGCCCAAACAAGTCTCTAAAAGCATGAGTTTGCAACTACTTTACTTTTGGAGAAAATTCAAAACATTCACTATTCAATAGAGCCCAATAGCAAAAATCAGGTTTTGAATGAAGAATCACATTTCTTGGTAAAATCATGCAGGATTGAAATTTTTGATGGCTTTTTACTCCTCTCAACAGCCCAAACAAGTTTCTAAAAGGATGAGTTTGCAACTACTTTACTTTTGGAGAAAATTCAAAACATTCATTATTCAATAGGGCCCAAACTATCAAAAACCAGCGGTTTCAATGAACACACATTTCTTGGTAGAATCATGCAGGACTGAAATTTTTGATGTTTTTCTACTCCTCTCATGAGCCCAAACAAGTCTCTAAAAGCATGAGTTTGCAACTACTTTACTTTTGGAGAAAATTCAAAACATTCATTATTCAATAGAGCCCAATAGCAAAAACCAGCGTTTTGAATGAAGAATCACATTTCTTGGTAGAATCATGCAGGATTGAAATTTTTGATGGTTTTTTACTCCTCTCAACAGCCCAAACAAGTTTCTAAAAGGATGAGTTTGCAACTACTTTACTTTTGGAGAAAATTCAAAACATTAATTATTCAATAGGGACCAAACTATCAAAAACCAGCGGTTTGAATGAACACATTTCTTGGTAGAATCATGCAGGACTGAAATTTTTGATGTTTTTCTACTCCTCTCATGAGCCCAAACAAGTCTCTAAAAGCATGAGTTTGCAACTACTTTACTTTTGGAGAAAATTCAAACCATTCACTATTCAATAGAGCCCAATAGCAAAAATCAGGTTTTGAATGAAGAATCACATTTCTTGGTAAAATCATGCAGGATTGAAATTTTTGATGGTTTTTTACTCCTCTCAACAGCCCAAACAAGTTTCTAAAAGGATGAGTTTGCAACTACTTTACTTTTGGAGAAAATTCAAAACATTCATTATTCAATAGGGCCCAAACTATCAAAAACCAGCGGTTTCAATGAACACACATTTCTTGGTAGAATCATGCAGGACTGAAATTTTTGATGTTTTTCTACTCCTCTCATGAGCCCAAACAAGTCTCTAAAAGCATGAGTTTGCAACTACTTTACTTTTGGAGAAAATTCAAAACATTCATTATTCAATAGAGCCCAATAGCAAAAACCAGCGTTTTGAATGAAGAATCACATTTCTTGGTAGAATCATGCAGGATTGAAATTTTTGATGGTTTTTTACTCCTCTCAACAGCCCAAACAAGTTTCTAAAAGGATGAGTTTGCAACTACTTTACTTTTGGAGAAAATTCAAAACATTCATTATTCAATAGGGCCCAAACTATCAAAAACCAGCGGTTTCAATGAACACACATTTCTTGGTAGAATCATGCAGGACTGAAATTTTTGATGTTTTTCTACTCCTCTCGTGAGCCCAAACAAGTCTCTAAAAGCATGAGTTTGCAACTACTTTACTTTTGGAGAAAATTCAAAACATTCATTATTCAATAGAGCCCAATAGCAAAAACCAGCGTTTTGAATGAAGAATCACATTTCTTGGTAGAATCATGCAGGATTGAAATTTTTGATGGTTTTTTACTCCTCTCAACAGCCCAAACAAGTTTCTAAAAGGATGAGTTTGCAACTACTTTACTTTTGGAGAAAATTCAAAACATTCATTATTCAATAGGGCCCAAACTATCAAAAACCAGCGGTTTCAATGAACACACATTTCTTGGTAGAATCATGCAGGACTGAAATTTTTGATGTTTTTCTACTCCTCTCATGAGCCCAAACAAGTCTCTAAAAGCATGAGTTTGCAACTACTTTACTTTTGGAGAAAATTCAAACCATTCACTATTCAATAGAGCCCAATAGCAAAAATCAGGTTTTGAATGAAGAATCACATTTCTTGGTAAAATCATGCAGGATTGAAATTTTTGATGGTTTTTTACTCCTCTCAACAGCCCAAACAAGTTTCTAAAAGGATGAGTTTGCAACTACTTTACTTTTGGAGAAAATTCAAAACATTCATTATTCAATAGGGCCCAAACTATCAAAAACCAGCGGTTTCAATGAACACACATTTCTTGGTAGAATCATGCAGGACTGAAATTTTTGATGTTTTTCTACTCCTCTCATGAGCCCAAACAAGTCTCTAAAAGCATGAGTTTGCAACTACTTTACTTTTGGAGAAAATTCAAAACATTCATTATTCAATAGAGCCCAATAGCAAAAACCAGCGTTTTGAATGAAGAATCACATTTCTTGGTAGAATCATGCAGGATTGAAATTTTTGATGGTTTTTTACTCCTCTCAACAGCCCAAACAAGTTTCTAAAAGGATGAGTTTGCAACTACTTTACTTTTGGAGAAAATTCAAAACATTCATTATTCAATAGGGCCCAAACTATCAAAAACCAGCGGTTTCAATGAACACACATTTCTTGGTAGAATCATGCAGGACTGAAATTTTTGATGTTTTTCTACTCCTCTCGTGAGCCCAAACAAGTCTCTAAAAGCATGAGTTTGCAACTACTTTACTTTTGGAGAAAATTCAAAACATTCATTATTCATTAGAGCCCAATAGCAAAAACCAGCGTTTTGAATGAAGAATCACATTTCTTGGTAGAATCATGCAGGATTGAAATTTTTGATGGTTTTTTACTCCTCTCAACAGCCCAAACAAGTTTCTAAAAGGATGAGTTTGCAACTGCTTTACTTTTGGAGAAAATTCAAAACATTCATTATTCAATAGGGCCCAAACTATCAAAAACCAGCGGTTTCAATGAACACACATTTCTTGGTAGAATCATGCAGGACTGAAATTTTTGATGTTTTTCTACTCCTCTCATGAGCCCAAACAAGTCTCTAAAAGCATGAGTTTGCAACTACTTTACTTTTGGAGAAAATTCAAAACATTCATTATTCAATAGAGCCAAATAGCAGAAACCAGCGTTTTGAATGAAGAATCACATTTCTTGGTAGAATCATGCAGGATTGAAATTTTTGATGGTTTTTTACTCCTCTCAACAGCCCAAACAAGTTTCTAAAAGGATGAGTTTGCAACTACTTTACTTTTGGAGAAAATTCAAAACATTCATTATTCAATAGGGCCCAAACTATCAAAAACCAGCGGTTTGAATGAACACACATTTCTTGGTAGAATCATGCAGGACTGAAATTTTTGATGTTTTTCTACTCCTCTCATGAGCCCAAACAAGTCTCTAAAAGCATGAGTTTGCAACTACTTTACTTTTGGAGAAAATTCAAAACATTCATTATTCAATAGAGCCCAATAGCAAAAACCAGCGTTTTGAATGAAGAATCACATTTCTTGGTAGAATCATGCAGGATTGAAATTTTTGATGTTTTTTTACTCCTCTCAACAGCCCAAACAAGTTTCTAAAAGGATGAGTTTGCAACTACTTTACTTTTGGAGAAAATTCAAAACATTCATTATTCAATAGGGCCCAAACTATCAAAAACCAGCGGTTTCAATGAACACACATTTCTTGGTAGAATCATGCAGGACTGAAATTTTTGATGTTTTTCTACTCCTCTCATGAGCCCAAACAAGTCTCTAAAAGCATGAGTTTGCAACTACTTTACTTTTGGAGAAAATTCAAAACATTCATTATTCAATAGAGCCCAATAGCAAAAACCAGCGTTTTGAATGAAGAATCACATTTCTTGGTAGAATCATGCAGGATTGAAATTTTTGATGGTTTTTTACTCCTCTCAACAGCCCAAACAAGTTTCTAAAAGGATGAGTTTGCAACTACTTTACTTTTGAAGAAAATTCAAAACATTCATTATTCAATAGGGCCCAAACTATCAAAAACCAGCGGTTTCAATGAACACACATTTCTTGGTAGAATCATGCAGGACTGAAATTTTTGATGTTTTTCTACTCCTCTCATGAGCCCAAACAAGTCTCTAAAAGCATGAGTTTGCAACTACTTTACTTTTGGAGAAAATTCAAAACATTCATTATTCAATAGGGCCCAAACTATCAAAAACCAGCGGTTTGAATGAACACACATTTCTTGGTAGAATCATGCAGGACTGAAATTTTTGATGTTTTTCTACTCCTCTCATGAGCCCAAACAAGTCTCTAAAAGCATGAGTTTGCAACTACTTTACTTTTGGAGAAAATTCAAAACATTCATTATTCAATAGAGCCCAATAGCAAAAACCAGCGTTTTGAATGAAGAATCACATTTCTTGGTAGAATCATGCAGGATTGAAATTTTTGATGGTTTTTTACTCCTCTCAACAGCCCAAACAAGTTTCTAAAAGGATGAGTTTGCAACTACTTTACTTTTGGAGAAAATTCAAAACATTCATTATTCAATAGGGCCCAAACTATCAAAAACCAGCCGTTTCAATGAACACACATGTCTTGGTAGAATCATGCAGGACTGAAATTTTTGATGTTTTTCTACTCATCTCATGAGCCCAAACAAGTCTCTAAAAGCATGAGTTTGCAACTACTTTACTTTTGGAGAAAATTCAAAACATTCACTATTCAATAGAGCCCAATAGCAAAAATCAGGTTTTGAATGGAGAATCACATTTCTTGGTAAAATCATGCAGGATTGAAATTTTTGATGGTTTTTTACTCCTCTCAACAGCCCAAACAAGTTTCTAAAAGGATGAGTTTGCAACTACTTTACTTTTGGAGAAAATTCAAAACATTCATTATTCAATAGGGCCCAAACTATCAAAAACCAGCGGTTTCAATGAACACACATTTCTTGGTAGAATCATGCAGGACTGAAATTTTTGATGTTTTTCTACTCCTCTCATGAGCCCAAACAAGTCTCTAAAAGCATGAGTTTGCAACTACTTTACTTTTGGAGAAAATTCAAAACATTCACTATTCAATAGAGCCCAATAGCAAAAATCAGGTTTTGAATGAAGAATCACATTTCTTGGTAAAATCATGCAGGATTGAAATTTTTGATGGTTTTTTACTCCTCTCAACAGCCCAAACAAGTTTCTAAAAGGATGAGTTTGCAACTACTTTACTTTTGGAGAAAATTCAAAACATTCATTATTCAATAGGGCCCAAACTATCAAAAACCAGCGGTTTCAATGAACACACATTTCTTGGTAGAATCATGCAGGATTGAAATTTTTGATGTTTTTCTACTCCTCTCATGAGCCCAAACAAGTCTCTAAAAGCATGAGTTTGCAACTACTTTACTTTTGGAGAAAATTCAAAACATTCATTATTCAATAGAGCCCAATAGCAAAAACCAGCGTTTTGAATGAAGAATCACATTTCTTGGTAGAATCATGCAGGATTGAAATTTTTGATGGTTTTTTACTCCTCTCAACAGCCCAAACAAGTTTCTAAAAGGATGAGTTTGCAACTACTTTACTTTTGGAGAAAATTCAAAACATTCATTATTCAATAGGGCCCAAACTATCAAAAACCAGCGGTTTGAATGAACACATTTCTTGGTAGAATCATGCAGGACTGAAATTTTTGATGTTTTTCTACTCCTCTCATGAGCCCAAACAAGTCTCTAAAAGCATGAGTTTGCAACTACTTTACTTTTGGAGAAAATTCAAAACATTCATTATTCAATAGAGCCCAATAGCAAAAACCAGCGTTTTGAATGAAGAATCACATTTCTTGGTAGAATCATGCAGGATTGAAATTTTTGATGGTTTTTTACTCCTCTCAACAGCCCAAACAAGTTTCTAAAAGGATGAGTTTGCAACTACTTTACTTTTGGAGAAAATTCAAAACATTCATTATTCAATAGGGCCCAAACTATCAAAAACCAGCGGTTTGAATGAACACATTTCTTGGTAGAATCATGCAGGACTGAAATTTTTGATGTTTTTCTACTCCTCTCATGAGCCCAAACAAGTCTCTAAAAGCATGAGTTTGCAACTACTTTACTTTTGGAGAAAATTCAAAACATTCACTATTCAATAGAGCCCAATAGCAAAAATCAGGTTTTGAATGAAGAATCACATTTCTTGGTAAAATCATGCAGGATTGAAATTTTTGATGGCTTTTTACTCCTCTCAACAGCCCAAACAAGTTTCTAAAAGGATGAGTTTGCAACTACTTTACTTTTGGAGAAAATTCAAAACATTCATTATTCAATAGGGCCCAAACTATCAAAAACCAGCGGTTTCAATGAACACACATTTCTTGGTAGAATCATGCAGGACTGAAATTTTTGATGTTTTTCTACTCCTCTCATGAGCCCAAACAAGTCTCTAAAAGCATGAGTTTGCAACTACTTTACTTTTGGAGAAAATTCAAAACATTCATTATTCAATAGAGCCCAATAGCAAAAACCAGCGTTTTGAATGAAGAATCACATTTCTTGGTAGAATCATGCAGGATTGAAATTTTTGATGGTTTTTTACTCCTCTCAACAGCCCAAACAAGTTTCTAAAAGGATGAGTTTGCAACTACTTTACTTTTGGAGAAAATTCAAAACATTAATTATTCAATAGGGACCAAACTATCAAAAACCAGCGGTTTGAATGAACACATTTCTTGGTAGAATCATGCAGGACTGAAATTTTTGATGTTTTTCTACTCCTCTCATGACCCCAAACAAGTCTCTAAAAGCATGAGTTTGCAACTACTTTACTTTTGGAGAAAATTCAAAACATTCACTATTCAATAGAGCCCAATAGCAAAAATCAGGTTTTGAATGAAGAATCACATTTCTTGGTAAAATCATGCAGGATTGAAATTTTTGATGGTTTTTTACTCCTCTCAACAGCCCAAACAAGTTTCTAAAAGGATGAGTTTGCAACTACTTTACTTTTGGAGAAAATTCAAAACATTCATTATTCAATAGGGCCCAAACTATCAAAAACCAGCGGTTTCAATGAACACACATTTCTTGGTAGAATCATGCAGGACTGAAATTTTTGATGTTTTTCTACTCCTCTCATGAGCCCAAACAAGTCTCTAAAAGCATGAGTTTGCAACTACTTTACTTTTGGAGAAAATTCAAAACATTCATTATTCAATAGAGCCCAATAGCAAAAACCAGCGTTTTGAATGAAGAATCACATTTCTTGGTAGAATCATGCAGGATTGAAATTTTTGATGGTTTTTTACTCCTCTCAACAGCCCAAACAAGTTTCTAAAAGGATGAGTTTGCAACTACTTTACTTTTGGAGAAAATTCAAAACATTCATTATTCAATAGGGCCCAAACTATCAAAAACCAGCGGTTTCAATGAACACACATTTCTTGGTAGAATCATGCAGGACTGAAATTTTTGATGTTTTTCTACTCCTCTCGTGAGCCCAAACAAGTCTCTAAAAGCATGAGTTTGCAACTACTTTACTTTTGGAGAAAATTCAAAACATTCATTATTCAATAGAGCCCAATAGCAAAAACCAGCGTTTTGAATGAAGAATCACATTTCTTGGTAGAATCATGCAGGATTGAAATTTTTGATGGTTTTTTACTCCTCTCAACAGCCCAAACAAGTTTCTAAAAGGATGAGTTTGCAACTACTTTACTTTTGGAGAAAATTCAAAACATTCATTATTCAATAGGGCCCAAACTATCAAAAACCAGCCGTTTCAATGAACACACATTTCTTGGTAGAATCATGCAGGACTGAAATTTTTGATGTTTTTCTACTCCTCTCATGAGCCCAAACAAGTCTCTAAAAGCATGAGTTTGCAACTACTTTACTTTTGGAGAAAATTCAAAACATTCATTATTCAATAGAGCCCAATAGCAAAAACCAGCGTTTTGAATGAAGAATCACATTTCTTGGTAGAATCATGCAGGATTGAAATTTTTGATGGTTTTTTACTCCTCTCAACAGCCCAAACAAGTTTCTAAAAGGATGAGTTTGCAACTACTTTACTTTTGGAGAAAATTCAAAACATTCATTATTCAATAGGGCCCAAACTATCAAAAACCAGCGGTTTCAATGAACACACATTTCTTGGTAGAATCATGCAGGACTGAAATTTTTGATGTTTTTCTACTCCTCTCATGAGCCCAAACAAGTCTCTAAAAGCATGAGTTTGCAACTACTTTACTTTTGGAGAAAATTCAAAACATTCATTATTCAATAGAGCCCAATAGCAAAAACCAGCGTTTTGAATGAAGAATCACATTTCTTGGTAGAATCATGCAGGATTGAAATTTTTGATGGTTTTTTACTCCTCTCAACAGCCCAAACAAGTTTCTAAAAGGATGAGTTTGCAACTACTTTACTTTTGGAGAAAATTCAAAACATTCATTATTCAATAGGGCCCAAACTATCAAAAACCAGCGGTTTCAATGAACACACATTTCTTGGTAGAATCATGCAGGACTGAAATTTTTGATGTTTTTCTACTCCTCTCATGAGCCCAAACAAGTCTCTAAAAGCATGAGTTTGCAACTACTTTACTTTTGGAGAAAATTCAAAACATTCATTATTCAATAGAGCCCAATAGCAAAAACCAGCGTTTTGAATGAAGAATCACATTTCTTGGTAGAATCATGCAGGATTGAAATTTTTGATGGTTTTTTACTCCTCTCAACAGCCCAAACAAGTTTCTAAAAGGATGAGTTTGCAACTACTTTACTTTTGGAGAAAATTCAAAACATTCATTATTCAATAGGGCCCAAACTATCAAAAACCAGCGGTTTCAATGAACACACATTTCTTGGTAGAATCATGCAGGACTGAAATTTTTGATGTTTTTCTACTCCTCTCATGAGCCCAAACAAGTCTCTAAAAGCATGAGTTTGCAACTACTTTACTTTTGGAGAAAATTCAAAACATTCATTATTCAATAGGGCCCAAACTATCAAAAACCAGCGGTTTGAATGAACACACATTTCTTGGTAGAATCATGCAGGACTGAAATTTTTGATGTTTTTCTACTCCTCTCATGAGCCCAAACAAGTCTCTAAAAGCATGAGTTTGCAACTACTTTACTTTTGGAGAAAATTCAAAACATTCATTATTCAATACAGCCCAATTGCAAAAACCAGCGTTTTGAATGAAGAATCACATTTCTTGGTAGAATCATGCAGGATTGAAATTTTTGATGGTTTTTTACTCCTCTCAACAGCCCAAACAAGTTTCTAAAAGGATGAGTTTGCAACTACTTTACTTTTGGAGAAAATTCAAAACATTCATTATTCAATAGGGCCCAAACTATCAAAAACCAGCGGTTTCAATGAACACACATTTCTTGGTAGAATCATGCAGGACTGAAGTTTTTGATGTTTTTCTACTCCTCTCATGAGCCCAAACAAGTCTCTAAAAGCATGAGTTTGCAACTACTTTACTTTTGGAGAAAATTCAAAACATTCATTATTCAATAGAGCCCAATAGCAAAAACCAGCGTTTTGAATGAAGAATCACATTTCTTGGTAGAATCATGCAGGATTGAAATTTTTGATGGTTTTTTACTCCTCTCAACAGCCCAAACAAGTTTCTAAAAGGATGAGTTTGCAACTACTTTACTTTTGGAGAAAATTCAAAACATTCATTATTCAATAGGGCCCAAACTATCAAAAACCAGCGGTTTCAATGAACACACATTTCTTGGTAGAATCATGCAGGACTGAAATTTTTGATGTTTTTCTACTCCTCTCATGAGCCCAAACAAGTCTCTAAAAGCATGAGTTTGCAACTACTTTACTTTTGGAGAAAATTCAAAACATTCATTATTCAATAGAGCCCAATAGCAAAAACCAGCGTTTTGAATGAAGAATCACATTTCTTGGTAGAATCATGCAGGATTGAAATTTTTGATGGTTTTTTACTCCTCTCAACAGCCCAAACAAGTTTCTAAAAGGATGAGTTTGCAACTACTTTACTTTTGGAGAAAATTCAAAACATTCATTATTCAATAGGGCCCAAACTATCAAAAACCAGCGGTTTCAATGAACACACATTTATTGGTAGAATCATGCAGGACTGAAATTTTTGATGTTTTTCTACTCCTCTCAAGAGCCCAAACAAGTCTCTAAAAGCATGAGTTTGCAACTACTTTACTTTTGGAGAAAATTCAAAACATTCATTATTCAATAGAGCCCAATAGCAAAAACCAGCGTTTTGAATGAAGAATCACATTTCTTGGTAGAATCATGCAGGATTGAAATTTTTGATGGTTTTTTACTCCTCTCAACAGCCCAAACAAGTTTCTAAAAGGATGAGTTTGCAACTACTTTACTTTTGGAGAAAATTCAAAACATTCATTATTCAATAGGGCCCAAACTATCAAAAACCAGCGGTTTCAATGAACACACATTTCTTGGTAGAATCATGCAGGACTGAAATTTTTGATGTTTTTCTACTCCTCTCATGAGCCCAAACAAGTCTCTAAAAGCATGAGTTTGCAACTACTTTACTTTTGGAGAAAATTCAAAACATTCATTATTCAATAGGGCCCAAACTATCAAAAACCAGCGGTTTGAATGAACACACATTTCTTGGTAGAATCATGCAGGACTGAAATTTTTGATGTTTTTCTACTCCTCTCATGAGCCCAAACAAGTCTCTAAAAGCATGAGTTTGCAACTACTTTACTTTTGGAGAAAATTCAAAACATTCACTATTCAATAGAGCCCAATAGCAAAAATCAGGTTTTGAATGAAGAATCACATTTCTTGGTAAAATCATGCAGGATTGAAATTTTTGATGGTTTTTTACTCCTCTCAACAGCCCAAACAAGTTTCTAAAAGGATGAGTTTGCAACTACTTTACTTTTGGAGAAAATTTAAAACATTCATTATTCAATAGGGCCCAAACTATCAAAAACCAGCGGTTTCAATGAACACACATTTCTTGGTAGAATCATGCAGGACTGAAATTTTTGATGTTTTTCTACTCCTCTCATGAGCCCAAACAAATCTCTAAAAGCATGAGTTTGCAGCTACTTTACTTTTGGAGAAAATTCAAAACATTCATTATTCAATAGAGCCCAATAGCAAAAACCAGCGTTTTGAATGAAGAATCACATTTCTTGGTAGAATCATGCAGGATTGAAATTTTTGATGATTTTTTACTCCTCTCAACAGCCCAAACAAGTTTCTAAAAGGATGAGTTTGCAACTACTTTACTTTTGGAGAAAATTCAAAACATTCATTATTCAATAGGGCCCAAACTATCAAAAACCAGCGGTTTCAATGAACACACATTTCTTGGTAGAATCATGCAGGACTGAAATTTTTGATGTTTTTCTACTCCTCTCATGAGCCCAAACAAGTCTCTAAAAGCATGAGTTTGCAACTACTTTACTTTTGGAGAAAATTCAAAACATTCATTATTCAATAGAGCCCAATAGCAAAAACCAGCGTTTTGAATGAAGAATCACATTTCTTGGTAGAATCATGCAGGATTGAAATTTTTGATGGTTTTTTACTCCTCTCAACAGCCCAAACAAGTTTCTAAAAGGATGAGTTTGCAACTACTTTACTTTTGAAGAAAATTCAAAACATTCATTATTCAATAGGGCCCAAACTATCAAAAACCAGCGGTTTCAATGAACACACATTTCTTGGTAGAATCATGCAGGACTGAAATTTTTGATGTTTTTCTACTCCTCTCATGAGCCCAAACAAGTCTCTAAAAGCATGAGTTTGCAACTACTTTACTTTTGGAGAAAATTCAAAACATTCATTATTCAATAGGGGCCAAACTATCAAAAACCAGCGGTTTGAATGAACACACATTTCTTGGTAGAATCATGCAGGACTGAAATTTTTGATGTTTTTCTACTCCTCTCATGAGCCCAAACAAGTCTCTAAAAGCATGAGTTTGCAACTACTTTACTTTTGGAGAAAATTCAAAACATTCATTATTCAATAGAGCCCAATAGCAAAAACCAGCGTTTTGAATGAAGAATCACATTTCTTGGTAGAATCATGCAGGATTGAAATTTTTGATGGTTTTTTACTCCTCTCAACAGCCCAAACAAGTTTCTAAAAGGATGAGTTTGCAACTACTTTACTTTTGGAGAAAATTCAAAACATTCATTATTCAATAGGGCCCAAACTATCAAAAACCAGCCGTTTCAATGAACACACATGTCTTGGTAGAATCATGCAGGACTGAAATTTTTGATGTTTTTCTACTCATCTCATGAGCCCAAACAAGTCTCTAAAAGCATGAGTTTGCAACTACTTTACTTTTGGAGAAAATTCAAAACATTCACTATTCAATAGAGCCCAATAGCAAAAATCAGGTTTTGAATGAAGAATCACATTTCTTGGTAAAATCATGCAGGATTGAAATTTTTGATGGTTTTTTACTCCTCTCAACAGCCCAAACAAGTTTCTGAAAGGATGAGTTTGCAACTACTTTACTTTTGGAGAAAATTCAAAACATTCATTATTCAATAGGGCCCAAACTATCAAAAACCAGCGGTTTCAATGAACACACATTTCTTGGTAGAATCATGCAGGACTGAAATTTTTGATGTTTTTCTACTCCTCTCATGAGCCCAAACTAGTCTCTAAAAGCATGAGTTTGCAACTACTTTACTTTTGGAGAAAATTCAAAACATTCACTATTCAATAGAGCCCAATAGCAAAAATCAGGTTTTGAATGAAGAATCACATTTCTTGGTAAAATCATGCAGGATTGAAATTTTTGATGGTTTTTTACTCCTCTCAACAGCCCAAACAAGTTTCTAAAAGGATGAGTTTGCAACTACTTTACTTTTGGAGAAAATTCAAAACATTCATTATTCAATAGGGCCCAAACTATCAAAAACCAGCGGTTTCAATGAACACACATTTCTTGGTAGAATCATGCAGGACTGAAATTTTTGATGTTTTTCTACTCCTCTCATGAGCCCAAACAAGTCTCTAAAAGCATGAGTTTGCAACTACTTTACTTTTGGAGAAAATTCAAAACATTCATTATTCAATAGAGCCCAATAGCAAAAACCAGCGTTTTAAATGAAGAATCACATTTCTTGGTAGAATCATGCAGGATTGAAATTTTTGATGGTTTTTTACTCCTCTCAACAGCCCAAACAAGTTTCTAAAAGGATGAGTTTGCAACTACTTTACTTTTGGAGAAAATTCAAAACATTCATTATTCAATAGGGCCCAAACTATCAAAAACCAGCGGTTTCAATGAACACATTTCTTGGTAGAATCATGCAGGACTGAAATTTTTGATGTTTTTCTACTCCTCTCATGAGCCCAAACAAGTCTCTAAAAGCATGAGTTTGCAACTACTTTACTTTTGGAGAAAATTCAAAACATTCATTATTCAATAGAGCCCAATAGCAAAAACCAGCGTTTTGAATGAAGAATCACATTTCTTGGTAGAATCATGCAGGATTGAAATTTTTGATGGTTTTTTACTCCTCTCAACAGCCCAAACAAGTTTCTAAAAGGATGAGTTTGCAACTACTTTACTTTTGGAGAAAATTCAAAACATTAATTATTCAATAGGGCCCAAACTATCAAAAACCAGCGGTTTGAATGAACACATTTCTTGGTAGAATCATGCAGGACTGAAATTTTTGATGTTTTTCTACTCCTCTCATGAGCCCAAACAAGTCTCTAAAAGCATGAGTTTGCAACTACTTTACTTTTGGAGAAAATTCAAAACATTCACTATTCAATAGAGCCCAATAGCAAAAATCAGGTTTTGAATGAAGAATCACATTTCTTGGTAAAATCATGCAGGATTGAAATTTTTGATGGTTTTTTACTCCTCTCAACAGCCCAAACAAGTTTCTAAAAGGATGAGTTTGCAACTACTTTACTTTTGGAGAAAATTCAAAACATTCATTATTCAATAGGGCCCAAACTATCAAAAACCAGCGGTTTCAATGAACACACATTTCTTGGTAGAATCATGCAGGACTGAAATTTTTGATGTTTTTCTACTCCTCTCATGAGCCCAAACAAGTCTCTAAAAGCATGAGTTTGCAACTACTTTACTTTTGGAGAAAATTCAAAACATTCATTATTCAATAGAGCCCAATAGCAAAAACCAGCGTTTTGAATGAAGAATCACATTTCTTGGTAGAATCATGCAGGATTGAAATTTTTGATGGTTTTTTACTCCTCTCAACAGCCCAAACAAGTTTCTAAAAGGATGAGTTTGCAACTACTTTACTTTTGGAGAAAATTCAAAACATTCATTATTCAATAGGGCCCAAACTATCAAAAACCAGCGGTTTCAATGAACACACATTTCTTGGTAGAATCATGCAGGACTGAAATTTTTGATGTTTTTCTACTCCTCTCGTGAGCCCAAACAAGTCTCTAAAAGCATGAGTTTGCAACTACTTTACTTTTGGAGAAAATTCAAAACATTCATTATTCAATAGAGCCCAATAGCAAAAACCAGCGTTTTGAATGAAGAATCACATTTCTTGGTAGAATCATGCAGGATTGAAATTTTTGATGGTTTTTTACTCCTCTCAACAGCCCAAACAAGTTTCTAAAAGGATGAGTTTGCAACTACTTTACTTTTGGAGAAAATTCAAAACATTCATTATTCAATAGGGCCCAAACTATCAAAAACCAGCCGTTTCAATGAACACACATTTCTTGGTAGAATCATGCAGGACTGAAATTTTTGATGTTTTTCTACTCCTCTCATGAGCCCAAACAAGTCTCTAAAAGCATGAGTTTGCAACTACTTTACTTTTGGAGAAAATTCAAAACATTCATTATTCAATAGAGCCCAATAGCAAAAACCAGCGTTTTGAATGAAGAATCACATTTCTTGGTAGAATCATGCAGGATTGAAATTTTTGATGGTTTTTACTCCTCTCAACAGCCCAAACAAGTTTCTAAAAGGATGAGTTTGCAACTACTTTACTTTTGGAGAAAATTCAAAACATTCATTATTCAATAGGGCCCAAACTATCAAAAACCAGCGGTTTCAATGAACACACATTTCTTGGTAGAATCATGCAGGACTGAAATTTTTGATGTTTTTCTACTCCTCTCATGAGCCCAAACAAGTCTCTAAAAGCATGAGTTTGCAACTACTTTACTTTTGGAGAAAATTCAAAACATTCATTATTCAATAGAGCCCAATAGCAAAAACCAGCGTTTTGAATGAAGAATCACATTTCTTGGTAGAATCATGCAGGATTGAAATTTTTGATGGTTTTTTACTCCTCTCAACAGCCCAAACAAGTTTCTAAAAGGATGAGTTTGCAACTACTTTACTTTTGGAGAAAATTCAAAACATTCATTATTCAATAGGGCCCAAACTATCAAAAACCAGCGGTTTCAATGAACACACATTTCTTGGTAGAATCATGCAGGACTGAAATTTTTGATGTTTTTCTACTCCTCTCATGAGCCCAAACAAGTCTCTAAAAGCATGAGTTTGCAACTACTTTACTTTTGGAGAAAATTCAAAACATTCATTATTCAATAGAGCCCAATAGCAAAAACCAGCGTTTTGAATGAAGAATCACATTTCTTGGTAGAATCATGCAGGATTGAAATTTTTGATGGTTTTTTACTCCTCTCAACAGCCCAAACAAGTTTCTAAAAGGATGAGTTTGCAACTACTTTACTTTTGGAGAAAATTCAACATATTTTTGTAGATTGTGCTGGTTAATTTTTTCCGAGATTCCTCTCAATTTAATGTTGTTCCTCCTACTGCGGTCTTCTAGGTCGGCTACTTTATTTCTTAAACAAAGGATCTCTTTTTGGGCATTAGTTTGTTGTTTTTGAATGGAATCTGAGGTTTTCCCTAGAGCTTCTAATTTCTTTTCATTATTATCAATCCTGGTGTTAACTGTGTCAAGATTGGATTGTAGACTGTTTACATGTTTATTCAGAGAGGACTCAAAGCTTTTATTTAATGCTAGAATTAAGTCTTTAATATATTTTTCAGAGACCCCTCTCTCAGAAGCCTGGAAATTTTCCAGACCCTCATGTCCACTGCTACTAGCCTCCTCCTCCTCCTCTACAGAACTATAATCTTTTCTGGGTCTACTTTTTTAATCAAAATTCTGCCATCCGTCCCTGAGGTAGAACTAATGATAGATAGAATCCACAGACTCCCGAGGCCTGCATCTATCTCAGCTGAGCTCCCTAGAGACACTATCTTAAGATTCCATTTTTACTCCACCAAAGAAAAATTCTTAAACTATTTCAGGACCAATAAACATCTTCCCCACCCTTATGATCACATCAAATCATATGCAGACCTTTCAAAAGAAACTATACAAACAAGGAAGGGATTTAATGAGGTTACAACAATTCTGAGACAAAAGGGTGTGGTTTATAGGTGGGGGTTCCCTACTAAGCTTTTGATAATTCATGGTGGGAAGGTAGTAGTAATCCTATCTCCACAAGAGGGGAAAAATTTTCTTAAATCCTTGGACAAGAGAGAAGAGGCTCCAGGGTGAAAAATGCAAATTTTAATGGCTATATTACTTACATTATTTTGTATGCAGGAGGCTTCCTGCGGAGTTTCACGAGCTTTTCCCCATTTTAGGAAGTTTACCTAAGATTGTGGTAATCTCTTCCTGTTTATTGTTCTGTTTATATTTCTGTTTTTTTTTTATTTTTGTATTCTTTAGTATATGGTTAAGATACTATCACTCAATGTGAGGGGATTGAATAGTCCCGCTAAGAGGTATCTCACGTGGAGAGAGATCAGGGGCAGCAGAGCAGATATAATTTGCCTCCAAGAGGTGAAATTGGCTAGGGATGGACACCCCAAGATAGAGAATAAAAATTTCCCATATATATACAAATCTCTTAATGTAAAGAAACGAGCAGGAGTCCTCATACTAATTAAAGATACTATTTCATTCGAAATCATTAACGAATACTCTGACAGCGAGGGCAGATATTTGATTCTTACTTGTCTGATAGACAATCAACTAACGACACTTGTGAATGTTTATGCTCCATGCAATGGTCAAATGCGTTTCTTCAATGGTCTCGATAGAAAAATCCAGGAAGTGAAAAAAGGTGTTATTGTTTTGATGGGTGATTTCAACATTGTTCCTGATGGAGCAATGGACTCCACCTCTCTCACTCGCTCATCATTTCCTGAATTAAAAAATTGGCTTTGCAACCATGAATACCTAGATGTATTCAGATGTTTAAATACATCTTCTAGGGAATATACCCATTTCTCAGAGGCACACAAGTCTTTCGCTAGGATTGACTTGGTTTTGACAGATACGTTCTCAATTTCGAAATTTAAGAAAATTGAAATTCTCTCCAAAACATTTTCTGATCACTCTCCAATTGTTGCAGAAATTTTTCTTGGTAGGTCGGCAGAGTTCAGATCCCAATGGAGATGCGACTCATCCCTGTTGTTCAACCCAAAATTTAAAAAAGAAATTGAAAAAGCCTTAAATAATTATTTCATAGAAAATGATATAAACAACATTTGCCCATTCACCCTTTGGAACGCGCACAAGGCAGTAATTAGGGGGGTTATGACATATCTGGCCTACAACAAAAAAAAACTTTCCAAAGAAAAAATCCGTACCTTACAATTAGAGTTACAAAAATTGGAAGCAATATTACAAAATTCATCCTCTCCTCCACCAAATATACACTCAGAGATTCTTAAACTAAGAATAGATCTTAGATCGGAGTTATTCAGTGAATACGAAAAATTCGCAAAACTAATGAAATCAAACTATTATTCTTCATACAACAAACCCACTAGACTTATGGCACAAAAATTCAGATCAATTAGGATCAAATGCAAAATCAATAAAATTAACCATGAGGGCAATAAATTAGAACACCCCAAGAAAATCGTTGAAGCATTTGCTAAATACTATTCGTCTATTTACAATCTTAAACTAGATGAACATACCCAACAACCCGACGAACAAGGCATAAAGGATTTTCTTGCCCCTCTGGGGTTACCTAAGATTACTCCCCAACAACTGTCTAAACTTGAGGCCCCTTTCTCTACGTCTGAAGTCCTGGAAGTAATTAAATCATCTAAAAAAAAGAAAACTCCGGGCCCCGATGGATTCTCGAATGAATATTACCAAGCATTCGCAAATATCATAACCCCACACTTAGTCCGCATTTTTGACAAGGCATCTCGGACTGGAAAATTTCCTCAGGAAATGTTACAGGCTAATATAATTTTAATACCCAAACCTAAGGGAGACCCGGAGTCAGTCAAAAATTATAGGCCTATCTCTCTAATAAATACCGACGTCAAACTATACTCAAAAATTATAGCAAATAGACTAAAAAATATCCTCCCAAACATTATTCATAAAGATCAACTCGGGTTTATAGAGGGACGCCAGACTACCGATGGCACTAGGAGAACATTGAACTTGGTAAATTTTATTAAAAGAAAGAAAATCCCCTCTCTCCTCCTGGCTTTAGACGCAGAGAAAGCCTTCGACAGGGTTAATTGGGACTTCCTTAAAGCAACTCTGAATAAATTTGGCTTCAGTGATAATATAATAAAAACTATAATGGCTTTATACACAAACCCTTCCGCTAATGTTTATACAAATAACCACACTTCAGATCGCATCATGATAACTAACGGAACTAGACAGGGATGCCCACTCTCCCCCCTGTTATTTGCGCTGATTATGGAACCCTTAGCAGAAGCAATAAGAACCAATGATGAGATCCAAGGTATCCAAATTGAAGATCACCAATTTAAAATCGGTCTATTCGCTGATGACATTATACTGAGTCTATCAGATCCACTGAACTCTATTAGGGGTGTATTATCTACTATCGAGAATTTCTCTAAAATCTCATTTTACAAAATCAATGAGAACAAATCTAAAATCTTGGATTTCTTTCTAGATGACCTAACCATCTCACGCATTAAGGAAATTTCCCGGTTTGATTGGGAGAAAGAGGATGTTTCATATTTGGGTATTCGTATATCCAGGAACTTTAGGAAGACAGTTGCGAGAGTGGCTTCCCATATACTATACAGAAGCAAAGTCAATGGAGGCCTAGCCCTTCCAAATTTAATTAATTATTACTATGCCAATTTAATAAAACAATACTTTTCTTGGGTTAATTCAAATAACGTCCCAGCTTGGGTAGAAATCGAGACATATTTTAATAAAAACAAAACTCTTTTAAGCGCAATTCTAGAGTGTTTGGGGTCATCTACTCCTTTACGTTATGACTCCCCAATAATCTCCGCAACTCTCTCTGCATGGAAGCAACTGGCTAAGCCGCAGGTTAAGAGAAACAGAAGCCAGAGATACGTTCAATTAAAAAATATCCCTATCAAATTTCTTGGTTTACTAATGGATAAAAAAATCCCGAAAGAATGGATAAAATTTGGTATTAAGGTGATAGGAGATTTGTTTGATGGTAAGAAATTTATAAGCAACGAATCTTTAATATCTCAAAATAATTTTTCTTGCCGGGATTTGGAACTCCTTCCCTTGATTAAGAAAAATATCTCAAAATTTTTGAAAAAAAAATCTTACATTACAGAATCTACAAGTTTGCTACTTTGTAATCCTAATGTTAAGGTCCATTGGAGATCAAGAAATATATATGATTTTTTGAACGGCTCTGAAATTGGAGAAAAGACTCCATATATGATTAAATGGGAGAGCGATTTTGATACTCTATTCTCTCTGGAACAATGGGAGCTGGCTCTTAAACAGACATATTCATCCAACATTTGCGCATCCCTACATGAATCCTTTTACAAACTGACATCTAGGTGGTACTATACTCCTGTGAAGCTGGCCAGGATGTTCCCAGGTAGATCCCCAGATTGTTGGAGAGATTGCGGATTCACAGGTACACTATTACATGTATTCTGGGAATGTCCTAAAATCAGGCCCATTTGGATAGAAATCTCTAGAACAATTAATATTCTGACTAAACAAAACATCACCCTTACGCCACAGATGGCATTACTGTCCATAGGTTTAGAAGTGATTCATACATCTCATATCCCAACAGTTATCCACCTTTTTCTAATAACTAAAAATGCCATAGCATCCTTATGGAACGAAGAGGCTACTCCCAAAATTAGTGATATTGTAGACAAGATGTCATTACATTGCTCATACGAAAAAAGCCATGCTTTGGCAAATGACTACTTCAGTACATATAGCAAAAGGTGGAATTCTTGGATAAGATTTACCTCTGATCAGAATTTCTCCTAATTGAACTGCTCTTGGTCTCTCCCACTATGTGATTTTTTTTATTTTTACTGCTGATATCTCTCCTCTCTGAATTTATCTGGTAAAAACGCGCATTACTCTCTTAAAACAGAATACAAGGTAACTCATTACGTTTGTTTATTTTAGGATTATCTCTTGGTTCTTGACAATATACCACACTACTGTTAAGTGTTATTGTTAGGTGTATTGTTACTCCTACTGATCTACTCAATGTAATACATTACTGTTATTTTGTATATTATCCTGAACCCTACTGTCAACAGTATGCTGTAAAAATACTACTGTTAACTTTATGTAAAATTTTTAATAAAGTTATTGAAAATGGAGAAAATTCAAAACATTCATTATTCAATAGGGCCCAAACTATCAAAAACCAGCGGTTTCAATGAACACACATTTCTTGGTAGAATCATGCAGGACTGAAATTTTTGATGTTTTTCTACTCCTCTCGTGAGCCCAAACAAGTCTCTAAAAGCATGAGTTTGCAACTACTTTACTTTTGGAGAAAATTCAAAACATTCATTATTCAATAGAGCCCAATAGCAAAAACCAGCGTTTTGAATGAAGAATCACATTTCTTGGTAGAATCATGCAGGATTGAAATTTTTGATGGTTTTTTACTCCTCTCAACAGCCCAAACAAGTTTCTAAAAGGATGAGTTTGCAACTACTTTACTTTTGGAGAAAATTCAAAACATTCATTATTCAATAGGGCCCAAACTATCAAAAACCAGCCGTTTCAATGAACACACATTTCTTGGTAGAATCATGCAGGACTGAAATTTTTGATGTTTTTCTACTCCTCTCATGAGCCCAAACAAGTCTCTAAAAGCATGAGTTTGCAACTACTTTACTTTTGGAGAAAATTCAAAACATTCATTATTCAATAGAGCCCAATAGCAAAAACCAGCGTTTTGAATGAAGAATCACATTTCTTGGTAGAATCATGCAGGATTGAAATTTTTGATGGTTTTTTACTCCTCTCAACAGCCCAAACAAGTTTCTAAAAGGATGAGTTTGCAACTACTTTACTTTTGGAGAAAATTCAAAACATTCATTATTCAATAGGGCCCAAACTATCAAAAACCAGCGGTTTCAATGAACACACATTTCTTGGTAGAATCATGCAGGACTGAAATTTTTGATGTTTTTCTACTCCTCTCATGAGCCCAAACAAGTCTCTAAAAGCATGAGTTTGCAACTACTTTACTTTTGGAGAAAATTCAAAACATTCATTATTCAATAGAGCCCAATAGCAAAAACCAGCGTTTTGAATGAAGAATCACATTTCTTGGTAGAATCATGCAGGATTGAAATTTTTGATGGTTTTTTACTCCTCTCAACAGCCCAAACAAGTTTCTAAAAGGATGAGTTTGCAACTACTTTACTTTTGGAGAAAATTCAAAACATTCATTATTCAATAGGGCCCAAACTATCAAAAACCAGCGGTTTCAATGAACACACATTTCTTGGTAGAATCATGCAGGACTGAAATTTTTGATGTTTTTCTACTCCTCTCATGAGCCCAAACAAGTCTCTAAAAGCATGAGTTTGCAACTACTTTACTTTTGGAGAAAATTCAAAACATTCATTATTCAATAGAGCCCAATAGCAAAAACCAGCGTTTTGAATGAAGAATCACATTTCTTGGTAGAATCATGCAGGATTGAAATTTTTGATGGTTTTTTACTCCTCTCAACAGCCCAAACAAGTTTCTAAAAGGATGAGTTTGCAACTACTTTACTTTTGGAGAAAATTCAAAACATTCATTATTCAATAGGGCCCAAACTATCAAAAACCAGCGGTTTCAATGAACACACATTTCTTGGTAGAATCATGCAGGACTGAAATTTTTGATGTTTTTCTACTCCTCTCATGAGCCCAAACAAGTCTCTAAAAGAATGAGTTTGCAACTACTTTACTTTTGGAGAAAATTCAAAACATTCATTATTCAATAGGGCCCAAACTATCAAAAACCAGCGGTTTGAATGAACACACATTTCTTGGTAGAATCATGCAGGACTGAAATTTTTGATGTTTTTCTACTCCTCTCATGAGCCCAAACAAGTCTCTAAAAGCATGAGTTTGCAACTACTTTACTTTTGGAGAAAATTCAAAACATTCATTATTCAATAGAGCCCAATAGCAAAAACCAGCGTTTTGAATGAAGAATCACATTTCTTGGTAGAATCATGCAGGATTGAAATTTTTGATGGTTTTTTACTCCTCTCAACAGCCCAAACAAGTTTCTAAAAGAATGAGTTTGCAACTACTTTACTTTTGGAGAAAATTCAAAACATTCATTATTCAATAGGGCCCAAACTATCAAAAACCAGCCGTTTCAATGAACACACATGTCTTGGTAGAATCATGCAGGACTGAAATTTTTGATGTTTTTCTACTCATCTCATGAGCCCAAACAAGTCTCTAAAAGCATGAGTTTGCAACTACTTTACTTTTGGAGAAAATTCAAAACATTCACTATTCAATAGAGCCCAATACCAAAAATCAGGTTTTGAATGAAGAATCACATTTCTTGGTAAAATCATGCAGGATTGAAATTTTTGATGGTTTTTTACTCCTCTCAACAGCCCAAACAAGTTTCTAAAAGGATGAGTTTGCAACTACTTTACTTTTGGAGAAAATTCAAAACATTCATTATTCAATAGGGCCCAAACTATCAAAAACCAGCGGTTTCAATGAACACACATTTCTTGGTAGAATCATGCAGGACTGAAATTTTTGATGTTTTTCTACTCCTCTCATGAGCCCAAACTAGTCTCTAAAAGCATGAGTTTGCAACTACTTTACTTTTGGAGAAAATTCAAAACATTCACTATTCAATAGAGCCCAATAGCAAAAATCAGGTTTTGAATGAAGAATCACATTTCTTGGTAGAATCATGCAGGATTGAAATTTTTGATGGTTTTTTACTCCTCTCAACAGCCCAAACAAGTTTCTAAAAGGATGAGTTTGCAACTACTTTACTTTTGGAGAAAATTCAAAACATTCATTATTCAATAGGGCCCAAACTATCAAAAACCAGCGGTTTCAATGAACACACATTTCTTGGTAGAATCATGCAGGACTGAAATTTTTGATGTTTTTCTACTCCTCTCATGAGCCCAAACAAGTCTCTAAAAGCATGAGTTTGCAACTACTTTACTTTTGGAGAAAATTCAAAACATTCATTATTCAATAGAGCCCAATAGCAAAAACCAGCGTTTTAAATGAAGAATCACATTTCTTGGTAGAATCATGCAGGATTGAAATTTTTGATGGTTTTTTACTCCTCTCAACAGCCCAAACAAGTTTCTAAAAGGATGAGTTTGCAACTACTTTACTTTTGGAGAAAATTCAAAACATTCATTATTCAATAGGGCCCAAACTATCAAAAACCAGCGGTTTGAATGAACACATTTCTTGGTAGAATCATGCAGGACTGAAATTTTTGATGTTTTTCTACTCCTCTCATGAGCCCAAACAAGTCTCTAAAAGCATGAGTTTGCAACTACTTTACTTTTGGAGAAAATTCAAAACATTCATTATTCAATAGAGCCCAATAGCAAAAACCAGCGTTTTGAATGAAGAATCACATTTCTTGGTAGAATCATGCAGGATTGAAATTTTTGATGGTTTTTTACTCCTCTCAACAGCCCAAACAAGTTTCTAAAAGGATGAGTTTGCAACTACTTTACTTTTGGAGAAAATTCAAAACATTCATTATTCAATAGGGCCCAAACTATCAAAAACCAGCGGTTTGAATGAACACATTTCTTGGTAGAATCATGCAGGACTTAAATTTTTGATGTTTTTCTACTCCTCTCATGAGCCCAAACAAGTCTCTAAAAGCATGAGTTTGCAACTACTTTACTTTTGGAGAAAATTCAAAACATTCACTATTCAATAGAGCCCAATAGCAAAAATCAGGTTTTGAATGAAAAATCACATTTCTTGGTAAAATCATGCAGGATTGAAATTTTTGATGGTTTTTTACTCCTCTCAACAGCCCAAACAAGTTTCTAAAAGGATGAGTTTGCAACTACTTTACTTTTGGAGAAAATTCAAAACATTCATTATTCAATAGGGCCCAAACTATCAAAAACCAGCGGTTTCAATGAACACACATTTCTTGGTAGAATCATGCAGGACTGAAATTTTTGATGTTTTTCTACTCCTCTCATGAGCCCAAACAAGTCTCTAAAAGCATGAGTTTGCAACTACTTTACTTTTGGAGAAAATTCAAAACATTCATTATTCAATAGAGCCCAATAGCAAAAACCAGCGTTTTGAATGAAGAATCACATTTCTTGGTAGAATCATGCAGGATTGAAATTTTTGATGGTTTTTTACTCCTCTCACCAGCCCAAACAAGTTTCTAAAAGGATGAGTTTGCAACTACTTTACTTTTGGAGAAAATTCAAAACATTCATTATTCAATAGGGCCCAAACTATCAAAAACCAGCGGTTTCAATGAACACACATTTCTTGGTAGAATCATGCAGGACTGAAATTTTTGATGTTTTTCTACTCCTCTCATGAGCCCAAACAAGTCTCTAAAAGCATGAGTTTGCAACTACTTTACTTTTGGAGAAAATTCAAAACATTCATTATTCAATAGAGCCCAATAGCAAAAACCAGCGTTTTGAATGAAGAATCACATTTCTTGGTAGAATCATGCAGGATTGAAATTTTTGATGGTTTTTTACTCCTCTCAACAGCCCAAACAAGTTTCTAAAAGGATGAGTTTGCAACTACTTTACTTTTGGAGAAAATTCAAAACATTCATTATTCAATAGGGCCCAAACTATCAAAAACCAGCGGTTTCAATGAACACACATTTCTTGGTAGAATCATGCAGGACTGAAATTTTTGATGTTTTTCTACTCCTCTCATGAGCCCAAACAAGTCTCTAAAAGCATGAGTTTGCAACTACTTTACTTTTGGAGAAAATTCAAACCATTCACTATTCAATAGAGCCCAATAGCAAAAATCAGGTTTTGAATGAAGAATCACATTTCTTGGTAAAATCATGCAGGATTGAAATTTTTGATGGTTTTTTACTCCTCTCAACAGCCCAAACAAGTTTCTAAAAGGATGAGATTGCAACTACTTTACTTTTGGAGAAAATTCAAAACATTCATTATTCAATAGGGCCCAAACTATCAAAAACCAGCGGTTTCAATGAACACACATTTCTTGGTAGAATCATGCAGGACTGAAATTTTTGATGTTTTTCTACTCCTCTCATGAGCCCAAACAAGTCTCTAAAAGCATGAGTTTGCAACTACTTTACTTTTGGAGAAAATTCAAAACATTCATTATTCAATAGGGCCCAAACTATCAAAAACCAGCGGTTTGAATGAACACACATTTCTTGGTAGAATCATGCAGGACTGAAATTTTTGATGTTTTTCTACTCCTCTCATGAGCCCAAACAAGTCTCTAAAAGCATGAGTTTGCAACTACTTTACTTTTGGAGAAAATTCAAAACATTCATTATTCAATAGAGCCCAATAGCAAAAACCAGCGTTTTGAATGAAGAATCACATTTCTTGGTAGAATCATGCAGGATTGAAATTTTTGATGGTTTTTTACTCCTCTCAACAGCCCAAACAAGTTTCTAAAAGGATGAGTTTGCAACTACTTTACTTTTGGAGAAAATTCAAAACATTCATTATTCAATAGGGCCCAAACTATCAAAAACCAGCCGTTTCAATGAACACACATGTCTTGGTAGAATCATGCAGGACTGAAATTTTTGATGTTTTTCTACTCATCTCATGAGCCCAAACAAGTCTCTAAAAGCATGAGTTTGCAACTACTTTACTTTTGGAGAAAATTCAAAACATTCACTATTCAATAGAGCCCAATAGCAAAAATCAGGTTTTGAATGAAGAATCACATTTCTTGGTAAAATCATGCAGGATTGAAATTTTTGATGGTTTTTTACTCCTCTCAACAGCCCAAACAAGTTTCTAAAAGGATGAGTTTGCAACTACTTTACTTTTGGAGAAAATTCAAAACATTCATTATTCAATAGGGCCCAAACTATCAAAAACCAGCGGTTTCAATGAACACACATTTCTTGGTAGAATCATGCAGGACTGAAATTTTTGATGTTTTTCTACTCCTCTCATGAGCCCAAACTAGTCTCTAAAAGCATGAGTTTGCAACTACTTTACTTTTGGAGAAAATTCAAAACATTCACTATTCAATAGAGCCCAATAGCAAAAATCAGGTTTTGAATGAAGAATCACATTTCTTGGTAAAATCATGCAGGATTGAAATTTTTGATGGTTTTTTACTCCTCTCAACAGCCCAAACAAGTTTCTAAAAGGATGAGTTTGCAACTACTTTACTTTTGGAGAAAATTCAAAACATTCATTATTCAATAGGGCCCAAACTATCAAAAACCAGCGGTTTCAATGAACACACATTTCTTGGTAGAATCATGCAGGACTGAAATTTTTGATGTTTTTCTACTCCTCTCATGAGCCCAAACAAGTCTCTAAAAGCATGAGTTTGCAACTACTTTACTTTTGGAGAAAATTCAAAACATTCATTATTCAATAGAGCCCAATAGCAAAAACCAGCGTTTTAAATGAAGAATCACATTTCTTGGTAGAATCATGCAGGATTGAAATTTTTGATGGTTTTTTACTCCTCTCAACAGCCCAAACAAGTTTCTAAAAGGATGAGTTTGCAACTACTTTACTTTTGGAGAAAATTCAAAACATTCATTATTCAATAGGGCCCAAACTATCAAAAACCAGCGGTTTCAATGAACACATTTCTTGGTAGAATCATGCAGGACTGAAATTTTTGATGTTTTTCTACTCCTCTCATGAGCCCAAACAAGTCTCTAAAAGCATGAGTTTGCAACTACTTTACTTTTGGAGAAAATTCAAAACATTCATTATTCAATAGAGCCCAATAGCAAAAACCAGCGTTTTGAATGAAGAATCACATTTCTTGGTAGAATCATGCAGGATTGAAATTTTTGATGGTTTTTTACTCCTCTCAACAGCCCAAACAAGTTTCTAAAAGGATGAGTTTGCAACTACTTTACTTTTGGAGAAAATTCAAAACATTCATTATTCAATAGGGCCCAAACTATCAAAAACCAGCGGTTTGAATGAACACATTTCTTGGTAGAATCATGCAGGACTTAAATTTTTGATGTTTTTCTACTCCTCTCATGAGCCCAAACAAGTCTCTAAAAGCATGAGTTTGCAACTACTTTACTTTTGGAGAAAATTCAAAACATTCACTATTCAATAGAGCCCAATAGCAAAAATCAGGTTTTGAATGAAAAATCACATTTCTTGGTAAAATCATGCAGGATTGAAATTTTTGATGGTTTTTTACTCCTCTCAACAGCCCAAACAAGTTTCTAAAAGGATGAGTTTGCAACTACTTTACTTTTGGAGAAAATTCAAAACATTCATTATTCAATAGGGCCCAAACTATCAAAAACCAGCGGTTTCAATGAACACACATTTCTTGGTAGAATCATGCAGGACTGAAATTTTTGATGTTTTTCTACTCCTCTCATGAGCCCAAACAAGTCTCTAAAAGCATGAGTTTGCAACTACTTTACTTTTGGAGAAAATTCAAAACATTCATTATTCAATAGAGCCCAATAGCAAAAACCAGCGTTTTGAATGAAGAATCACATTTCTTGGTAGAATCATGCAGGATTGAAATTTTTGATTGTTTTTTACTCCTCTCAACAGCCCAAACAAGTTTCTAAAAGGATGAGTTTGCAACTACTTTACTTTTGGAGAAAATTCAAAACATTCATTATTCAATAGGGCCCAAACTATCAAAAACCAGCGGTTTGAATGAACACATTTCTTGGTAGAATCATGCAGGACTGAAATTTTTGATGTTTTTCTACTCCTCTCATGAGCCCAAACAAGTCTCTAAAAGCATGAGTTTGCAACTACTTTACTTTTGGAGAAAATTCAAAACATTCACTATTCAATAGAGCCCAATAGCAAAAATCAGGTTTTGAATGAAGAATCACATTTCTTGGTAAAATCATGCAGGATTGAAATTTTTGATGGTTTTTTACTCCTCTCAACAGCCCAAACAAGTTTCTAAAAGGATGAGTTTGCAACTACTTTACTTTTGGAGAAAATTCAAAACATTCATTATTCAATAGGGCCCAAACTATCAAAAACCAGCGGTTTCAATGAACACACATTTCTTGGTAGAATCATGCAGGACTGAAATTTTTGATGTTTTTCTACTCCTCTCATGAGCCCAAACAAGTCTCTAAAAGCATGAGTTTGCAACTACTTTACTTTTGGAGAAAATTCAAAACATTCATTATTCAATAGAGCCCAATAGCAAAAACCAGCGTTTTGAATGAAGAATCACATTTCTTGGTAGAATCATGCAGGATTGAAATTTTTGATGGTTTTTTACTCCTCTCAACAGCCCAAACAAGTTTCTAAAAGGATGAGTTTGCAACTACTTTACTTTTGGAGAAAATTCAAAACATTCATTATTCAATAGGGCCCAAACTATCAAAAACCAGCGGTTTCAATGAACACACATTTCTTGGTAGAATCATGCAGGACTGAAATTTTTGATGTTTTTCTACTCCTCTCATGAGCCCAAACAAGTCTCTAAAAGCATGAGTTTGCAACTACTTTACTTTTGGAGAAAATTCAAACCATTCACTATTCAATAGAGCCCAATAGCAAAAATCAGGTTTTGAATGAAGAATCACATTTCTTGGTAAAATCATGCAGGATTGAAATTTTTGATGGTTTTTTACTCCTCTCAACAGCCCAAACAAGTTTCTAAAAGGATGAGTTTGCAACTACTTTACTTTTGGAGAAAATTCAAAACATTCATTATTCAATAGGGCCCAAACTATCAAAAACCAGCGGTTTCAATGAACACACATTTCTTGGTAGAATCATGCAGGACTGAAATTTTTGATGTTTTTCTACTCCTCTCATGAGCCCAAACAAGTCTCTAAAAGCATGAGTTTGCAGCTACTTTACTTTTGGAGAAAATTCAAAACATTCATTATTCAATAGAGCCCAATAGCAAAAACCAGCGTTTTGAATGAAGAATCACATTTCTTGGTAGAATCATGCAGGATTGAAATTTTTGATGGTTTTTTACTCCTCTCAACAGCCCAAACAAGTTTATAAAAGGATGAGTTTGCAACTACTTTACTTTTGGAGAAAATTCAAAACATTCATTATTCAATAGGGCCCAAACTATCAAAAACCAGCGGTTTCAATGAACACACATTTCTTGGTAGAATCATGCAGGACTGAAATTTTTGATGTTTTTCTACTCCTCTCGTGAGCCCAAACAAGTCTCTAAAAGCATGAGTTTGCAACTACTTTACTTTTGGAGAAAATTCAAAACATTCATTATTCAATAGAGCCCAATAGCAAAAACCAGCGTTTTGAATGAAGAATCACATTTCTTGGTAGAATCATGCAGGATTGAAATTTTTGATGGTTTTTTACTCCTCTCAACAGCCCAAACAAGTTTCTAAAAGGATGAGTTTGCAACTACTTTACTTTTGGAGAAAATTCAAAACATTCATTATTCAATAGGGCCCAAACTATCAAAAACCAGCGGTTTCAATGAACACACATTTCTTGGTAGAATCATGCAGGACTGAAATTTTTGATGTTTTTCTACTCCTCTCATGAGCCCAAACAAGTCTCTAAAAGCATGAGTTTGCAACTACTTTACTTTTGGAGAAAATTCAAACCATTCACTATTCAATAGAGCCCAATAGCAAAAATCAGGTTTTGAATGAAGAATCACATTTCTTGGTAAAATCATGCAGGATTGAAATTTTTGATGGTTTTTTACTCCTCTCAACAGCCCAAACAAGTTTCTAAAAGGATGAGTTTGCAACTACTTTACTTTTGGAGAAAATTCAAAACATTCATTATTCAATAGGGCCCAAACTATCAAAAACCAGCGGTTTCAATGAACACACATTTCTTGGTAGAATCATGCAGGACTGAAATTTTTGATGTTTTTCTACTCCTCTCATGAGCCCAAACAAGTCTCTAAAAGCATGAGTTTGCAACTACTTTACTTTTGGAGAAAATTCAAAACATTCATTATTCAATAGAGCCCAATAGCAAAAACCAGCGTTTTGAATGAAGAATCACATTTCTTGGTAGAATCATGCAGGATTGAAATTTTTGATGGTTTTTTACTCCTCTCAACAGCCCAAACAAGTTTCTAAAAGGATGAGTTTGCAACTACTTTACTTTTGGAGAAAATTCAAAACATTCATTATTCAATAGGGCCCAAACTATCAAAAACCAGCCGTTTCAATGAACACACATTTCTTGGTAGAATCATGCAGGACTGAAATTTTTGATGTTTTTCTACTCCTCTCGTGAGCCCAAACAAGTCTCTAAAAGCATGAGTTTGCAACTACTTTACTTTTGGAGAAAATTCAAAACATTCATTATTCAATAGAGCCCAATAGCAAAAACCAGCGTTTTGAATGAAGAATCACATTTCTTGGTAGAATCATGCAGGATTGAAATTTTTGATGGTTTTTTACTCCTCTCAACAGCCCAAACAAGTTTCTAAAAGGATGAGTTTGCAACTACTTTACTTTTGGAGAAAATTCAAAACATTCATTATTCAATAGGGCCCAAACTATCAAAAACCAGCGGTTTCAATGAACACACATTTCTTGGTAGAATCATGCAGGACTGAAATTTTTGATGTTTTTCTACTCCTCTCATGAGCCCAAACAAGTCTCTAAAAGCATGAGTTTGCAACTACTTTACTTTTGGAGAAAATTCAAAACATTCATTATTCAATAGAGCCAAATAGCAAAAACCAGCGTTTTGAATGAAGAATCACATTTCTTGGTAGAATCATGCAGGATTGAAATTTTTGATGGTTTTTTACTCCTCTCAACAGCCCAAACAAGTTTCTAAAAGGATGAGTTTGCAACTACTTTACTTTTGGAGAAAATTCAAAACATTCATTATTCAATAGGGCCCAAACTATCAAAAACCAGCGGTTTGAATGAACACACATTTCTTGGTAGAATCATGCAGGACTGAAATTTTTGATGTTTTTCTACTCCTCTCTTGAGCCCAAACAAGTCTCTAAAAGCATGAGTTTGCAACTACTTTACTTTTGGAGAAAATTCAAAACATTCATTATTCAATAGAGCCCAATAGCAAAAACCAGCGTTTTGAATGAAGAATCACATTTCTTGGTAGAATCATGCAGGATTGAAATTTTTGATGGTTTTTTACTCCTCTCAACAGCCCAAACAAGTTTCTAAAAGGATGAGTTTGCAACTACTTTACTTTTGGAGAAAATTCAAAACATTCATTATTCAATAGGGCCCAAACTATCAAAAACCAGCGGTTTCAATGAACACACATTTCTTGGTAGAATCATGCAGGACTGAAATTTTTGATGTTTTTCTACTCCTCTCGTGAGCCCAAACAAGTCTCTAAAAGCATGAGTTTGCAACTACTTTACTTTTGGAGAAAATTCAAAACATTCATTATTCAATAGAGCCCAATAGCAAAAACCAGCGTTTTGAATGAAGAATCACATTTCTTGGTAGAATCATGCAGGATTGAAATTTTTGATGGTTTTTTACTCCTCTCAACAGCCCAAACAAGTTTCTAAAAGGATGAGTTTGCAACTACTTTACTTTTGGAGAAAATTCAAAACATTCATTATTCAATAGGGCCCAAACTATCAAAAACCAGCCGTTTCAATGAACACACATTTCTTGGTAGAATCATGCAGGACTGAAATTTTTGATGTTTTTCTACTCCTCTCATGAGCCCAAACAAGTCTCTAAAAGCATGAGTTTGCAACTACTTTACTTTTGGAGAAAATTCAAAACATTCATTATTCAATAGAGCCCAATAGCAAAAACCAGCGTTTTGAATGAAGAATCACATTTCTTGGTAGAATCATGCAGGATTGAAATTTTTGATGGTTTTTTACTCCTCTCAACAGCCCAAACAAGTTTCTAAAAGGATGAGTTTGCAACTACTTTACTTTTGGAGAAAATTCAAAACATTCATTATTCAATAGGGCCCAAACTATCAAAAACCAGCGGTTTCAATGAACACACATTTCTTGGTAGAATCATGCAGGACTGAAATTTTTGATGTTTTTCTACTCCTCTCATGAGCCCAAACAAGTCTCTAAAAGCATGAGTTTGCAACTACTTTACTTTTGGAGAAAATTCAAAACATTCATTATTCAATAGAGCCCAATAGCAAAAACCAGCGTTTTGAATGAAGAATCACATTTCTTGGTAGAATCATGCAGGATTGAAATTTTTGATGGTTTTTTACTCCTCTCAACAGCCCAAACAAGTTTCTAAAAGGATGAGTTTGCAACTACTTTACTTTTGGAGAAAATTCAAAACATTCATTATTCAATAGGGCCCAAACTATCAAAAACCAGCGGTTTCAATGAACACACATTTCTTGGTAGAATCATGCAGGACTTAAATTTTTGATGTTTTTCTACTCCTCTCATGAGCCCAAACAAGTCTCTAAAAGCATGAGTTTGCAACTACTTTACTTTTGGAGAAAATTCAAAACATTCATTATTCAACAGAGCCCAATAGCAAAAACCAGCGTTTTGAATGAAGAATCACATTTCTTGGTAGAATCATGCAGGATTGAAATTTTTGATGGTTTTTTACTCCTCTCAACAGCCCAAACAAGTTTCTAAAAGGATGAGTTTGCAACTACTTTACTTTTGGAGAAAATTCAAAACATTCATTATTCAATAGGGCCCAAACTATCAAAAACCAGCGGTTTCAATGAACACACATTTCTTGGTAGAATCATGCAGGACTGAAATTTTTGATGTTTTTCTACTCCTCTCATGAGCCCAAACAAGTCTCTAAAAGCATGAGTTTGCAACTACTTTACTTTTGGAGAAAATTCAAAACATTCATTATTCAATAGAGCCCAATAGCAAAAACCAGCGTTTTGAATGAAGAATCACATTTCTTGGTAGAATCATGCAGGATTGAAATTTTTGATGGTTTTTTACTCCTCTCAACAGCCCAAACAAGTTTCTAAAAGGATGAGTTTGCAACTACTTTACTTTTGGAGAAAATTCAAAACATTCATTATTCAATAGAGCCCAATAGCAAAAACCAGCGTTTTGAATGAAGAATCACATTACTTGGTAGAATCATGCAGGATTGAAATTTTTGATGGTTTTTTACTCCTCTCAACAGCCCAAACAAGTTTCTAAAAGGATGAGTTTGCAACTACTTTACTTTTGGAGAAAATTCAAAACATTCATTATTCAATAGGGCCCAAACTATCAAAAACCAGCCGTTTCAATGAACACACATTTCTTGGTAGAATCATGCAGGACTGAAATTTTTGATGTTTTTCTACTCCTCTCATGAGCCCAAACAAGTCTCTAAAAGCATGAGTTTGCAACTACTTTACTTTTGTAGAAAATTCAAAACATTCATTATTCAATAGAGCCCAATAGCAAAAACCAGCGTTTTGAATGAAGAATCACATTTCTTGGTAGAATCATGCAGGATTGAAATTTTTGATGGTTTTTTACTCCTCTCAACAGCCCAAACAAGTTTCTAAAAGGATGAGTTTGCAACTACTTTACTTTTGGAGAAAATTCAAAACATTCATTATTCAATAGGGCCCAAACTATCAAAAACCAGCGGTTTCAATGAACACACATTTCTTGGTAGAATCATGCAGGACTGAAATTTTTGATGTTTTTCTACTCCTCTCATGAGCCCAAACAAGTCTCTAAAAGCATGAGTTTGCAACTACTTTACTTTTGGAGAAAATTCAAAACATTCATTATTCAATAGAGCCCAATAGCAAAAACCAGCGTTTTGAATGAAGAATCACATTTCTTGGTAGAATCATGCAGGATTGAAATTTTTGATGGTTTTTTACTCCTCTCAACAGCCCAAACAAGTTTCTAAAAGGATGAGTTTGCAACTACTTTACTTTTGGAGAAAATTCAACACATTCATTATTCAATAGGGCCCAAACTATCAAAAACCAGCGGTTTCAATGAACACACATTTCTTGGTAGAATCATGCAGGACTGAAATTTTTGATGTTTTTCTACTCCTCTCATGAGCCCAAACAAGTCTCTAAAAGCATGAGTTTGCAACTACTTTACTTTTGGAGAAAATTCAAAACATTCATTATTCAATAGAGCCCAATAGCAAAAACCAGCGTTTTGAATGAAGAATCACATTTCTTGGTAGAATCATGCAGGATTGAAATTTTTGATGGTTTTTTACTCCTCTCAACAGCCCAAACAAGTTTCTAAAAGGATGAGTTTGCAACTACTTTACTTTTGGAGAAAATTCAAAACATTCATTATTCAATAGGGCCCAAACTATCAAAAACCAGCGGTTTCAATGAACACACATTTCTTGGTAGAATCATGCAGGACTGAAATTTTTGATGTTTTTCTACTCCTCTCATGAGCCCAAACAAGTCTCTAAAAGCATGAGTTTGCAACTACTTTACTTTTGGAGAAAATTCAAAACATTCATTATTCAATAGGGCCCAAACTATCAAAAACCAGCGGTTTGAATGAACACACATTTCTTGGTAGAATCATGCAGGACTGAAATTTTTGATGTTTTTCTACTCCTCTCATGAGCCCAAACAAGTCTCTAAAAGCATGAGTTTGCAACTACTTTACTTTTGGAGAAAATTCAAAACATTCATTATTCAATAGAGCCCAATAGCAAAAACCAGCGTTTTGAATGAAGAATCACATTTCTTGGTAGAATCATGCAGGATTGAAATTTTTGATGGTTTTTTACTCCTCTCAACAGCCCAAACAAGTTTCTAAAAGGATGAGTTTGCAACTACTTTACTTTTGGAGAAAATTCAAAACATTCATTATTCAATAGGGCCCAAACTATCAAAAACCAGCCGTTTCAATGAACACACATGTCTTGGTAGAATCATGCAGGACTGAAATTTTTGATGTTTTTCTACTCATCTCATGAGCCCAAACAAGTCTCTAAAAGCATGAGTTTGCAACTACTTTACTTTTGGAGAAAATTCAAAACATTCACTATTCAATAGAGCCCAATAGCAAAAATCAGGTTTTGAATGAAGAATCACATTTCTTGGTAAAATCATGCAGGATTGAAATTTTTGATGGTTTTTTACTCCTCTCAACAGCCCAAACAAGTTTCTAAAAGGATGAGTTTGCAACTACTTTACTTTTGGAGAAAATTCAAAACATTCATTATTCAATAGGGCCCAAACTGTCAAAAACCAGCGGTTTCAATGAACACACATTTCTTGGTAGAATCATGCAGGACTGAAATTTTTGATGTTTTTCTACTCCTCTCATGAGCCCAAACTAGTCTCTAAAAGCATGAGTTTGCAACTACTTTACTTTTGGAGAAAATTCAAAACATTCACTATTCAATAGAGCCCAATAGCAAAAATCAGGTTTTGAATGAAGAATCACATTTCTTGGTAAAATCATGCAGGATTGAAATTTTTGATGGTTTTTTACTCCTCTCAACAGCCCAAACAAGTTTCTAAAAGGATGAGTTTGCAACTACTTTACTTTTGGAGAAAATTCAAAACATTCATTATTCAATAGGGCCCAAACTATCAAAAACCAGCGGTTTCAATGAACACACATTTCTTGGTAGAATCATGCAGGACTGAAATTTTTGATGTTTTTCTACTCCTCTCATGAGCCCAAACAAGTCTCTAAAAGCATGAGTTTGCAACTACTTTACTTTTGGAGAAAATTCAAAACATTCATTATTCAATAGAGCCCAATAGCAAAAACCAGCGTTTTGAATGAAGAATCACATTTCTTGGTAGAATCATGCAGGATTGAAATTTTTGATGGTTTTTTACTCCTCTCAACAGCCCAAACAAGTTTCTAAAAGGATGAGTTTGCAACTACTTTACTTTTGGAGAAAATTCAAAACATTCATTATTCAATAGGGCCCAAACTATCAAAAACCAGCGGTTTGAATGAACACATTTCTTGGTAGAATCATGCAGGACTGAAATTTTTGATGTTTTTCTACTCCTCTCATGAGCCCAAACAAGTCTCTTAAAGCATGAGTTTGCAACTACTTTACTTTTGGAGAAAATTCAAAACATTCATTATTCAATAGAGCCCAATAGCAAAAACCAGCGTTTTGAATGAAGAATCACATTTCTTGGTAGAATCATGCAGGATTGAAATTTTTGATGGTTTTTTACTCCTCTCAACAGCCCAAACAAGTTTCTAAAAGGATGAGTTTGCAACTACTTTACTTTTGGAGAAAATTCAAAACATTCATTATTCAATAGGGCCCAAACTATCAAAAACCAGCGGTTTCAATGAACACACATTTCTTGGTAGAATCATGCAGGACTGAAATTTTTGATGTTTTTCTACTCCTCTCATGAGCCCAAACAAGTCTCTAAAAGCATGAGTTTGCAACTACTTTACTTTTGGAGAAAATTCAAAACATTCATTATTCAATAGGGCCCAAACTATCAAAAACCAGCGGTTTGAATGAACACACATTTCTTGGTAGAATCATGCAGGACTGAAATTTTTGATGTTTTTCTACTCCTCTCATGAGTCCAAACAAGTCTCTAAAAGCATGAGTTTGCAACTACTTTACTTTTGGAGAAAATTCAAAACATTCATTATTCAATAGAGCCCAATAGCAAAAACCAGCGTTTTGAATGAAGAATCACATTTCTTGGTAGAATCATGCAGGATTGAAATTTTTGATGGTTTTTTACTCCTCTCAACAGCCCAAACAAGTTTCTAAAAGGATGAGTTTGCAACTACTTTACTTTTGGAGAAAATTCAAAACATTCATTATTCAATAGGGCCCAAACTATCAAAAACCAGCCGTTTCAATGAACACACATGTCTTGGTAGAATCATGCAGGACTGAAATTTTTGATGTTTTTCTACTCATCTCATGAGCCCAAACAAGTCTCTAAAAGCATGAGTTTGCAACTACTTTACTTTTGGAGAAAATTCAAAACATTCACTATTCAATAGAGCCCAATAGCAAAAATCAGGTTTTGAATGAAGAATCACATTTCTTGGTAAAATCATGCAGGATTGAAATTTTTGATGGTTTTTTACTCCTCTCAACAGCCCAAACAAGTTTCTAAAAGGATGAGTTTGCAACTACTTTACTTTTGGAGAAAATTCAAAACATTCATTATTCAATAGGGCCCAAACTATCAAAAACCAGCGGTTTGAATGAACACATTTCTTGGTAGAATCATGCAGGACTGAAATTTTTGATGTTTTTCTACTCCTCTCATGAGCCCAAACAAGTCTCTAAAAGCATGAGTTTGCAACTACTTTAATTTTGGAGAAAATTCAAAACATTCATTATTCAATAGAGCCCAATAGCAAAAACCAGCGTTTTGAATGAAGAATCACATTTCTTGGTAGAATCATGCAGGATTGAAATTTTTGATGGTTTTTTACTCCTCTCAACAGCCCAAACAAGTTTCTAAAAGGATGAGTTTGCAACTACTTTACTTTTGGAGAAAATTCAAAACATTCATTATTCAATAGGGCCCAAACTATCAAAAACCAGCGGTTTCAATGAACACACATTTCTTGGTAGAATCATGCAGGACTGAAATTTTTGATGTTTTTCTACTCCTCTCATGAGCCCAAACAAGTCTCTAAAAGCATGAGTTTGCAACTACTTTACTTTTGGAGAAAATTCAAAACATTCATTATTCAATAGGGCCCAAACTATCAAAAACCAGCGGTTTGAATGAACACACATTTCTTGGTAGAATCATGCAGGACTGAAATTTTTGATGTTTTTCTACTCCTCTCATGAGCCCAAACAAGTCTCTAAAAGCATGAGTTTGCAACTACTTTACTTTTGGAGAAAATTCAAAACATTCATTATTCAATAGAGCCCAATAGCAAAAACCAGCGTTTTGAATGAAGAATCACATTTCTTGGTAGAATCATGCAGGATTGAAATTTTTGATGGTTTTTTACTCCTCTCAACAGCCCAAACAAGTTTCTAAAAGGATGAGTTTGCAACTACTTTACTTTTGGAGAAAATTCAAAACATTCATTATTCAATAGGGCCCAAACTATCAAAAACCAGCCGTTTCAATGAACACACATGTCTTGGTAGAATCATGCAGGACTGAAATTTTTGATGTTTTTCTACTCATCTCATGAGCCCAAACAAGTCTCTAAAAGCATGAGTTTGCAACTACTTTACTTTTGGAGAAAATTCAAAACATTCACTATTCAATAGAGCCCAATAGCAAAAATCAGGTTTTGAATGAAGAATCACATTTCTTGGTAAAATCATGCAGGATTGAAATTTTTGATGGTTTTTTACTCCTCTCAACAGCCCAAACAAGTTTCTAAAAGGATGAGTTTGCAACTACTTTACTTTTGGAGAAAATTCAAAACATTCATTATTCAATAGGGCCCAAACTATCAAAAACCAGCGGTTTCAATGAACACACATTTCTTGGTAGAATCATGCAGGACTGAAATTTTTGATGTTTTTCTACTCCTCTCATGAGCCCAAACTAGTCTCTAAAAGCATGAGTTTGCAACTACTTTACTTTTGGAGAAAATTCAAAACATTCACTATTCAATAGAGCCCAATAGCAAAAATCAGGTTTTGAATGAAGAATCACATTTCTTGGTAAAATCATGCAGGATTGAAATTTTTGATGGTTTTTTACTCCTCTCAACAGCCCAAACAAGTTTCTAAAAGGATGAGTTTGCAACTACTTTACTTTTGGAGAAAATTCAAAACATTCATTATTCAATAGGGCCCAAACTATCAAAAACCAGCGGTTTCAATGAACACACATTTCTTGGTAGAATCATGCAGGACTGAAATTTTTGATGTTTTTCTACTCCTCTCATGAGCCCAAACAAGTCTCTAAAAGCATGAGTTTGCAACTACTTTACTTTTGGAGAAAATTCAAAACATTCATTATTCAATAGAGCCCAATAGCAAAAACCAGCGTTTTGAATGAAGAATCACATTTCTTGGTAGAATCATGCAGGATTGAAATTTTTGATGGTTTTTTACTCCTCTCAACAGCCCAAACAAGTTTCTAAAAGGATGAGTTTGCAACTACTTTACTTTTGGAGAAAATTCAAAACATTCATTATTCAATAGGGCCCAAACTATCAAAAACCAGCGGTTTGAATGAACACATTTCTTGGTAGAATCATGCAGGACTGAAATTTTTGATGTTTTTCTACTCCTCTCATGAGCCCAAACAAGTCTCTAAAAGCATGAGTTTGCAACTACTTTACTTTTGGAGAAAATTCAAAACATTCATTATTCAATAGAGCCCAATAGCAAAAACCAGCGTTTTGAATGAAGAATCACATTTCTTGGTAGAATCATGCAGGATTGAAATTTTTGATGGTTTTTTACTCCTCTCAACAGCCCAAACAAGTTTCTAAAAGGATGAGTTTGCAACTACTTTACTTTTGGAGAAAATTCAAAACATTCATTATTCAATAGGGCCCAAACTATCAAAAACCAGCGGTTTCAATGAACACACATTTCTTGGTAGAATCATGCAGGACTGAAATTTTTGATGTTTTTCTACTCCTCTCATGAGCCCAAACAAGTCTCTAAAAGCATGAGTTTGCAACTACTTTACTTTTGGAGAAAATTCAAAACATTCATTATTCAATAGGGCCCAAACTATCAAAAACCAGCGGTTTGAATGAACACACATTTCTTGGTAGAATCATGCAGGACTGAAATTTTTGATGTTTTTCTACTCCTCTCATGAGCCCAAACAAGTCTCTAAAAGCATGAGTTTGCAACTACTTTACTTTTGGAGAAAATTCAAAACATTCATTATTCAATAGAGCCCAATAGCAAAAACCAGCGTTTTGAATGAAGAATCACATTTCTTGGTAGAATCATGCAGGATTGAAATTTTTGATGGTTTTTTACTCCTCTCAACAGCCCAAACAAGTTTCTAAAAGGATGAGTTTGCAACTACTTTACTTTTGGAGAAAATTCAAAACATTCATTATTCAATAGGGCCCAAACTATCAAAAACCAGCCGTTTCAATGAACACACATGTCTTGGTAGAATCATGCAGGACTGAAATTTTTGATGTTTTTCTACTCATCTCATGAGCCCAAACAAGTCTCTAAAAGCATGAGTTTGCAACTACTTTACTTTTGGAGAAAATTCAAAACATTCACTATTCAATAGAGCCCAATAGCAAAAATCAGGTTTTGAATGAAGAATCACATTTCTTGGTAAAATCATGCAGGATTGAAATTTTTGATGGTTTTTTACTCCTCTCAACAGCCCAAACAAGTTTCTAAAAGGATGAGTTTGCAACTACTTTACTTTTGGAGAAAATTCAAAACATTCATTATTCAATAGGGCCCAAACTATCAAAAACCAGCGGTTTCAATGAACACACATTTCTTGGTAGAATCATGCAGGACTGAAATTTTTGATGTTTTTCTACTCCTCTCATGAGCCCAAACTAGTCTCTAAAAGCATGAGTTTGCAACTACTTTACTTTTGGAGAAAATTCAAAACATTCACTATTCAATAGAGCCCAATAGCAAAAATCAGGTTTTGAATGAAGAATCACATTTCTTGGTAAAATCATGCAGGATTGAAATTTTTGATGGTTTTTTACTCCTCTCAACAGCCCAAACAAGTTTCTAAAAGGATGAGTTTGCAACTACTTTACTTTTGGAGAAAATTCAAAACATTCATTATTCAATAGGGCCCAAACTATCAAAAACCAGCGGTTTCAATGAACACACATTTCTTGGTAGAATCATGCAGGACTGAAATTTTTGATGTTTTTCTACTCCTCTCATGAGCCCAAACAAGTCTCTAAAAGCATGAGTTTGCAACTACTTTACTTTTGGAGAAAATTCAAAACATTCATTATTCAATAGAGCCCAATAGCAAAAACCAGCGTTTTAAATGAAGAATCACATTTCTTGGTAGAATCATGCAGGATTGAAATTTTTGATGGTTTTTTACTCCTCTCAACAGCCAAAACAAGTTTCTAAAAGGATGAGTTTGCAACTACTTTACTTTTGGAGAAAATTCAAAACATTCATTATTCAATAGGGCCCAAACTATCAAAAACCAGCGGTTTGAATGAACACATTTCTTGGTAGAATCATGCAGGACTGAAATTTTTGATGTTTTTCTACTCCTCTCATGAGCCCAAACAAGTCTCTAAAAGCATGAGTTTGCAACTACTTTACTTTTGGAGAAAATTCAAAACATTCATTATTCAATAGAGCCCAATAGCAAAAACCAGCGTTTTGAATGAAGAATCACATTTCTTGGTAGAATCATGCAGGATTGAAATTTTTGATGGTTTTTTACTCCTCTCAACAGCCCAAACAAGTTTCTAAAAGGATGAGTTTGCAACTACTTTACTTTTGGAGAAAATTCAAAACATTCATTATTCAATAGGGCCCAAACTATCAAAAACCAGCGGTTTGAATGAACACATTTCTTGGTAGAATCATGCAGGACTTAAATTTTTGATGTTTTTCTACTCCTCTCATGAGCCCAAACAAGTCTCTAAAAGCATGAGTTTGCAACTACTTTACTTTTGGAGAAAATTCAAAACATTCACTATTCAATAGAGCCCAATAGCAAAAATCAGGTTTTGAATGAAAAATCACATTTCTTGGTAAAATCATGCAGGATTGAAATTTTTGATGGTTTTTTACTCCTCTCAACAGCCCAAACAAGTTTCTAAAAGGATGAGTTTGCAACTACTTTACTTTTGGAGAAAATTCAAAACATTCATTATTCAATAGGGCCCAAACTATCAAAAACCAGCGGTTTCAATGAACACACATTTCTTGGTAGAATCATGCAGGACTGAAATTTTTGATGTTTTTCTACTCCTCTCATGAGCCCAAACAAGTCTCTAAAAGCATGAGTTTGCAACTACTTTACTTTTGGAGAAAATTCAAAACATTCATTATTCAATAGAGCCCAATAGCAAAAACCAGCGTTTTGAATGAAGAATCACATTTCTTGGTAGAATCATGCAGGATTGAAATTTTTGATGGTTTTTTACTCCTCTCAACAGCCCAAACAAGTTTCTAAAAGGATGAGTTTGCAACTACTTTACTTTTGGAGAAAATTCAAAACATTCATTATTCAATAGGGCCCAAACTATCAAAAACCAGCGGTTTGAATGAACACATTTCTTGGTAGAATCATGCAGGACTGAAATTTTTGATGTTTTTCTACTCCTCTCATGAGCCCAAACAAGTCTCTAAAAGCATGAGTTTGCAACTACTTTACTTTTGGAGAAAATTCAAAACATTCACTATTCAATAGAGCCCAATAGCAAAAATCAGGTTTTGAATGAAGAATCACATTTCTTGGTAAAATCATGCAGGATTGAAATTTTTGATGGTTTTTTACTCCTCTCAACAGCCCAAACAAGTTTCTAAAAGGATGAGTTTGCAACTACTTTACTTTTGGAGAAAATTCAAAACATTCATTATTCAATAGGGCCCAAACTATCAAAAACCAGCGGTTTCAATGAACACACATTTCTTGGTAGAATCATGCAGGACTGAAATTTTTGATGTTTTTCTACTCCTCTCATGAGCCCAAACAAGTCTCTAAAAGCATGAGTTTGCAACTACTTTACTTTTGGAGAAAATTCAAAACATTCATTATTCAATAGAGCCCAATAGCAAAAACCAGCGTTTTGAATGAAGAATCACATTTCTTGGTAGAATCATGCAGGATTGAAATTTTTGATGGTTTTTTACTCCTCTCAACAGCCCAAACAAGTTTCTAAAAGGATGAGTTTGCAACTACTTTACTTTTGGAGAAAATTCAAAACATTCATTATTCAATAGGGCCCAAACTATCAAAAACCAGCGGTTTCAATGAACACACATTTCTTGGTAGAATCATGCAGGACTGAAATTTTTGATGTTTTTCTACTCCTCTCATGAGCCCAAACAAGTCTCTAAAAGCATGAGTTTGCAACTACTTTACTTTTGGAGAAAATTCAAACCATTCACTATTCAATAGAGCCCAATAGCAAAAATCAGGTTTTGAATGAAGAATCACATTTCTTGGTAAAATCATGCAGGATTGAAATTTTTGATGGTTTTTTACTCCTCTCAACAGCCCAAACAAGTTTCTAAAAGGATGAGATTGCAACTACTTTACTTTTGGAGAAAATTCAAAACATTCATTATTCAATAGGGCCCAAACTATCAAAAACCAGCAGTTTCAATGAACACACATTTCTTGGTAGAATCATGCAGGACTGAAATTTTTGATGTTTTTCTACTCCTCTCATGAGCCCAAACAAGTCTCTAAAAGCATGAGTTTGCAACTACTTTACTTTTGGAGAAAATTCAAAACATTCATTATTCAATAGGGCCCAAACTATCAAAAACCAGCGGTTTGAATGAACACACATTTCTTGGTAGAATCATGCAGGACTGAAATTTTTGATGTTTTTCTACTCCTCTCATGAGCCCAAACAAGTCTCTAAAAGCATGAGTTTGCAACTACTTTACTTTTGGAGAAAATTCAAAACATTCATTATTCAATAGAGCCCAATAGCAAAAACCAGCGTTTTGAATGAAGAATCACATTTCTTGGTAGAATCATGCAGGATTGAAATTTTTGATGGTTTTTTACTCCTCTCAACAGCCCAAACAAGTTTCTAAAAGGATGAGTTTGCAACTACTTTACTTTTGGAGAAAATTCAAAACATTCATTATTCAATAGGGCCCAAACTATCAAAAACCAGCCGTTTCAATGAACACACATGTCTTGGTAGAATCATGCAGGACTGAAATTTTTGATGTTTTTCTACTCATCTCATGAGCCCAAACAAGTCTCTAAAAGCATGAGTTTGCAACTACTTTACTTTTGGAGAAAATTCAAAACATTCACTATTCAATAGAGCCCAATAGCAAAAATCAGGTTTTGAATGAAGAATCACATTTCTTGGTAAAATCATGCAGGATTGAAATTTTTGATGGTTTTTTACTCCTCTCAACAGCCCAAACAAGTTTCTAAAAGGATGAGTTTGCAACTACTTTACTTTTGGAGAAAATTCAAAACATTCATTATTCAATAGGGCCCAAACTATCAAAAACCAGCGGTTTCAATGAACACACATTTCTTGGTAGAATCATGCAGGACTGAAATTTTTGATGTTTTTCTACTCCTCTCATGAGCCCAAACTAGTCTCTAAAAGCATGAGTTTGCAACTACTTTACTTTTGGAGAAAATTCAAAACATTCACTATTCAATAGAGCCCAATAGCAAAAATCAGGTTTTGAATGAAGAATCACATTTCTTGGTAAAATCATGCAGGATTGAAATTTTTGATGGTTTTTTACTCCTCTCAACAGCCCAAACAAGTTTCTAAAAGGATGAGTTTGCAACTACTTTACTTTTGGAGAAAATTCAAAACATTCATTATTCAATAGGGCCCAAACTATCAAAAACCAGCGGTTTCAATGAACACACATTTCTTGGTAGAATCATGCAGGACTGAAATTTTTGATGTTTTTCTACTCCTCTCATGAGCCCAAACAAGTCTCTAAAAGCATGAGTTTGCAACTACTTTACTTTTGGAGAAAATTCAAAACATTCATTATTCAATAGAGCCCAATAGCAAAAACCAGCGTTTTGAATGAAGAATCACATTTCTTGGTAGAATCATGCAGGATTGAAATTTTTGATGGTTTTTTACTCCTCTCAACAGCCCAAACAAGTTTCTAAAAGGATGAGTTTGCAACTACTTTACTTTTGGAGAAAATTCAAAACATTCATTATTCAATAGGGCCCAAACTATCAAAAACCAGCGGTTTGAATGAACACATTTCTTGGTAGAATCATGCAGGACTGAAATTTTTGATGTTTTTCTACTCCTCTCATGAGCCCAAACAAGTCTCTAAAAGCATGAGTTTGCAACTACTTTACTTTTGGAGAAAATTCAAAACATTCATTATTCAATAGAGCCCAATAGCAAAAACCAGCGTTTTGAATGAAGAATCACATTTCTTGGTAGAATCATGCAGGATTGAAATTTTTGATGGTTTTTTACTCCTCTCAACAGCCCAAACAAGTTTCTAAAAGGATGAGTTTGCAACTACTTTACTTTTGGAGAAAATTCAAAACATTCATTATTCAATAGGGCCCAAACTATCAAAAACCAGCGGTTTCAATGAACACACATTTCTTGGTAGAATCATGCAGGACTGAAATTTTTGATGTTTTTCTACTCCTCTCATGAGCCCAAACAAGTCTCTAAAAGCATGAGTTTGGGGGCGTGGTTTGCAGGGGAAAGGGAGCAGACCTGTTTACCAGGAGCTCCTGAAAATCCCCTAATTAAGCTTGCAAAAGCTTGCTAAGAAGCGAAGATTAAGTGCCAAAACCTTATGGAATCATGCCTGGAGTGAGGAGAGAGGAGGAAGATCTGAAATTGAAGAAGAAAAAAGCTTTTTATGGACATAATGGCTCCTTGAGATCGGAGGTAGGCCTCATCTCCGTCAGAGCAGCAGACTGTAAACAAATGTCTCCGGCTGCAGCGTCGGGCCAAACAAGGAAGAAACTGGCGGCTGGAGATGCTTTAAAGAATCCCCGAGTGGCTGGCGCTCCGAAAATTACATGTGGTGTGGCCCCTGCACAGGGTGAATCGGCGCGGCAGCAGCGCTGGGAGACTGCAGGGAGAGCCGCCGCAGCAGCGCTACAGCACAGCATGGAGACACCTCCGGTGTCAGCGCGGGGATGGAGCAACGGCGCTGGGCAAGCCAAGGTGAGCTGGAGGCCAAGTGGAGTGACGGCGTCTGCAGCGGTGAAGGAGTCGGGTGGAAGAAAGGAAGCGGCGGTGATCTCTTCATTCAAGCCGGCGGTAGCAGGACATCAAAAGGACCCGGCGGTGACCAGGAAGCCGGGTGGAGCGGCGTTCTCAGCAGCGGTGAAGGAATCGGGTGGAAGCAAGGAAGCGGCGGTGATTCCTTCATTCAGGTCGGCGGGAGCAGGACATCAAAAGGATCCGGCGGCGACCAAGAAGCCGGGTGGAGCGGCGGTCTTTGCAGCGGTGAAGGAGTCGGGTAGAAGCGAGGAAGCGGCGGTGATTTCTTCTCTCAGGCCGGCGGGAGCAGGACATCAAAAGGTTCTGGCTGCAAACAAGAAGCCGGGGGGAGCGGTGGTCTTTGCAGCGGTGAAGGAGGCGGGTGGAAGCAAAGAAGCGGCGGTGATTTCTTCACTCAAGATGGCGGGAGCAGGACATCTGAAGGATCCAGCGGCGATTAGGAAGCCGGGGGGAGAGGCGGTCTCTGCAGCGGCAAAGGAGCTGGATGGGAGCAGGAAGAAGATGACGGCTTCATGCTTCAGGCCGGTGGGAGCTGATTATCAAATAGAATCAGCGGTGAATGGGAGACCAGGTGGAGAGACGGTTTTGGAGGTGTGTGGGAGCAAAGAACAGGCGGCGATCTTATCCTCTATGCCATCTGGAGCAGGTCATCACAGTGAGTTAACGGTTTTAAATACATCAGCAGGGGGAGTAGATCGGAGCCTGGGAGTAGCGACGGTGTCTCTTACAAAGGCTACGGGAGCAACTAGACGTTTAGGAGAAGCTTCAATGACAGGAATAGGCAAATATAACTGTCCAAGGGACATAGCAGTAATTTCACAAATGGCTGCAGGAGCAACTTGGAAATCTGGAGATGTAGAAGGGGACTTAACGGCAAAAGTAGACTTAGTAGGTAAAGGAATCATTAAAATCATGAATGACGCAGCAGCGGACTTGGCAGAAAGAGTGAGAATAATAACAAATTCAGTTCCTTTTGAAATAAGAGAAAATTCTCATAATGTAGCTTTGGAGGAGGGGGATAAGGATGATCATACTGTAATCTCAAAACCATATAATTCTTGTGAGCCCTTATCTCCCATGATTGACGTTAGGCTCAGATATGATGCTCCAATGTTTATCCCTGAGAGGAATAAGCCTTGCGAAGAAGAGAAGGCAAGGAGCTGTGATTCTGATTTCTCTAAAACTAGTGTGGATCATTCCTATAATTCTTATAGTTCATTAGAAGACTTACAAACTATATACTCAGAGGACTTTCTGGAAGTGGGGTCATTCAAATCTGTAAGTAGTGAAGAACTTGTTGACACTGACTCTGAGGGACACAATTCTTCAGATTCTTTTTCGGAAGAGGGGGGAGACATTAATTCTGATTCTGATGGACAAACGAAGGAACAATATAATACCTCCTATGTATCACTAATTGATGAGATACCGGCTTCTGATGAATATCCAACAGATGGATTTCTGGCGAAACTGTTTAAAGCTTTGATTAAATCAATAGAAATGTTAGGGGGAAAACCCACTACAGAGAAAATTTCAGAAACAACGAGCGACTTAGGATTGGACTTTAAATATGTTAAAATATCGGAGGTTTATATAAAGAAAATATTTCAAAAGTTGTTGTTTTCTTTCTTGGAAGACTCCTATTTTAAATCCACCAAAACTACAGTTTATCCTCCTCAAGATTCAAAAATAAATAACCTTCCTTACTCAAAGTTTGAGACTAAAACCAAGGATGTAACTGTGCTCGCAGAATCCGTAGAAAAAATTCAAAATGACATTGACTCCTTTAGAAGTACTTTGGCTGTATATGAAGACTTTCATAGGAAAAATAACATTAAAATCAGGGGAATTCCGGAGAAAGTCCCGTCTTTCCAACTGAAGAATTATATTTCTGAAATGATTCACCAAATTATTCCTTACACTAAAAAGGGAAATCTGATCGAAAAAGCCTTTCGAGTCCGCAGACCCCATTCGCTACCGCCTGATGTTCCTAGAGACGTCATTGTTTCATTTTATCCTAACTGGATTAGAAATAAGCTCCTGAATATTGCGGAAGATCCACTGTTTCTCTCATCTCCATACAACCATTTATCTTTTTATAAGGACTTTTCTAAGGACACCTGGAAGAAAAGAAAATCATTTTACAATGTAACGAAGGAGCTCCGTCGTGCTGATATTTCTTATAGTTGGACTCAACATTCCGTACTTCGGGTCAAGTTTGCAGCTAAACTGATTGTCATTTCTTCCCCGGAAGACGGTGTTGAATTTTTAAAAAATATCGGAAAATTATCTTCAGCTGTTCCACCAGACCTCTCAAGACTTTCTAATGCAGATCCTAATCTTACATGAGGCATTAAGATTGCTAGGCCTTTGATAATAGTGGTGGTTTTGTTTCTTCTCTCCCTTCTCCGCAGGAAAACATATATTTATATATTTATATATTTGATTATTTCCAAGATTCGAGCATTAATAGTAGTACTACTTCCTTTTCTTCTCCTTGTTATACTCCAGGGTAACTTACTTATGTATAGTATAATTCAACAGATTAGTAATAAGAATAATACTTCGCTTGGTAGTTTGGAATTAAACCATTTTTTTCTTGCCTCCAAATAGGTCTTAGTACCATTTCTAATGGTACGGACGGGGCAGGTAACCATACAATTATAGTTACTAGGTTTTTTTGTAATTTTTTGTATAGAAATAGCTATCAAGCTATACTGGAAAGTTTTAATAGTGGCGATTAAAGATTATCTATGCTGTTATGTGATATAAGTATTATTATGTATGTATGCCTGTCTATTCCCCATTTGGGGTTCCTCTGTCTTCACAGAGGAAACTTTCCCTTATCCCTTTCAACTTTCCCCTTTCCTACCTTCCTTTCCTGTAAAAATTTTAAAAATTTAATAAAAATTATTGGAACATAAAAGCATGAGTTTGCAACTACTTTACTTTTGGAGAAAATTCAAAACATTCATTATTCAATAGGGCCCAAACTATCAAAAACCAGCGGTTTGAATGAACACACATTTCTTGGTAGAATCATGCAGGACTGAAATTTTTGATGTTTTTCTACTCCTCTCATGAGCCCAAACAAGTCTCTAAAAGCATGAGTTTGCAACTACTTTACTTTTGGAGAAAATTCAAAACATTCATTATTCAATAGAGCCCAATAGCAAAAACCAGCGTTTTGAATGAAGAATCACATTTCTTGGTAGAATCATGCAGGATTGAAATTTTTGATGGTTTTTTACTCCTCTCAACAGCCCAAACAAGTTTCTAAAAGGATGAGTTTGCAACTACTTTACTTTTGGAGAAAATTCAAAACATTCATTATTCAATAGGGCCCAAACTATCAAAAACCAGCCGTTTCAATGAACACACATGTCTTGGTAGAATCATGCAGGACTGAAATTTTTGATGTTTTTCTACTCATCTCATGAGCCCAAACAAGTCTCTAAAAGCATGAGTTTGCAACTACTTTACTTTTGGAGAAAATTCAAAACATTCACTATTCAATAGAGCCCAATAGCAAAAATCAGGTTTTGAATGAAGAATCACATTTCTTGGTAAAATCATGCAGGATTGAAATTTTTGATGGTTTTTTACTCCTCTCAACAGCCCAAACAAGTTTCTAAAAGGATGAGTTTGCAACTACTTTACTTTTGGAGAAAATTCAAAACATTCATTATTCAATAGGGCCCAAACTATCAAAAACCAGCGGTTTCAATGAACACACATTTCTTGGTAGAATCATGCAGGACTGAAATTTTTGATGTTTTTCTACTCCTCTCATGAGCCCAAACTAGTCTCTAAAAGCATGAGTTTGCAACTACTTTACTTTTGGAGAAAATTCAAAACATTCACTATTCAATAGAGCCCAATAGCAAAAATCAGGTTTTGAATGAAGAATCACATTTCTTGGTAAAATCATGCAGGATTGAAATTTTTGATGGTTTTTTACTCCTCTCAACAGCCCAAACAAGTTTCTAAAAGGATGAGTTTGCAACTACTTTACTTTTGGAGAAAATTCAAAACATTCATTATTCAATAGGGCCCAAACTATCAAAAACCAGCGGTTTCAATGAACACACATTTCTTGGTAGAATCATGCAGGACTGAAATTTTTGATGTTTTTCTACTCCTCTCATGAGCCCAAACAAGTCTCTAAAAGCATGAGTTTGCAACTACTTTACTTTTGGAGAAAATTCAAAACATTCATTATTCAATAGAGCCCAATAGCAAAAACCAGCGTTTTAAATGAAGAATCACATTTCTTGGTAGAATCATGCAGGATTGAAATTTTTGATGGTTTTTTACTCCTCTCAACAGCCAAAACAAGTTTCTAAAAGGATGAGTTTGCAACTACTTTACTTTTGGAGAAAATTCAAAACATTCATTATTCAATAGGGCCCAAACTATCAAAAACCAGCGGTTTGAATGAACACATTTCTTGGTAGAATCATGCAGGACTGAAATTTTTGATGTTTTTCTACTCCTCTCATGAGCCCAAACAAGTCTCTAAAAGCATGAGTTTGCAACTACTTTACTTTTGGAGAAAATTCAAAACATTCATTATTCAATAGAGCCCAATAGCAAAAACCAGCGTTTTGAATGAAGAATCACATTTCTTGGTAGAATCATGCAGGATTGAAATTTTTGATGGTTTTTTACTCCTCTCAACAGCCCAAACAAGTTTCTAAAAGGATGAGTTTGCAACTACTTTACTTTTGGAGAAAATTCAAAACATTCATTATTCAATAGGGCCCAAACTATCAAAAACCAGCGGTTTGAATGAACACATTTCTTGGTAGAATCATGCAGGACTTAAATTTTTGATGTTTTTCTTCTCCTCTCATGAGCCCAAACAAGTCTCTAAAAGCATGAGTTTGCAACTACTTTACTTTTGGAGAAAATTCAAAACATTCACTATTCAATAGAGCCCAATAGCAAAAATCAGGTTTTGAATGAAAAATCACATTTCTTGGTAAAATCATGCAGGATTGAAATTTTTGATGGTTTTTTACTCCTCTCAACAGCCCAAACAAGTTTCTAAAAGGATGAGTTTGCAACTACTTTACTTTTGGAGAAAATTCAAAACATTCATTATTCAATAGGGCCCAAACTATCAAAAACCAGCGGTTTCAATGAACACACATTTCTTGGTAGAATCATGCAGGACTGAAATTTTTGATGTTTTTCTACTCCTCTCATGAGCCCAAACAAGTCTCTAAAAGCATGAGTTTGCAACTACTTTACTTTTGGAGAAAATTCAAAACATTCATTATTCAATAGAGCCCAATAGCAAAAACCAGCGTTTTGAATGAAGAATCACATTTCTTGGTAGAATCATGCAGGATTGAAATTTTTGATGGTTTTTTACTCCTCTCAACAGCCCAAACAAGTTTCTAAAAGGATGAGTTTGCAACTACTTTACTTTTGGAGAAAATTCAAAACATTCATTATTCAATAGGGCCCAAACTATCAAAAACCAGCGGTTTGAATGAACACATTTCTTGGTAGAATCATGCAGGACTGAAATTTTTGATGTTTTTCTACTCCTCTCATGAGCCCAAACAAGTCTCTAAAAGCATGAGTTTGCAACTACTTTACTTTTGGAGAAAATTCAAAACATTCACTATTCAATAGAGCCCAATAGCAAAAATCAGGTTTTGAATGAAGAATCACATTTCTTGGTAAAATCATGCAGGATTGAAATTTTTGATGGTTTTGTACTCCTCTCAACAGCCCAAACAAGTTTCTAAAAGGATGAGTTTGCAACTACTTTACTTTTGGAGAAAATTCAAAACATTCATTATTCAATAGGGCCCAAACTATCAAAAACCAGCGGTTTCAATGAACACACATTTCTTGGTAGAATCATGCAGGACTGAAATTTTTGATGTTTTTCTACTCCTCTCATGAGCCCAAACAAGTCTCTAAAAGCATGAGTTTGCAACTACTTTACTTTTGGAGAAAATTCAAAACATTCATTATTCAATAGAGCCCAATAGCAAAAACCAGCGTTTTGAATGAAGAATCACATTTCTTGGTAGAATCATGCAGGATTGAAATTTTTGATGGTTTTTTACTCCTCTCAACAGCCCAAACAAGTTTCTAAAAGGATGAGTTTGCAACTACTTTACTTTTGGAGAAAATTCAAAACATTCATTATTCAATAGGGCCCAAACTATCAAAAACCAGCGGTTTCAATGAACACACATTTCTTGGTAGAATCATGCAGGACTGAAATTTTTGATGTTTTTCTACTCCTCTCATGAGCCCAAACAAGTCTCTAAAAGCATGAGTTTGCAACTACTTTACTTTTGGAGAAAATTCAAACCATTCACTATTCAATAGAGCCCAATAGCAAAAATCAGGTTTTGAATGAAGAATCACATTTCTTGGTAAAATCATGCAGGATTGAAATTTTTGATGGTTTTTTACTCCTCTCAACAGCCCAAACAAGTTTCTAAAAGGATGAGATTGCAACTACTTTACTTTTGGAGAAAATTCAAAACATTCATTATTCAATAGGGCCCAAACTATCAAAAACCAGCAGTTTCAATGAACACACATTTCTTGGTAGAATCATGCAGGACTGAAATTTTTGATGTTTTTCTACTCCTCTCATGAGCCCAAACAAGTCTCTAAAAGCATGAGTTTGCAACTACTTTACTTTTGGAGAAAATTCAAAACATTCATTATTCAATAGGGCCCAAACTATCAAAAACCAGCGGTTTGAATGAACACACATTTCTTGGTAGAATCATGCAGGACTGAAATTTTTGATGTTTTTCTACTCCTCTCATGAGCCCAAACAAGTCTCTAAAAGCATGAGTTTGCAACTACTTTACTTTTGGAGAAAATTCAAAACATTCATTATTCAATAGAGCCCAATAGCAAAAACCAGCGTTTTGAATGAAGAATCACATTTCTTGGTAGAATCATGCAGGATTGAAATTTTTGATGGTTTTTTACTCCTCTCAACAGCCCAAACAAGTTTCTAAAAGGATGAGTTTGCAACTACTTTACTTTTGGAGAAAATTCAAAACATTCATTATTCAATAGGGCCCAAACTATCAAAAACCAGCCGTTTCAATGAACACACATGTCTTGGTAGAATCATGCAGGACTGAAATTTTTGATGTTTTTCTACTCATCTCATGAGCCCAAACAAGTCTCTAAAAGCATGAGTTTGCAACTACTTTACTTTTGGAGAAAATTCAAAACATTCACTATTCAATAGAGCCCAATAGCAAAAATCAGGTTTTGAATGAAGAATCACATTTCTTGGTAAAATCATGCAGGATTGAAATTTTTGATGGTTTTTTACTCCTCTCAACAGCCCAAACAAGTTTCTAAAAGGATGAGTTTGCAACTACTTTACTTTTGGAGAAAATTCAAAACATTCATTATTCAATAGGGCCCAAACTATCAAAAACCAGCGGTTTCAATGAACACACATTTCTTGGTAGAATCATGCAGGACTGAAATTTTTGATGTTTTTCTACTCCTCTCATGAGCCCAAACTAGTCTCTAAAAGCATGAGTTTGCAACTACTTTACTTTTGGAGAAAATTCAAAACATTCACTATTCAATAGAGCCCAATAGCAAAAATCAGGTTTTGAATGAAGAATCACATTTCTTGGTAAAATCATGCAGGATTGAAATTTTTGATGGTTTTTTACTCCTCTCAACAGCCCAAACAAGTTTCTAAAAGGATGAGTTTGCAACTACTTTACTTTTGGAGAAAATTCAAAACATTCATTATTCAATAGGGCCCAAACTATCAAAAACCAGCGGTTTCAATGAACACACATTTCTTGGTAGAATCATGCAGGACTGAAATTTTTGATGTTTTTCTACTCCTCTCATGAGCCCAAACAAGTCTCTAAAAGCATGAGTTTGCAACTACTTTACTTTTGGAGAAAATTCAAAACATTCATTATTCAATAGAGCCCAATAGCAAAAACCAGCGTTTTAAATGAAGAATCACATTTCTTGGTAGAATCATGCAGGATTGAAATTTTTGATGGTTTTTTACTCCTCTCAACAGCCCAAACAAGTTTCTAAAAGGATGAGTTTGCAACTACTTTACTTTTGGAGAAAATTCAAAACATTCATTATTCAATAGGGCCCAAACTATCAAAAACCAGCGGTTTGAATGAACACATTTCTTGGTAGAATCATGCAGGACTGAAATTTTTGATGTTTTTCTACTCCTCTCATGAGCCCAAACAAGTCTCTAAAAGCATGAGTTTGCAACTACTTTACTTTTGGAGAAAATTCAAAACATTCATTATTCAATAGAGCCCAATAGCAAAAACCAGCGTTTTGAATGAAGAATCACATTTCTTGGTAGAATCATGCAGGATTGAAATTTTTGATGGTTTTTTACTCCTCTCAACAGCCCAAACAAGTTTCTAAAAGGATGAGTTTGCAACTACTTTACTTTTGGAGAAAATTCAAAACATTCATTATTCAATAGGGCCCAAACTATCAAAAACCAGCGATTTCAATGAACACACATTTCTTGGTAGAATCATGCAGGACTGAAATTTTTGATGTTTTTCTACTCCTCTCATGAGCCCAAACAAGTCTCTAAAAGCATGAGTTTGCAACTACTTTACTTTTGGAGAAAATTCAAAACATTCATTATTCAATAGAGCCCAATAGCAAAAACCAGCGTTTTGAATGAAGAATCACATTTCTTGGTAGAATCATGCAGGATTGAAATTTTTGATGGTTTTTTACTCCTCTCAACAGCCCAAACAAGTTTCTAAAAGGATGAGTTTGCAACTACTTTACTTTTGGAGAAAATTCAAAACATTCATTATTCAATAGGGCCCAAACTATCAAAAACCAGCGGTTTCAATGAACACACATTTCTTGGTAGAATCATGCAGGACTGAAATTTTTGATGTTTTTCTACTCCTCTCATGAGCCCAAACTAGTCTCTAAAAGCATGAGTTTGCAACTACTTTACTTTTGGAGAAAATTCAAAACATTCACTATTCAATAGAGCCCAATAGCAAAAATCAGGTTTTGAATGAAGAATCACATTTCTTGGTAAAATCATGCAGGATTGAAATTTTTGATGGTTTTTTACTCCTCTCAACAGCCCAAACAAGTTTCTAAAAGGATGAGTTTGCAACTACTTTACTTTTGGAGAAAATTCAAAACATTCATTATTCAATAGGGCCCAAACTATCAAAAACCAGCGGTTTCAATGAACACACATTTCTTGGTAGAATCATGCAGGACTGAAATTTTTGATGTTTTTCTACTCCTCTCATGAGCCCAAACAAGTCTCTAAAAGCATGAGTTTGCAACTACTTTACTTTTGGAGAAAATTCAAAACATTCATTATTCAATAGAGCCCAATAGCAAAAACCAGCGTTTTAAATGAAGAATCACATTTCTTGGTAGAATCATGCAGGATTGAAATATTTGATGGTTTTTTACTCCTCTCAACAGCCCAAACAAGTTTCTAAAAGGATGAGTTTGCAACTACTTTACTTTTGGAGAAAATTCAAAACATTCATTATTCAATAGGGCCCAAACTATCAAAAACCAGCGGTTTGAATGAACACATTTCTTGGTAGAATCATGCAGGACTGAAATTTTTGATGTTTTTCTACTCCTCTCATGAGCCCAAACAAGTCTCTAAAAGCATGAGTTTGCAACTACTTTACTTTTGGAGAAAATTCAAAACATTCATTATTCAATAGAGCCCAATAGCAAAAACCAGCGTTTTGAATGAAGAATCACATTTCTTGGTAGAATCATGCAGGATTGAAATTTTTGATGGTTTTTTACTCCTCTCAACAGCCCAAACAAGTTTCTAAAAGGATGAGTTTGCAACTACTTTACTTTTGGAGAAAATTCAAAACATTCATTATTCAATAGGGCCCAAACTATCAAAAACCAGCGGTTTCAATGAACACACATTTCTTGGTAGAATCATGCAGGACTGAAATTTTTGATGTTTTTCTACTCCTCTCATGAGCCCAAACAAGTCTCTAAAAGCATGAGTTTGCAACTACTTTACTTTTGGAGAAAATTCAAAACATTCATTATTCAATAGAGCCCAATAGCAAAAACCAGCGTTTTGAATGAAGAATCACATTTCTTGGTAGAATCATGCAGGATTGAAATTTTTGATGGTTTTTTACTCCTCTCAACAGCCCAAACAAGTTTCTAAAAGGATGAGTTTGCAACTACTTTACTTTTGGAGAAAATTCAAAACATTCATTATTCAATAGGGCCCAAACTATCAAAAACCAGCGGTTTGAATGAACACATTTCTTGGTAGAATCATGCAGGACTGAAATTTTTGATGTTTTTCTACTCCTCTCATGAGCCCAAACAAGTCTCTAAAAGCATGAGTTTGCAACTACTTTACTTTTGGAGAAAATTCAAAACATTCACTATTCAATAGAGCCCAATAGCAAAAATCAGGTTTTGAATGAAGAATCACATTTCTTGGTAAAATCATGCAGGATTGAAATTTTTGATGGTTTTTTACTCCTCTCAACAGCCCAAACAAGTTTCTAAAAGGATGAGTTTGCAACTACTTTACTTTTGGAGAAAATTCAAAACACTCATTATTCAATAGGGCCCAAACTATCAAAAACCAGCGGTTTCAATGAACACACATTTCTTGGTAGAATCATGCAGGACTGAAATTTTTGATGTTTTTCTACTCCTCTCATGAGCCCAAACAAGTCTCTAAAAGCATGAGTTTGCAACTACTTTACTTTTGGAGAAAATTCAAAACATTCATTATTCAATAGAGCCCAATAGCAAAATCCAGCGTTTTGAATGAAGAATCACATTTCTTGGTAGAATCATGCAGGATTGAAATTTTTGATGGTTTTTTACTCCTCTCAACAGCCCAAACAAGTTTCTAAAAGGATGAGTTTGCAACTACTTTACTTTTGGAGAAAATTCAAAACATTCATTATTCAATAGGGCCCAAACTATCAAAAACCAGCGGTTTCAATGAACACACATTTCTTGGTAGAATCATGCAGGACTGAAATTTTTGATGTTTTTCTACTCCTCTCATGAGCCCAAACAAGTCTCTAAAAGCATGAGTTTGCAACTACTTTACTTTTGGAGAAAATTCAAACCATTCACTATTCAATAGAGCCCAATAGCAAAAATCAGGTTTTGAATGAAGAATCACATTTCTTGGTAAAATCATGCAGGATTGAAATTTTTGATGGTTTTTTACTCCTCTCAACAGCCCAAACAAGTTTCTAAAAGGATGAGTTTGCAACTACTTTACTTTTGGAGAAAATTCAAAACATTCATTATTCAATAGGGCCCAAACTATCAAAAACCAGCGGTTTCAATGAACACACATTTCTTGGTAGAATCATGCAGGACTGAAATTTTTGATGTTTTTCTACTCCTCTCATGAGCCCAAACAAGTCTCTAAAAGCATGAGTTTGCAACTACTTTACTTTTGGAGAAAATTCAAAACATTCATTATTCAATAGAGCCCAATAGCAAAAACCAGCGTTTTGAATGAAGAATCACATTTCTTCATTCATTCATTCATGCAGGATTGAAATTTTTGATGGTTTTTTACTCCTCTCAACAGCCCAAACAAGTTTCTAAAAGGATGAGTTTGCAACTACTTTACTTTTGGAGAAAATTCAAAACATTCATTATTCAATAGGGCCCAAACTATCAAAAACCAGCGGTTTCAATGAACACACATTTCTTGGTAGAATCATGCAGGACTGAAATTTTTGATGTTTTTCTACTCCTCTCGTGAGCCCAAACAAGTCTCTAAAAGCATGAGTTTGCAACTACTTTACTTTTGGAGAAAATTCAAAACATTCATTATTCAATAGAGCCCAATAGCAAAAACCAGCGTTTTGAATGAAGAATCACATTTCTTGGTAGAATCATGCAGGATTGAAATTTTTGATGGTTTTTTACTCCTCTCAACAGCCCAAACAAGTTTCTAAAAGGATGAGTTTGCAACTACTTTACTTTTGGAGAAAATTCAAAACATTCATTATTCAATAGGGCCCAAACTATCAAAAACCAGCGGTTTCAATGAACACACATTTCTTGGTAGAATCATGCAGGACTGAAATTTTTGATGTTTTTCTACTCCTCTCATGAGCCCAAACAAGTCTCTAAAAGCATGAGTTTGCAACTACTTTACTTTTGGAGAAAATTCAAACCATTCACTATTCAATAGAGCCCAATAGCAAAAATCAGGTTTTGAATGAAGAATCACATTTCTTGGTAAAATCATGCAGGATTGAAATTTTTGATGGTTTTTTACTCCTCTCAACAGCCCAAACAAGTTTCTAAAAGGATGAGTTTGCAACTACTTTACTTTTGGAGAAAATTCAAAACATTCATTATTCAATAGGGCCCAAACTATCAAAAACCAGCGGTTTCAATGAACACACATTTCTTGGTAGAATCATGCAGGACTGAAATTTTTGATGTTTTTCTACTCCTCTCATGAGCCCAAACAAGTCTCTAAAAGCATGAGTTTGCAACTACTTTACTTTTGGAGAAAATTCAAAACATTCATTATTCAATAGAGCCCAATAGCAAAAACCAGCGTTTTGAATGAAGAATCACATTTCTTGGTAGAATCATGCAGGATTGAAATTTTTGATGGTTTTTTACTCCTCTCAACAGCCCAAACAAGTTTCTAAAAGGATGAGTTTGCAACTACTTTACTTTTGGAGAAAATTCAAAACATTCATTATTCAATAGGGCCCAAACTATCAAAAACCAGCGGTTTCAATGAACACACATTTCTTGGTAGAATCATGCAGGACTGAAATTTTTGATGTTTTTCTACTCCTCTCGTGAGCCCAAACAAGTCTCTAAAAGCATGAGTTTGCAACTACTTTACTTTTGGAGAAAATTCAAAACATTCATTATTCAATAGAGCCCAATAGCAAAAACCAGCGTTTTGAATGAAGAATCACATTTCTTGGTAGAATCATGCAGGATTGAAATTTTTGATGGTTTTTTACTCCTCTCAACAGCCCAAACAAGTTTCTAAAAGGATGAGTTTGCAACTACTTTACTTTTGGAGAAAATTCAAAACATTCATTATTCAATAGGGCCCAAACTATCAAAAACCAGCGGTTTCAATGAACACACATTTCTTGGTAGAATCATGCAGGACTGAAATTTTTGATGTTTTTCTACTCCTCTCATGAGCCCAAACAAGTCTCTAAAAGCATGAGTTTGCAACTACTTTACTTTTGGAGAAAATTCAAAACATTCATTATTCAATAGAGCCAAATAGCAAAAACCAGCGTTTTGAATGAAGAATCACATTTCTTGGTAGAATCATGCAGGATTGAAATTTTTGATGGTTTTTTACTCCTCTCAACAGCCCAAACAAGTTTCTAAAAGGATGAGTTTGCAACTACTTTACTTTTGGAGAAAATTCAAAACATTCATTATTCAATAGGGCCCAAACTATCAAAAACCAGCGGTTTGAATGAACACACATTTCTTGGTAGAATCATGCAGGACTGAAATTTTTGATGTTTTTCTACTCCTCTCATGAGCCCAAACAAGTCTCTAAAAGCATGAGTTTGCAACTACTTTACTTTTGGAGAAAATTCAAAACATTCATTATTCAATAGAGCCCAATAGCAAAAACCAGCGTTTTGAATGAAGAATCACATTTCTTGGTAGAATCATGCAGGATTGAAATTTTTGATGGTTTTTTACTCCTCTCAACAGCCCAAACAAGTTTCTAAAAGGATGAGTTTGCAACTACTTTACTTTTGGAGAAAATTCAAAACATTCATTATTCAATAGGGCCCAAACTATCAAAAACCAGCGGTTTCAATGAACACACATTTCTTGGTAGAATCATGCAGGACTGAAATTTTTGATGTTTTTCTACTCCTCTCGTGAGCCCAAACAAGTCTCTAAAAGCATGAGTTTGCAACTACTTTACTTTTGGAGAAAATTCAAAACATTCATTATTCAATAGAGCCCAATAGCAAAAACCAGCGTTTTGAATGAAGAATCACATTTCTTGATAGAATCATGCAGGATTGAAATTTTTGATGGTTTTTTACTCCTCTCAACAGCCCAAACAAGTTTCTAAAAGGATGAGTTTGCAACTACTTTACTTTTGGAGAAAATTCAAAACATTCATTATTCAATAGGGCCCAAACTATCAAAAACCAGCCGTTTCAATGAACACACATTTCTTGGTAGAATCATGCAGGACTGAAATTTTTGATGTTTTTCTACTCCTCTCATGAGCCCAAACAAGTCTCTAAAAGCATGAGTTTGCAACTACTTTACTTTTGGAGAAAATTCAAAACATTCATTATTCAATAGAGCCCAATAGCAAAAACCAGCGTTTTGAATGAAGAATCACATTTCTTGGTAGAATCATGCAGGATTGAAATTTTTGATGGTTTTTTACTCCTCTCAACAGCCCAAACAAGTTTCTAAAAGGATGAGTTTGCAACTACTTTACTTTTGGAGAAAATTCAAAACATTCATTATTCAATAGGGCCCAAACTATCAAAAACCAGCGGTTTCAATGAACACACATTTCTTGGTAGAATCATGCAGGACTGAAATTTTTGATGTTTTTCTACTCCTCTCATGAGCCCAAACAAGTCTCTAAAAGCATGAGTTTGCAACTACTTTACTTTTGGAGAAAATTCAAAACATTCATTATTCAATAGAGCCCAATAGCAAAAACCAGCGTTTTGAATGAAGAATCACATTTCTTGGTAGAATCATGCAGGATTGAAATTTTTGATGGTTTTTTACTCCTCTCAACAGCCCAAACAAGTTTCTAAAAGGATGAGTTTGCAACTACTTTACTTTTGGAGAAAATTCAAAACATTCATTATTCAATAGGGCCCAAACTATCAAAAACCAGCGGTTTCAATGAACACACATTTCTTGGTAGAATCATGCAGGACTGAAATTTTTGATGTTTTTCTACTCCTCTCATGAGCCCAAACAAGTCTCTAAAAGCATGAGTTTGCAACTACTTTACTTTTGGAGAAAATTCAAAACATTCATTATTCAATAGAGCCCAATAGCAAAAACCAGCGTTTTGAATGAAGAATCACATTTCTTGGTAGAATCATGCAGGATTGAAATTTTTGATGGTTTTTTACTCCTCTCAACAGCCCAAACAAGTTTCTAAAAGGATGAGTTTGCAACTACTTTACTTTTGGAGAAAATTCAAAACATTCATTATTCAATAGGGCCCAAACTATCAAAAACCAGCGGTTTCAATGAACACACATTTCTTGGTAGAATCATGCAGGACTGAAATTTTTGATGTTTTTCTACTCCTCTCATGAGCCCAAACTAGTCTCTAAAAGCATGAGTTTGCAACTACTTTACTTTTGGAGAAAATTCAAAACATTCACTATTCAATAGAGCCCAATAGCAAAAATCAGGTTTTGAATGAAGAATCACATTTCTTGGTAAAATCATGCAGGATTGAAATTTTTGATGGTTTTTTACTCCTCTCAACAGCCCAAACAAGTTTCTAAAAGGATGAGTTTGCAACTACTTTACTTTTGGAGAAAATTCAAAACATTCATTATTCAATAGGGCCCAAACTATCAAAAACCAGCGGTTTCAATGAACACACATTTCTTGGTAGAATCATGCAGGACTGAAATTTTTGATGTTTTTCTACTCCTCTCATGAGCCCAAACAAGTCTCTAAAAGCATGAGTTTGCAACTACTTTACTTTTGGAGAAAATTCAAAACATTCATTATTCAATAGAGCCCAATAGCAAAAACCAGCGTTTTAAATGAAGAATCACATTTCTTGGTAGAATCATGCAGGATTGAAATTTTTGATGGTTTTTTACTCCTCTCAACAGCCCAAACAAGTTTCTAAAAGGATGAGTTTGCAACTACTTTACTTTTGGAGAAAATTCAAAACATTCATTATTCAATAGGGCCCAAACTATCAAAAACCAGCGGTTTGAATGAACACATTTCTTGGTAGAATCATGCAGGACTGAAATTTTTGATGTTTTTCTACTCCTCTCATGAGCCCAAACAAGTCTCTAAAAGCATGAGTTTGCAACTACTTTACTTTTGGAGAAAATTCAAAACATTCATTATTCAATAGAGCCCAATAGCAAAAACCAGCGTTTTGAATGAAGAATCACATTTCTTGGTAGAATCATGCAGGATTGAAATTTTTGATGGTTTTTTACTCCTCTCAACAGCCCAAACAAGTTTCTAAAAGGATGAGTTTGCAACTACTTTACTTTTGGAGAAAATTCAAAACATTCATTATTCAATAGGGCCCAAACTATCAAAAACCAGCGGTTTCAATGAACACACATTTCTTGGTAGAATCATGCAGGACTGAAATTTTTGATGTTTTTCTACTCCTCTCATGAGCCCAAACAAGTCTCTAAAAGCATGAGTTTGCAACTACTTTACTTTTGGAGAAAATTCAAAACATTCATTATTCAATAGAGCCCAATAGCAAAAACCAGCGTTTTGAATGAAGAATCACATTTCTTGGTAGAATCATGCAGGATTGAAATTTTTGATGGTTTTTTACTCCTCTCAACAGCCCAAACAAGTTTCTAAAAGGATGAGTTTGCAACTACTTTACTTTTGGAGAAAATTCAAAACATTCATTATTCAATAGGGCCCAAACTATCAAAAACCAGCGGTTTGAATGAACACATTTCTTGGTAGAATCATGCAGGACTGAAATTTTTGATGTTTTTCTACTCCTCTCATGAGCCCAAACAAGTCTCTAAAAGCATGAGTTTGCAACTACTTTACTTTTGGAGAAAATTCAAAACATTCACTATTCAATAGAGCCCAATAGCAAAAATCAGGTTTTGAATGAAGAATCACATTTCTTGGTAAAATCATGCAGGATTGAAATTTTTGATGGTTTTTTACTCCTCTCAACAGCCCAAACAAGTTTCTAAAAGGATGAGTTTGCAACTACTTTACTTTTGGAGAAAATTCAAAACACTCATTATTCAATAGGGCCCAAACTATCAAAAACCAGCGGTTTCAATGAACACACATTTCTTGGTAGAATCATGCAGGACTGAAATTTTTGATGTTTTTCTACTCCTCTCATGAGCCCAAACAAGTCTCTAAAAGCATGAGTTTGCAACTACTTTACTTTTGGAGAAAATTCAAAACATTCATTATTCAATAGAGCCCAATAGCAAAATCCAGCGTTTTGAATGAAGAATCACATTTCTTGGTAGAATCATGCAGGATTGAAATTTTTGATGGTTTTTTACTCCTCTCAACAGCCCAAACAAGTTTCTAAAAGGATGAGTTTGCAACTACTTTACTTTTGGAGAAAATTCAAAACATTTATTATTCAATAGGGCCCAAACTATCAAAAACCAGCGGTTTCAATGAACACACATTTCTTGGTAGAATCATGCAGGACTGAAATTTTTGATGTTTTTCTACTCCTCTCATGAGCCCAAACAAGTCTCTAAAAGCATGAGTTTGCAACTACTTTACTTTTGGAGAAAATTCAAACCATTCACTATTCAATAGAGCCCAATAGCAAAAATCAGGTTTTGAATGAAGAATCACATTTCTTGGTAAAATCATGCAGGATTGAAATTTTTGATGGTTTTTTACTCCTCTCAACAGCCCAAACAAGTTTCTAAAAGGATGAGTTTGCAACTACTTTACTTTTGGAGAAAATTCAAAACATTCATTATTCAATAGGGCCCAAACTATCAAAAACCAGCGGTTTCAATGAACACACATTTCTTGGTAGAATCATGCAGGACTGAAATTTTTGATGTTTTTCTACTCCTCTCATGAGCCCAAACAAGTCTCTAAAAGCATGAGTTTGCAACTACTTTACTTTTGGAGAAAATTCAAAACATTCATTATTCAATAGAGCCCAATAGCAAAAACCAGCGTTTTGAAAGAAGAATCACATTTCTTCATTCATTCATTCATGCAGGATTGAAATTTTTGATGGTTTTTTACTCCTCTCAACAGCCCAAACAAGTTTCTAAAAGGATGAGTTTGCAACTACTTTACTTTTGGAGAAAATTCAAAACATTCATTATTCAATAGGGCCCAAACTATCAAAAACCAGCGGTTTCAATGAACACACATTTCTTGGTAGAATCATGCAGGACTGAAATTTTTGATGTTTTTCTACTCCTCTCGTGAGCCCAAACAAGTCTCTAAAAGCATGAGTTTGCAACTACTTTACTTTTGGAGAAAATTCAAAACATTCATTATTCAATAGAGCCCAATAGCAAAAACCAGCGTTTTGAATGAAGAATCACATTTCTTGGTAGAATCATGCAGGATTGAAATTTTTGATGGTTTTTTACTCCTCTCAACAGCCCAAACAAGTTTCTAAAAGGATGAGTTTGCAACTACTTTACTTTTGGAGAAAATTCAAAACATTCATTATTCAATAGGGCCCAAACTATCAAAAACCAGCGGTTTCAATGAACACACATTTCTTGGTAGAATCATGCAGGACTGAAATTTTTGATGTTTTTCTACTCCTCTCATGAGCCCAAACAAGTCTCTAAAAGCATGAGTTTGCAACTACTTTACTTTTGGAGAAAATTCAAACCATTCACTATTCAATAGAGCCCAATAGCAAAAATCAGGTTTTGAATGAAGAATCACATTTCTTGGTAAAATCATGCAGGATTGAAATTTTTGATGGTTTTTTACTCCTCTCAACAGCCCAAACAAGTTTCTAAAAGGATGAGTTTGCAACTACTTTACTTTTGGAGAAAATTCAAAACATTCATTATTCAATAGGGCCCAAACTATCAAAAACCAGCGGTTTCAATGAACACACATTTCTTGGTAGAATCATGCAGGACTGAAATTTTTGATGTTTTTCTACTCCTCTCATGAGCCCAAACAAGTCTCTAAAAGCATGAGTTTGCAACTACTTTACTTTTGGAGAAAATTCAAAACATTCATTATTCAATAGAGCCCAATAGCAAAAACCAGCGTTTTGAATGAAGAATCACATTTCTTGGTAGAATCATGCAGGATTGAAATTTTTGATGGTTTTTTACTCCTCTCAACAGCCCAAACAAGTTTCTAAAAGGATGAGTTTGCAACTACTTTACTTTTGGAGAAAATTCAAAACATTCATTATTCAATAGGGCCCAAACTATCAAAAACCAGCGGTTTCAATGAACACACATTTCTTGGTAGAATCATGCAGGACTGAAATTTTTGATGTTTTTCTACTCCTCTCATGAGCCCAAACAAGTCTCTAAAAGCATGAGTTTGCAACTACTTTACTTTTGGAGAAAATTCAAAACATTCATTATTCAATAGAGCCAAATAGCAAAAACCAGCGTTTTGAATGAAGAATCACATTTCTTGGTAGAATCATGCAGGATTGAAATTTTTGATGGTTTTTTACTCCTCTCAACAGCCCAAACAAGTTTCTAAAAGGATGAGTTTGCAACTACTTTACTTTTGGAGAAAATTCAAAACATTCATTATTCAATAGGGCCCAAACTATCAAAAACCAGCGGTTTGAATGAACACACATTTCTTGGTAGAATCATGCAGGACTGAAATTTTTGATGTTTTTCTACTCCTCTCATGAGCCCAAACAAGTCTCTAAAAGCATGAGTTTGCAACTACTTTACTTTTGGAGAAAATTCAAAACATTCATTATTCAATAGAGCCCAATAGCAAAAACCAGCGTTTTGAATGAAGAATCACATTTCTTGGTAGAATCATGCAGGATTGAAATTTTTGATGGTTTTTTACTCCTCTCAACAGCCCAAACAAGTTTCTAAAAGGATGAGTTTGCAACTACTTTACTTTTGGAGAAAATTCAAAACATTCATTATTCAATAGGGCCCAAACTATCAAAAACCAGCGGTTTCAATGAACACACATTTCTTGGTAGAATCATGCAGGACTGAAATTTTTGATGTTTTTCTACTCCTCTCGTGAGCCCAAACAAGTCTCTAAAAGCATGAGTTTGCAACTACTTTACTTTTGGAGAAAATTCAAAACATTCATTATTCAATAGAGCCCAATAGCAAAAACCAGCGTTTTGAATGAAGAATCACATTTCTTGGTAGAATCATGCAGGATTGAAATTTTTGATGGTTTTTTACTCCTCTCAACAGCCCAAACAAGTTTCTAAAAGGATGAGTTTGCAACTACTTTACTTTTGGAGAAAATTCAAAACATTCATTATTCAATAGGGCCCAAACTATCAAAAACCAGCGGTTTGAATGAACACACATTTCTTGGTAGAATCATGCAGGACTGAAATTTTTGATGTTTTTCTACTCCTCTCATGAGCCCAAACAAGTCTCTAAAAGCATGAGTTTGCAACTACTTTACTTTTGGAGAAAATTCAAAACATTCATTATTCAATAGAGCCCAATAGCAAAAACCAGCGTTTTGAATGAAGAATCACATTTCTTGGTAGAATCATGCAGGATTGAAATTTTTGATGGTTTTTTACTCCTCTCAACAGCCCAAACAAGTTTCTAAAAGGATGAGTTTGCAACTACTTTACTTTTGGAGAAAATTCAAAACATTCATTATTCAATAGGGCCCAAACTATCAAAAACCAGCGGTTTCAATGAACACACATTTCTTGGTAGAATCATGCAGGACTGAAATTTTTGATGTTTTTCTACTCCTCTCATGAGCCCAAACAAGTCTCTAAAAGCATGAGTTTGCAACTACTTTACTTTTGGAGAAAATTCAAAACATTCATTATTCAATAGAGCCCAATAGCAAAAACCAGCGTTTTGAATGAAGAATCACATTTCTTGGTAGAATCATGCAGGATTGAAATTTTTGATGGTTTTTTACTCCTCTCAACAGCCCAAACAAGTTTCTAAAAGGATGAGTTTGCAACTACTTTACTTTTGGAGAAAATTCAAAACATTCATTATTCAATAGGGCCCAAACTATCAAAAACCAGCGGTTTCAATGAACACACATTTCTTGGTAGAATCATGCAGGACTGAAATTTTTGATGTTTTTCTACTCCTCTCATGAGCCCAAACAAGTCTCTAAAAGCATGAGTTTGCAACTACTTTACTTTTGGAGAAAATTCAAAACATTCATTATTCAATAGAGCCCAATAGCAAAAACCAGCGTTTTGAATGAAGAATCACATTTCTTGGTAGAATCATGCAGGATTGAAATTTTTGATGGTTTTTTACTCCTCTCAACAGCCCAAACAAGTTTCTAAAAGGATGAGTTTGCAACTACTTTACTTTTGGAGAAAATTCAAAACATTCATTATTCAATAGGGCCCAAACTATCAAAAACCAGCGGTTTCAATGAACACACATTTCTTGGTAGAATCATGCAGGACTTAAATTTTTGATGTTTTTCTACTCCTCTCATGAGCCCAAACAAGTCTCTAAAAGCATGAGTTTGCAACTACTTTACTTTTGGAGAAAATTCAAAACATTCATTATTCAACAGAGCCCAATAGCAAAAACCAGCGTTTTGAATGAAGAATCACATTTCTTGGTAGAATCATGCAGGATTGAAATTTTTGATGGTTTTTTACTCCTCTCAACAGCCCAAACAAGTTTCTAAAAGGATGAGTTTGCAACTACTTTACTTTTGGAGAAAATTCAAAACATTCATTATTCAATAGGGCCCAAACTATCAAAAACCAGCGGTTTCAATGAACACACATTTCTTGGTAGAATCATGCAGGACTGAAATTTTTGATGTTTTTCTACTCCTCTCATGAGCCCAAACAAGTCTCTAAAAGCATGAGTTTGCAACTACTTTACTTTTGGAGAAAATTCAAAACATTCATTATTCAATAGAGCCCAATAGCAAAAACCAGCGTTTTGAATGAAGAATCACATTTCTTGGTAGAATCATGCAGGATTGAAATTTTTGATGGTTTTTTACTCCTCTCAACAGCCCAAACAAGTTTCTAAAAGGATGAGTTTGCAACTACTTTACTTTTGGAGAAAATTCAAAACATTCATTATTCAATAGAGCCCAATAGCAAAAACCAGCGTTTTGAATGAAGAATCACATTACTTGGTAGAATCATGCAGGATTGAAATTTTTGATGGTTTTTTACTCCTCTCAACAGCCCAAACAAGTTTCTAAAAGGATGAGTTTGCAACTACTTTACTTTTGGAGAAAATTCAAAACATTCATTATTCAATAGGGCCCAAACTATCAAAAACCAGCCGTTTCAATGAACACACATTTCTTGGTAGAATCATGCAGGACTGAAATTTTTGATGTTTTTCTACTCCTCTCATGAGCCCAAACAAGTCTCTAAAAGCATGAGTTTGCAACTACTTTACTTTTGTAGAAAATTCAAAACATTCATTATTCAATAGAGCCCAATAGCAAAAACCAGCGTTTTGAATGAAGAATCACATTTCTTGGTAGAATCATGCAGGATTAAAATTTTTGATGGTTTTTTACTCCTCTCAACAGCCCAAACAAGTTTCTAAAAGGATGAGTTTGCAACTACTTTACTTTTGGAGAAAATTCAAAACATTCATTATTCAATAGGGCCCAAACTATCAAAAACCAGCGGTTTCAATGAACACACATTTCTTGGTAGAATCATGCAGGACTGAAATTTTTGATGTTTTTCTACTCCTCTCATGAGCCCAAACAAGTCTCTAAAAGCATGAGTTTGCAACTACTTTACTTTTGGAGAAAATTCAAAACATTCATTATTCAATAGAGCCCAATAGCAAAAACCAGCGTTTTGAATGAAGAATCACATTTCTTGGTAGAATCATGCAGGATTGAAATTTTTGATGGTTTTTTACTCCTCTCAACAGCCCAAACAAGTTTCTAAAAGGATGAGTTTGCAACTACTTTACTTTTGGAGAAAATTCAAAACATTCATTATTCAATAGGGCCCAAACGATCAAAAACCAGCGGTTTCAATGAACACACATTTCTTGGTAGAATCATGCAGGACTGAAATTTTTGATGTTTTTCTACTCCTCTCATGAGCCCAAACAAGTCTCTAAAAGCATGAGTTTGCAACTACTTTACTTTTGGAGAAAATTCAAAACATTCATTATTCAATAGAGCCCAATAGCAAAAACCAGCGTTTTGAATGAAGAATCACATTTCTTGGTAGAATCATGCAGGATTGAAATTTTTGATGGTTTTTTACTCCTCTCAACAGCCCAAACAAGTTTCTAAAAGGATGAGTTTGCAACTACTTTACTTTTGGAGAAAATTCAAAACATTCATTATTCAATAGGGCCCAAACTATCAAAAACCAGCGGTTTCAATGAACACACATTTCTTGGTAGAATCATGCAGGACTGAAATTTTTGATGTTTTTCTACTCCTCTCATGAGCCCAAACAAGTCTCTAAAAGCATGAGTTTGCAACTACTTTACTTTTGGAGAAAATTCAAAACATTCATTATTCAATAGGGCCCAAACTATCAAAAACCAGCGGTTTGAATGAACACACATTTCTTGGTAGAATCATGCAGGACTGAAATTTTTGATGTTTTTCTACTCCTCTCATGAGCCCAAACAAGTCTCTAAAAGCATGAGTTTGCAACTACTTTACTTTTGGAGAAAATTCAAAACATTCATTATTCAATAGGGCCCAAACTATCAAAAACCAGCGGTTTGAATGAACACACATTTCTTGGTAGAATCATGCAGGACTGAAATTTTTGATGTTTTTCTACTCCTCTCATGAGCCCAAACAAGTCTCTAAAAGCATGAGTTTGCAACTACTTTACTTTTGGAGAAAATTCAAAACATTCATTATTCAATAGAGCCCAATAGCAAAAACCAGCGTTTTGAATGAAGAATCACATTTCTTGGTAGAATCATGCAGGATTGAAATTTTTGATGGTTTTTTACTCCTCTCAACAGCCCAAACAAGTTTCTAAAAGGATGAGTTTGCAACTACTTTACTTTTGGAGAAAATTCAAAACATTCATTATTCAATAGGGCCCAAACTATCAAAAACCAGCCGTTTCAATGAACACACATGTCTTGGTAGAATCATGCAGGACTGAAATTTTTGATGTTTTTCTACTCATCTCATGAGCCCAAACAAGTCTCTAAAAGCATGAGTTTGCAACTACTTTACTTTTGGAGAAAATTCAAAACATTCACTATTCAATAGAGCCCAATAGCAAAAATCAGGTTTTGAATGAAGAATCACATTTCTTGGTAAAATCATGCAGGATTGAAATTTTTGATGGTTTTTTACTCCTCTCAACAGCCCAAACAAGTTTCTAAAAGGATGAGTTTGCAACTACTTTACTTTTGGAGAAAATTCAAAACATTCATTATTCAATAGGGCCCAAACTATCAAAAACCAGCGGTTTCAATGAACACACATTTCTTGGTAGAATCATGCAGGACTGAAATTTTTGATGTTTTTCTACTCCTCTCATGAGCCCAAACAAGTCTCTAAAAGCATGAGTTTGCAACTACTTTACTTTTGGAGAAAATTCAAAACATTCATTATTCAATAGAGCCCAATAGCAAAAACCAGCGTTTTGAATGAAGAATCACATTTCTTGGTAGAATCATGCAGGATTGAAATTTTTGATGGTTTTTTACTCCTCTCAACAGCCCAAACAAGTTTCTAAAAGGATGAGTTTGCAACTACTTTACTTTTGGAGAAAATTCAAAACATTCATTATTCAATAGGGCCCAAACTATCAAAAACCAGCGGTTTGAATGAACACATTTCTTGGTAGAATCATGCAGGACTGAAATTTTTGATGTTTTTCTACTCCTCTCATGAGCCCAAACAAGTCTCTAAAAGCATGAGTTTGCAACTACTTTACTTTTGGAGAAAATTCAAAACATTCATTATTCAATAGAGCCCAATAGCAAAAACCAGCGTTTTGAATGAAGAATCACATTTCTTGGTAGAATCATGCAGGATTGAAATTTTTGATGGTTTTTTACTCCTCTCAACAGCCCAAACAAGTTTCTAAAAGGATGAGTTTGCAACTACTTTACTTTTGGAGAAAATTCAAAACATTCATTATTCAATAGGGCCCAAACTATCAAAAACCAGCGGTTTCAATGAACACACATTTCTTGGTAGAATCATGCAGGACTGAAATTTTTGATGTTTTTCTACTCCTCTCATGAGCCCAAACAAGTCTCTAAAAGCATGAGTTTGCAACTACTTTACTTTTGGAGAAAATTCAAAACATTCATTATTCAATAGGGCCCAAACTATCAAAAACCAGCGGTTTGAATGAACACACATTTCTTGGTAGAATCATGCAGGACTGAAATTTTTGATGTTTTTCTACTCCTCTCATGAGCCCAAACAAGTCTCTAAAAGCATGAGTTTGCAACTACTTTACTTTTGGAGAAAATTCAAAACATTCATTATTCAATAGAGCCCAATAGCAAAAACCAGCGTTTTGAATGAAGAATCACATTTCTTGGTAGAATCATGCAGGATTGAAATTTTTGATGGTTTTTTACTCCTCTCAACAGCCCAAACAAGTTTCTAAAAGGATGAGTTTGCAACTACTTTACTTTTGGAGAAAATTCAAAACATTCATTATTCAATAGGGCCCAAACTATCAAAAACCAGCCGTTTCAATGAACACACATGTCTTGGTAGAATCATGCAGGACTGAAATTTTTGATGTTTTTCTACTCATCTCATGAGCCCAAACAAGTCTCTAAAAGCATGAGTTTGCAACTACTTTACTTTTGGAGAAAATTCAAAACATTCACTATTCAATAGAGCCCAATAGCAAAAATCAGGTTTTGAATGAAGAATCACATTTCTTGGTAAAATCATGCAGGATTGAAATTTTTGATGGTTTTTTACTCCTCTCAACAGCCCAAACAAGTTTCTAAAAGGATGAGTTTGCAACTACTTTACTTTTGGAGAAAATTCAAAACATTCATTATTCAATAGGGCCCAAACTATCAAAAACCAGCGGTTTCAATGAACACACATTTCTTGGTAGAATCATGCAGGACTGAAATTTTTGATGTTTTTCTACTCCTCTCATGAGCCCAAACTAGTCTCTAAAAGCATGAGTTTGCAACTACTTTACTTTTGGAGAAAATTCAAAACATTCACTATTCAATAGAGCCCAATAGCAAAAATCAGGTTTTGAATGAAGAATCACATTTCTTGGTAAAATCATGCAGGATTGAAATTTTTGATGGTTTTTTACTCCTCTCAACAGCCCAAACAAGTTTCTAAAAGGATGAGTTTGCAACTACTTTACTTTTGGAGAAAATTCAAAACATTCATTATTCAATAGGGCCCAAACTATCAAAAACCAGCGGTTTCAATGAACACACATTTCTTGGTAGAATCATGCAGGACTGAAATTTTTGATGTTTTTCTACTCCTCTCATGAGCCCAAACAAGTCTCTAAAAGCATGAGTTTGCAACTACTTTACTTTTGGAGAAAATTCAAAACATTCATTATTCAATAGAGCCCAATAGCAAAAACCAGCGTTTTGAATGAAGAATCACATTTCTTGGTAGAATCATGCAGGATTGAAATTTTTGATGGTTTTTTACTCCTCTCAACAGCCCAAACAAGTTTCTAAAAGGATGAGTTTGCAACTACTTTACTTTTGGAGAAAATTCAAAACATTCATTATTCAATAGGGCCCAAACTATCAAAAACCAGCGGTTTGAATGAACACACATTTCTTGGTAGAATCATGCAGGACTGAAATTTTTGATGTTTTTCTACTCCTCTCATGAGCCCAAACAAGTCTCTAAAAGCATGAGTTTGCAACTACTTTACTTTTGGAGAAAATTCAAAACATTCATTATTCAATAGAGCCCAATAGCAAAAACCAGCGTTTTGAATGAAGAATCACATTTCTTGGTAGAATCATGCAGGATTGAAATTTTTGATGGTTTTTTACTCCTCTCAACAGCCCAAACAAGTTTCTAAAAGGATGAGTTTGCAACTACTTTACTTTTGGAGAAAATTCAAAACATTCATTATTCAATAGGGCCCAAACTATCAAAAACCAGCGGTTTGAATGAACACATTTCTTGGTAGAATCATGCAGGACTAAAATTTTTGATGTTTTTCTACTCCTCTCATGAGCCCAAACAAGTCTCTAAAAGCATGAGTTTGCAACTACTTTACTTTTGGAGAAAATTCAAAACATTCACTATTCAATAGAGCCCAATAGCAAAAATCAGGTTTTGAATGAAGAATCACATTTCTTGGTAAAATCATGCAGGATTGAAATTTTTGATGGTTTTTTACTCCTCTCAACAGCCCAAACAAGTTTCTAAAAGGATGAGTTTGCAACTACTTTACTTTTGGAGAAAATTCAAAACATTCATTATTCAATAGGGCCCAAACTATCAAAAACCAGCGGTTTCAATGAACACACATTTCTTGGTAGAATCATGCAGGACTGAAATTTTTGATGTTTTTCTACTCCTCTCATGAGCCCAAACAAGTCTCTAAAAGCATGAGTTTGCAACTACTTTACTTTTGGAGAAAATTCAAAACATTCATTATTCAATAGGGCCCAAACTATCAAAAACCAGCGGTTTGAATGAACACACATTTCTTGGTAGAATCATGCAGGACTGAAATTTTTGATGTTTTTCTACTCCTCTCATGAGCCCAAACAAGTCTCTAAAAGCATGAGTTTGCAACTACTTTACTTTTGGAGAAAATTCAAAACATTCATTATTCAATAGAGCCCAATAGCAAAAACCAGCGTTTTGAATGAAGAATCACATTTCTTGGTAGAATCATGCAGGATTGAAATTTTTGATGGTTTTTTACTCCTCTCAACAGCCCAAACAAGTTTCTAAAAGGATGAGTTTGCAACTACTTTACTTTTGGAGAAAATTCAAAACATTCATTATTCAATAGGGCCCAAACTATCAAAAACCAGCCGTTTCAATGAACACACATGTCTTGGTAGAATCATGCAGGACTGAAATTTTTGATGTTTTTCTACTCATCGCATGAGCCCAAACAAGTCTCTAAAAGCATGAGTTTGCAACTACTTTACTTTTGGAGAAAATTCAAAACATTCACTATTCAATAGAGCCCAATAGCAAAAATCAGGTTTTGAATGAAGAATCACATTTCTTGGTAAAATCATGCAGGATTGAAATTTTTGATGGTTTTTTACTCCTCTCAACAGCCCAAACAAGTTTCTAAAAGGATGAGTTTGCAACTACTTTACTTTTGGAGAAAATTCAAAACATTCATTATTCAATAGGGCCCAAACGATCAAAAACCAGCGGTTTCAATGAACACACATTTCTTGGTAGAATCATGCAGGACTGAAATTTTTGATGTTTTTCTACTCCTCTCATGAGCCCAAACAAGTCTCTAAAAGCATGAGTTTGCAACTACTTTACTTTTGGAGAAAATTCAAAACATTCATTATTCAATAGAGCCCAATAGCAAAAACCAGCGTTTTGAATGAAGAATCACATTTCTTGGTAGAATCATGCAGGATTGAAATTTTTGATGGTTTTTTACTCCTCTCAACAGCCCAAACAAGTTTCTAAAAGGATGAGTTTGCAACTACTTTACTTTTGGAGAAAATTCAAAACATTCATTATTCAATAGGGCCCAAACTATCAAAAACCAGCGGTTTCAATGAACACACATTTCTTGGTAGAATCATGCAGGACTGAAATTTTTGATGTTTTTCTACTCCTCTCATGAGCCCAAACAAGTCTCTAAAAGCATGAGTTTGCAACTACTTTACTTTTGGAGAAAATTCAAAACATTCATTATTCAATAGGGCCCAAACTATCAAAAACCAGCGGTTTGAATGAACACACATTTCTTGGTAGAATCATGCAGGACTGAAATTTTTGATGTTTTTCTACTCCTCTCATGAGCCCAAACAAGTCTCTAAAAGCATGAGTTTGCAACTACTTTACTTTTGGAGAAAATTCAAAACATTCATTATTCAATAGGGCCCAAACTATCAAAAACCAGCGGTTTGAATGAACACACATTTCTTGGTAGAATCATGCAGGACTGAAATTTTTGATGTTTTTCTACTCCTCTCATGAGCCCAAACAAGTCTCTAAAAGCATGAGTTTGCAACTACTTTACTTTTGGAGAAAATTCAAAACATTCATTATTCAATAGAGCCCAATAGCAAAAACCAGCGTTTTGAATGAAGAATCACATTTCTTGGTAGAATCATGCAGGATTGAAATTTTTGATGGTTTTTTACTCCTCTCAACAGCCCAAACAAGTTTCTAAAAGGATGAGTTTGCAACTACTTTACTTTTGGAGAAAATTCAAAACATTCATTATTCAATAGGGCCCAAACTATCAAAAACCAGCCGTTTCAATGAACACACATGTCTTGGTAGAATCATGCAGGACTGAAATTTTTGATGTTTTTCTACTCATCTCATGAGCCCAAACAAGTCTCTAAAAGCATGAGTTTGCAACTACTTTACTTTTGGAGAAAATTCAAAACATTCACTATTCAATAGAGCCCAATAGCAAAAATCAGGTTTTGAATGAAGAATCACATTTCTTGGTAAAATCATGCAGGATTGAAATTTTTGATGGTTTTTTACTCCTCTCAACAGCCCAAACAAGTTTCTAAAAGGATGAGTTTGCAACTACTTTACTTTTGGAGAAAATTCAAAACATTCATTATTCAATAGGGCCCAAACTATCAAAAACCAGCGGTTTCAATGAACACACATTTCTTGGTAGAATCATGCAGGACTGAAATTTTTGATGTTTTTCTACTCCTCTCATGAGCCCAAACAAGTCTCTAAAAGCATGAGTTTGCAACTACTTTACTTTTGGAGAAAATTCAAAACATTCATTATTCAATAGAGCCCAATAGCAAAAACCAGCGTTTTGAATGAAGAATCACATTTCTTGGTAGAATCATGCAGGATTGAAATTTTTGATGGTTTTTTACTCCTCTCAACAGCCCAAACAAGTTTCTAAAAGGATGAGTTTGCAACTACTTTACTTTTGGAGAAAATTCAAAACATTCATTATTCAATAGGGCCCAAACTATCAAAAACCAGCGGTTTGAATGAACACATTTCTTGGTAGAATCATGCAGGACTGAAATTTTTGATGTTTTTCTACTCCTCTCATGAGCCCAAACAAGTCTCTAAAAGCATGAGTTTGCAACTACTTTACTTTTGGAGAAAATTCAAAACATTCATTATTCAATAGAGCCCAATAGCAAAAACCAGCGTTTTGAATGAAGAATCACATTTCTTGGTAGAATCATGCAGGATTGAAATTTTTGATGGTTTTTTACTCCTCTCAACAGCCCAAACAAGTTTCTAAAAGGATGAGTTTGCAACTACTTTACTTTTGGAGAAAATTCAAAACATTCATTATTCAATAGGGCCCAAACTATCAAAAACCAGCGGTTTCAATGAACACACATTTCTTGGTAGAATCATGCAGGACTGAAATTTTTGATGTTTTTCTACTCCTCTCATGAGCCCAAACAAGTCTCTAAAAGCATGAGTTTGCAACTACTTTACTTTTGGAGAAAATTCAAAACATTCATTATTCAATAGGGCCCAAACTATCAAAAACCAGCGGTTTGAATGAACACACATTTCTTGGTAGAATCATGCAGGACTGAAATTTTTGATGTTTTTCTACTCCTCTCATGAGCCCAAACAAGTCTCTAAAAGCATGAGTTTGCAACTACTTTACTTTTGGAGAAAATTCAAAACATTCATTATTCAATAGAGCCCAATAGCAAAAACCAGCGTTTTGAATGAAGAATCACATTTCTTGGTAGAATCATGCAGGATTGAAATTTTTGATGGTTTTTTACTCCTCTCAACAGCCCAAACAAGTTTCTAAAAGGATGAGTTTGCAACTACTTTACTTTTGGAGAAAATTCAAAACATTCATTATTCAATAGGGCCCAAACTATCAAAAACCAGCCGTTTCAATGAACACACATGTCTTGGTAGAATCATGCAGGACTGAAATTTTTGATGTTTTTCTACTCATCTCATGAGCCCAAACAAGTCTCTAAAAGCATGAGTTTGCAACTACTTTACTTTTGGAGAAAATTCAAAACATTCACTATTCAATAGAGCCCAATAGCAAAAATCAGGTTTTGAATGAAGAATCACATTTCTTGGTAAAATCATGCAGGATTGAAATTTTTGATGGTTTTTTACTCCTCTCAACAGCCCAAACAAGTTTCTAAAAGGATGAGTTTGCAACTACTTTACTTTTGGAGAAAATTCAAAACATTCATTATTCAATAGGGCCCAAACTATCAAAAACCAGCGGTTTCAATGAACACACATTTCTTGGTAGAATCATGCAGGACTGAAATTTTTGATGTTTTTCTACTCCTCTCATGAGCCCAAACTAGTCTCTAAAAGCATGAGTTTGCAACTACTTTACTTTTGGAGAAAATTCAAAACATTCACTATTCAATAGAGCCCAATAGCAAAAATCAGGTTTTGAATGAAGAATCACATTTCTTGGTAAAATCATGCAGGATTGAAATTTTTGATGGTTTTTTACTCCTCTCAACAGCCCAAACAAGTTTCTAAAAGGATGAGTTTGCAACTACTTTACTTTTGGAGAAAATTCAAAACATTCATTATTCAATAGGGCCCAAACTATCAAAAACCAGCGGTTTCAATGAACACACATTTCTTGGTAGAATCATGCAGGACTGAAATTTTTGATGTTTTTCTACTCCTCTCATGAGCCCAAACAAGTCTCTAAAAGCATGAGTTTGCAACTACTTTACTTTTGGAGAAAATTCAAAACATTCATTATTCAATAGAGCCCAATAGCAAAAACCAGCGTTTTGAATGAAGAATCACATTTCTTGGTAGAATCATGCAGGATTGAAATTTTTGATGGTTTTTTACTCCTCTCAACAGCCCAAACAAGTTTCTAAAAGGATGAGTTTGCAACTACTTTACTTTTGGAGAAAATTCAAAACATTCATTATTCAATAGGGCCCAAACTATCAAAAACCAGCGGTTTGAATGAACACACATTTCTTGGTAGAATCATGCAGGACTGAAATTTTTGATGTTTTTCTACTCCTCTCATGAGCCCAAACAAGTCTCTAAAAGCATGAGTTTGCAACTACTTTACTTTTGGAGAAAATTCAAAACATTCATTATTCAATAGAGCCCAATAGCAAAAACCAGCGTTTTGAATGAAGAATCACATTTCTTGGTAGAATCATGCAGGATTGAAATTTTTGATGGTTTTTTACTCCTCTCAACAGCCCAAACAAGTTTCTAAAAGGATGAGTTTGCAACTACTTTACTTTTGGAGAAAATTCAAAACATTCATTATTCAATAGGGCCCAAACTATCAAAAACCAGCGGTTTGAATGAACACATTTCTTGGTAGAATCATGCAGGACTAAAATTTTTGATGTTTTTCTACTCCTCTCATGAGCCCAAACAAGTCTCTAAAAGCATGAGTTTGCAACTACTTTACTTTTGGAGAAAATTCAAAACATTCACTATTCAATAGAGCCCAATAGCAAAAATCAGGTTTTGAATGAAGAATCACATTTCTTGGTAAAATCATGCAGGATTGAAATTTTTGATGGTTTTTTACTCCTCTCAACAGCCCAAACAAGTTTCTAAAAGGATGAGTTTGCAACTACTTTACTTTTGGAGAAAATTCAAAACATTCATTATTCAATAGGGCCCAAACTATCAAAAACCAGCGGTTTCAATGAACACACATTTCTTGGTAGAATCATGCAGGACTGAAATTTTTGATGTTTTTCTACTCCTCTCATGAGCCCAAACAAGTCTCTAAAAGCATGAGTTTGCAACTACTTTACTTTTGGAGAAAATTCAAAACATTCATTATTCAATAGGGCCCAAACTATCAAAAACCAGCGGTTTGAATGAACACACATTTCTTGGTAGAATCATGCAGGACTGAAATTTTTGATGTTTTTCTACTCCTCTCATGAGCCCAAACAAGTCTCTAAAAGCATGAGTTTGCAACTACTTTACTTTTGGAGAAAATTCAAAACATTCATTATTCAATAGAGCCCAATAGCAAAAACCAGCGTTTTGAATGAAGAATCACATTTCTTGGTAGAATCATGCAGGATTGAAATTTTTGATGGTTTTTTACTCCTCTCAACAGCCCAAACAAGTTTCTAAAAGGATGAGTTTGCAACTACTTTACTTTTGGAGAAAATTCAAAACATTCATTATTCAATAGGGCCCAAACTATCAAAAACCAGCCGTTTCAATGAACACACATGTCTTGGTAGAATCATGCAGGACTGAAATTTTTGATGTTTTTCTACTCATCGCATGAGCCCAAACAAGTCTCTAAAAGCATGAGTTTGCAACTACTTTACTTTTGGAGAAAATTCAAAACATTCACTATTCAATAGAGCCCAATAGCAAAAATCAGGTTTTGAATGAAGAATCACATTTCTTGGTAAAATCATGCAGGATTGAAATTTTTGATGGTTTTTTACTCCTCTCAACAGCCCAAACAAGTTTCTAAAAGGATGAGTTTGCAACTACTTTACTTTTGGAGAAAATTCAAAACATTCATTATTCAATAGGGCCCAAACTATCAAAAACCAGCGGTTTCAATGAACACACATTTCTTGGTAGAATCATGCAGGACTGAAATTTTTGATGTTTTTCTACTCCTCTCATGAGCCCAAACTAGTCTCTAAAAGCATGAGTTTGCAACTACTTTACTTTTGGAGAAAATTCAAAACATTCACTATTCAATAGAGCCCAATAGCAAAAATCAGGTTTTGAATGAAGAATCACATTTCTTGGTAAAATCATGCAGGATTGAAATTTTTGATGGTTTTTTACTCCTCTCAACAGCCCAAACAAGTTTCTAAAAGGATGAGTTTGCAACTACTTTACTTTTGGAGAAAATTCAAAACATTCATTATTCAATAGGGCCCAAACTATCAAAAACCAGCGGTTTCAATGAACACACATTTCTTGGTAGAATCATGCAGGACTGAAATTTTTGATGTTTTTCTACTCCTCTCATGAGCCCAAACAAGTCTCTAAAAGCATGAGTTTGCAACTACTTTACTTTTGGAGAAAATTCAAAACATTCATTATTCAATAGAGCCCAATAGCAAAAACCAGCGTTTTGAATGAAGAATCACATTTCTTGGTAGAATCATGCAGGATTGAAATTTTTGATGGTTTTTTACTCCTCTCAACAGCCCAAACAAGTTTCTAAAAGGATGAGTTTGCAACTACTTTACTTTTGGAGAAAATTCAAAACATTCATTATTCAATAGGGCCCAAACTATCAAAAACCAGCGGTTTGAATGAACACATTTCTTGGTAGAATCATGCAGGACTGAAATTTTTGATGTTTTTCTACTCCTCTCATGAGCCCAAACAAGTCTCTAAAAGCATGAGTTTGCAACTACTTTACTTTTGGAGAAAATTCAAAACATTCATTATTCAATAGAGCCCAATAGCAAAAACCAGCGTTTTGAATGAAGAATCACATTTCTTGGTAGAATCATGCAGGATTGAAATTTTTGATGGTTTTTTACTCCTCTCAACAGCCCAAACAAGTTTCTAAAAGGATGAGTTTGCAACTACTTTACTTTTGGAGAAAATTCAAAACATTCATTATTCAATAGGGCCCAAACTATCAAAAACCAGCGGTTTCAATGAACACACATTTCTTGGTAGAATCATGCAGGACTGAAATTTTTGATGTTTTTCTACTCCTCTCATGAGCCCAAACAAGTCTCTAAAAGCATGAGTTTGCAACTACTTTACTTTTGGAGAAAATTCAAAACATTCATTATTCAATAGGGCCCAAACTATCAAAAACCAGCGGTTTGAATGAACACACATTTCTTGGTAGAATCATGCAGGACTGAAATTTTTGATGTTTTTCTACTCCTCTCATGAGCCCAAACAAGTCTCTAAAAGCATGAGTTTGCAACTACTTTACTTTTGGAGAAAATTCAAAACATTCATTATTCAATAGAGCCCAATAGCAAAAACCAGCGTTTTGAATGAAGAATCACATTTCTTGGTAGAATCATGCAGGATTGAAATTTTTGATGGTTTTTTACTCCTCTCAACAGCCCAAACAAGTTTCTAAAAGGATGAGTTTGCAACTACTTTACTTTTGGAGAAAATTCAAAACATTCATTATTCAATAGGGCCCAAACTATCAAAAACCAGCGGTTTGAATGAACACACATTTCTTGGTAGAATCATGCAGGACTGAAATTTTTGATGTTTTTCTACTCCTCTCATGAGCCCAAACAAGTCTCTAAAAGCATGAGTTTGCAACTACTTTACTTTTGGAGAAAATTCAAAACATTCATTATTCAATAGAGCCCAATAGCAAAAACCAGCGTTTTGAATGAAGAATCACATTTCTTGGTAGAATCATGCAGGATTGAAATTTTTGATGGTTTTTTACTCCTCTCAACAGCCCAAACAAGTTTCTAAAAGGATGAGTTTGCAACTACTTTACTTTTGGAGAAAATTCAAAACATTCATTATTCAATAGGGCCCAAACTATCAAAAACCAGCGGTTTGAATGAACACATTTCTTGGTAGAATCATGCAGGACTGAAATTTTTGATGTTTTTCTACTCCTCTCATGAGCCCAAACAAGTCTCTAAAAGCATGAGTTTGCAACTACTTTTCTTTTGGAGAAAATTCAAAACATTCACTATTCAATAGAGCCCAATAGCAAAAATCAGGTTTTGAATGAAGAATCACATTTCTTGGTAAAATCATGCAGGATTGAAATTTTTGATGGTTTTTTACTCCTCTCAACAGCCCAAACAAGTTTCTAAAAGGATGAGTTTGCAACTACTTTACTTTTGGAGAAAATTCAAAACATTCATTATTCAATAGGGCCCAAACTATCAAAAACCAGCGGTTTCAATGAACACACATTTCTTGGTAGAATCATGCAGGACTGAAATTTTTGATGTTTTTCTACTCCTCTCATGAGCCCAAACAAGTCTCTAAAAGCATGAGTTTGCAACTACTTTACTTTTGGAGAAAATTCAAAACATTCATTATTCAATAGAGCCCAATAGCAAAAACCAGCGTTTTGAATGAAGAATCACATTTCTTGGTAGAATCATGCAGGATTGAAATTTTTGATGGTTTTTTACTCCTCTCAACAGCCCAAACAAGTTTCTAAAAGGATGAGTTTGCAACTACTTTACTTTTGGAGAAAATTCAAAACATTAATTATTCAATAGGGCCCAAACTATCAAAAACCAGCGGTTTGAATGAACACATTTCTTGGTAGAATCATGCAGGACTGAAATTTTTGATGTTTTTCTACTCCTCTCATGAGCCCAAACAAGTCTCTAAAAGCATGAGTTTGCAACTACTTTACTTTTGGAGAAAATTCAAAACATTCACTATTCAATAGAGCCCAATAGCAAAAATCAGGTTTTGAATGAAGAATCACATTTCTTGGTAGAATCATGCAGGATTGAAATTTTTGATGGTTTTTTACTCCTCTCAACAGCCCAAACAAGTTTCTAAAAGGATGAGTTTGCAACTACTTTACTTTTGGAGAAAATTCAAAACATTCATTATTCAATAGGGCCCAAACTATCAAAAACCAGCCGTTTCAATGAACACACATTTCTTGGTAGAATCATGCAGGACTGAATTTTTTGATGTTTTTCTACTCCTCTCATGAGCCCAAACAAGTCTCTAAAAGCATGAGTTTGCAACTACTTTACTTTTGGAGAAAATTCAAAACATTCATTATTCAATAGAGCCCAATAGCAAAAACCAGCGTTTTGAATGAAGAATCACATTTCTTGGTAGAATCATGCAGGATTGAAATTTTTGATGGTTTTTTACTCCTCTCAACAGCCCAAACAAGTTTCTAAAAGGATGAGTTTGCAACTACTTTACTTTTGGAGAAAATTCAAAACATTCATTATTCAATAGGGCCCAAACTATCAAAAACCAGCGGTTTCAATGAACACACATTTCTTGGTAGAATCATGCAGGACTGAAATTTTTGATGTTTTTCTACTCCTCTCATGAGCCCAAACAAGTCTCTAAAAGCATGAGTTTGCAACTACTTTACTTTTGGAGAAAATTCAAAACATTCATTATTCAATAGAGCCCAATAGCAAAAACCAGCGTTTTGAATGAAGAATCACATTTCTTGGTAGAATCATGCAGGATTGAAATTTTTGATGGTTTTTTACTCCTCTCAACAGCCCAAACAAGTTTCTAAAAGGATGAGTTTGCAACTACTTTACTTTTGGAGAAAATTCAAAACATTCATTATTCAATAGGGCCCAAACTATCAAAAACCAGCGGTTTCAATGAACACACATTTCTTGGTAGAATCATGCAGGACTGAAATTTTTGATGTTTTTCTACTCCTCTCATGAGCCCAAACAAGTCTCTAAAAGCATGAGTTTGCAACTACTTTACTTTTGGAGAAAATTCAAAACATTCATTATTCAATAGAGCCCAATAGCAAAAACCAGCGTTTTGAATGAAGAATCACATTTCTTGGTAGAATCATGCAGGATTGAAATTTTTGATGGTTTTTTACTCCTCTCAACAGCCCAAACAAGTTTCTAAAAGGATGAGTTTGCAACTACTTTACTTTTGGAGAAAATTCAAAACATTCATTATTCAATAGGGCCCAAACTATCAAAAACCAGCGGTTTCAATGAACACACATTTCTTGGTAGAATCATGCAGGACTGAAATTTTTGATGTTTTTCTACTCCTCTCATGAGCCCAAACAAGTCTCTAAAAGCATGAGTTTGCAACTACTTTACTTTTGGAGAAAATTCAAAACATTCATTATTCAATAGAGCCCAATAGCAAAAACCAGCGTTTTGAATGAAGAATCACATTTCTTGGTAGAATCATGCAGGATTGAAATTTTTGATGGTTTTTTACTCCTCTCAACAGCCCAAACAAGTTTCTAAAAGGATGAGTTTGCAACTACTTTACTTTTGGAGAAAATTCAAAACATTCATTATTCAATAGGGCCCAAACTATCAAAAACCAGCGGTTTCAATGAACACACATTTCTTGGTAGAATCATGCAGGACTGAAATTTTTGATGTTTTTCTACTCCTCTCATGAGCCCAAACAAGTCTCTAAAAGCATGAGTTTGCAACTACTTTACTTTTGGAGAAAATTCAAAACATTCATTATTCAATAGAGCCCAATAGCAAAAACCAGTGTTTTGAATGAAGAATCACATTTCTTGGTAGAATCATGCAGGATTGAAATTTTTGATGGTTTTTTACTCCTATCAACAGCCCAAACAAGTTTCTAAAAGGATGAGTTTGCAACTACTTTACTTTTGGAGAAAATTCAAAACATTCATTATTCAATAGGGCCCAAACTATCAAAAACCAGCGGTTTCAATGAACACACATTTCTTGGTAGAATCATGCAGGACTGAAATTTTTGATGTTTTTCTACTCCTCTCATGAGCCCAAACAAGTCTCTAAAAGCATGAGTTTGCAACTACTTTACTTTTGGAGAAAATTCAAAACATTCATTATTCAATAGGGCCCAAACTATCAAAAACCAGCGGTTTGAATGAACACACATTTCTTGGTAGAATCATGCAGGACTGAAATTTTTGATGTTTTTCTACTCCTCTCATGAGCCCAAACAAGTCTCTAAAAGCATGAGTTTGCAACTACTTTACTTTTGGAGAAAATTCAAAACATTCATTATTCAATAGAGCCCAATAGCAAAAACCAGCGTTTTGAATGAAGAATCACATTTCTTGGTAGAATCATGCAGGATTGAAATTTTTGATGGTTTTTTACTCCTCTCAACAGCCCAAACAAGTTTCTAAAAGGATGAGTTTGCAACTACTTTACTTTTGGAGAAAATTCAAAACATTCATTATTCAATAGGGCCCAAACTATCAAAAACCAGCCGTTTCAATGAACACACATGTCTTGGTAGAATCATGCAGGACTGAAATTTTTGATGTTTTTCTACTCATCTCATGAGCCCAAACAAGTCTCTAAAAGCATGAGTTTGCAACTACTTTTCTTTTGGAGAAAATTCAAAACATTCACTATTCAATAGAGCCCAATAGCAAAAATCAGGTTTTGAATGAAGAATCACATTTCTTGGTAAAATCATGCAGGATTGAAATTTTTGATGGTTTTTTACTCCTCTCAACAGCCCAAACAAGTTTCTAAAAGGATGAGTTTGCAACTACTTTACTTTTGGAGAAAATTCAAAACATTCATTATTCAATAGGGCCCAAACTATCAAAAACCAGCGGTTTCAATGAACACACATTTCTTGGTAGAATCATGCAGGACTGAAATTTTTGATGTTTTTCTACTCCTCTCATGAGCCCAAACTAGTCTCTAAAAGCATGAGTTTGCAACTACTTTACTTTTGGAGAAAATTCAAACCATTCACTATTCAATAGAGCCCAATAGCAAAAATCAGGTTTTGAATGAAGAATCACATTTCTTGGTAAAATCATGCAGGATTGAAATTTTTGATGGTTTTTTACTCCTCTCAACAGCCCAAACAAGTTTCTAAAAGGATGAGTTTGCAACTACTTTACTTTTGGAGAAAATTCAAAACATTCATTATTCAATAGGGCCCAAACTATCAAAAACCAGCGGTTTCAATGAACACACATTTCTTGGTAGAATCATGCAGGACTGAAATTTTTGATGTTTTTCTACTCCTCTCATGAGCCCAAACAAGTCTCTAAAAGCATGAGTTTGCAACTACTTTACTTTTGGAGAAAATTCAAAACATTCATTATTCAATAGAGCCCAATAGCAAAAACCAGCGTTTTGAATGAAGAATCACATTTCTTGGTAGAATCATGCAGGATTGAAATTTTTGATGGTTTTTTACTCCTCTCAACAGCCCAAACAAGTTTCTAAAAGGATGAGTTTGCAACTACTTTACTTTTGGAGAAAATTCAAAACATTCATTATTCAATAGGGCCCAAACTATCAAAAACCAGCGGTTTGAATGAACACATTTCTTGGTAGAATCATGCAGGACTGAAATTTTTGATGTTTTTCTACTCCTCTCATGAGCCCAAACAAGTCTCTAAAAGCATGAGTTTGCAACTACTTTACTTTTGGAGAAAATTCAAAACATTCATTATTCAATAGAGCCCAATAGCAAAAACCAGCGTTTTGAATGAAGAATCACATTTCTTGGTAGAATCATGCAGGATTGAAATTTTTGATGGTTTTTTACTCCTCTCAACAGCCCAAACAAGTTTCTAAAAGGATGAGTTTGCAACTACTTTACTTTTGGAGAAAATTCAAAACATTCATTATTCAATAGGGCCCAAACTATCAAAAACCAGCGGTTTCAATGAACACACATTTCTTGGTAGAATCATGCAGGACTGAAATTTTTGATGTTTTTCTACTCCTCTCATGAGCCCAAACAAGTCTCTAAAAGCATGAGTTTGCAACTACTTTACTTTTGGAGAAAATTCAAAACATTCATTATTCAATAGGGCCCAAACTATCAAAAACCAGCGGTTTGAATGAACACACATTTCTTGGTAGAATCATGCAGGACTGAAATTTTTGATGTTTTTCTACTCCTCTCATGAGCCCAAACAAGTCTCTAAAAGCATGAGTTTGCAACTACTTTACTTTTGGAGAAAATTCAAAACATTCATTATTCAATAGAGCCCAATAGCAAAAACCAGCGTTTTGAATGAAGAATCACATTTCTTGGTAGAATCATGCAGGATTGAAATTTTTGATGGTTTTTTACTCCTCTCAACAGCCCAAACAAGTTTCTAAAAGGATGAGTTTGCAACTACTTTACTTTTGGAGAAAATTCAAAACATTCATTATTCAATAGGGCCCAAACTATCAAAAACCAGCCGTTTCAATGAACACACATGTCTTGGTAGAATCATGCAGGACTGAAATTTTTGATGTTTTTCTACTCATCTCATGAGCCCAAACAAGTCTCTAAAAGCATGAGTTTGCAACTACTTTACTTTTGGAGAAAATTCAAAACATTCACTATTCAATAGAGCCCAAAAGCAAAAATCAGGTTTTGAATGAAGAATCACATTTCTTGGTAAAATCATGCAGGATTGAAATTTTTGATGGTTTTTTACTCCTCTCAACAGCCCAAACAAGTTTCTAAAAGGATGAGTTTGCAACTACTTTACTTTTGGAGAAAATTCAAAACATTCATTATTCAATAGGGCCCAAACTATCAAAAACCAGCGGTTTCAATGAACACACATTTCTTGGTAGAATCATGCAGGACTGAAATTTTTGATGTTTTTCTACTCCTCTCATGAGCCCAAACTAGTCTCTAAAAGCATGAGTTTGCAACTACTTTACTTTTGGAGAAAATTCAAAACATTCACTATTCAATAGAGCCCAATAGCAAAAATCAGGTTTTGAATGAAGAATCACATTTCTTGGTAAAATCATGCAGGATTGAAATTTTTGATGGTTTCTTACTCCTCTCAACAGCCCAAACAAGTTTCTAAAAGGATGAGTTTGCAACTACTTTACTTTTGGAGAAAATTCAAAACATTCATTATTCAATAGGGCCCAAACTATCAAAAACCAGCGGTTTCAATGAACACACATTTCTTGGTAGAATCATGCAGGACTGAAATTTTTGATGTTTTTCTACTCCTCTCATGAGCCCAAACAAGTCTCTAAAAGCATGAGTTTGCAACTACTTTACTTTTGGAGAAAATTCAAAACATTCATTATTCAATAGAGCCCAATAGCAAAAACCAGCGTTTTGAATGAAGAATCACATTTCTTGGTAGAATCATGCAGGATTGAAATTTTTGATGGTTTTTTACTCCTCTCAACAGCCCAAACAATTTTCTAAAAGGATGAGTTTGCAACTACTTTACTTTTGGAGAAAATTCAAAACATTCATTATTCAATAGGGCCCAAACTATCAAAAACCAGCGGTTTGAATGAACACATTTCTTGGTAGAATCATGCAGGACTGAAATTTTTGATGTTTTTCTACTCCTCTCATGAGCCCAAACAAGTCTCTAAAAGCATGAGTTTGCAACTACTTTACTTTTGGAGAAAATTCAAAACATTCATTATTCAATAGAGCCCAATAGCAAAAACCAGCGTTTTGAATGAAGAATCACATTTCTTGGTAGAATCATGCAGGATTGAAATTTTTGATGGTTTTTTACTCCTCTCAACAGCCCAAACAAGTTTCTAAAAGGATGAGTTTGCAACTACTTTACTTTTGGAGAAAATTCAAAACATTCATTATTCAATAGGGCCCAAACTATCAAAAACCAGCGGTTTGAATGAACACATTTCTTGGTAGAATCATGCAGGACTGAAATTTTTGATGTTTTTCTACTCCTCTCATGAGCCCAAACAAGTCTCTAAAAGCATGAGTTTGCAACTACTTTACTTTTGGAGAAAATTCAAAACATTCACTATTCAATAGAGCCCAATAGCAAAAATCAGGTTTTGAATGAAGAATCACATTTCTTGGTAAAATCATGCAGGATTGAAATTTTTGATGGTTTTTTACTCCTCTCAACAGCCCAAACAAGTTTCTAAAAGGATGAGTTTGCAACTACTTTACTTTTGGAGAAAATTCAAAACATTCATTATTCAATAGGGCCCAAACTATCAAAAACCAGCGGTTTCAATGAACACACATTTCTTGGTAGAATCATGCAGGACTGAAATTTTTGATGTTTTTCTACTCCTCTCATGAGCCCAAACAAGTCTCTAAAAGCATGAGTTTGCAACTACTTTACTTTTGGAGAAAATTCAAAACATTCATTATTCAATAGGGCCCAAACTATCAAAAACCAGCGGTTTGAATGAACACACATTTCTTGGTAGAATCATGCAGGACTGAAATTTTTGATGTTTTTCTACTCCTCTCATGAGCCCAAACAAGTCTCTAAAAGCATGAGTTTGCAACTACTTTACTTTTGGAGAAAATTCAAAACATTCATTATTCAATAGAGCCCAATAGCAAAAACCAGCGTTTTGAATGAAGAATCACATTTCTTGGTAGAATCATGCAGGATTGAAATTTTTGATGGTTTTTTACTCCTCTCAACAGCCCAAACAAGTTTCTAAAAGGATGAGTTTGCAACTACTTTACTTTTGGAGAAAATTCAAAACATTCATTATTCAATAGGGCCCAAACTATCAAAAACCAGCCGTTTCAATGAACACACATGTCTTGGTAGAATCATGCAGGACTGAAATTTTTGATGTTTTTCTACTCATCTCATGAGCCCAAACAAGTCTCTAAAAGCATGAGTTTGCAACTACTTTACTTTTGGAGAAAATTCAAAACATTCACTATTCAATAGAGCCCAATAGCAAAAATCAGGTTTTGAATGAAGAATCACATTTCTTGGTAAAATCATGCAGGATTGAAATTTTTGATGGTTTTTTACTCCTCTCAACAGCCCAAACAAGTTTCTAAAAGGATGAGTTTGCAACTACTTTACTTTTGGAGAAAATTCAAAACATTCATTATTCAATAGGGCCCAAACTATCAAAAACCAGCGGTTTAAATGAACACACATTTCTTGGTAGAATCATGCAGGACTGAAATTTTTGATGTTTTTCTACTCCTCTCATGAGCCCAAACTAGTCTCTAAAAGCATGAGTTTGCAACTACTTTACTTTTGGAGAAAATTCAAAACATTCACTATTCAATAGAGCCCAATAGCAAAAATCAGGTTTTGAATGAAGAATCACATTTCTTGGTAAAATCATGCAGGATTGAAATTTTTGATGGTTTTTTACTCCTCTCAACAGCCCAAACAAGTTTCTAAAAGGATGAGTTTGCAACTACTTTACTTTTGGAGAAAATTCAAAACATTCATTATTCAATAGGGCCCAAACTATCAAAAACCAGCGGTTTGAATGAACACACATTTCTTGGTAGAATCATGCAGGACTGAAATTTTTGATGTTTTTCTACTCCTCTCATGAGAACAAACAAGTCTCTAAAAGCATGAGTTTGCAACTACTTTACTTTTGGAGAAAATTCAAAACATTCATTATTCAATAGGGCCCAAACTATCAAAAACCAGCGGTTTGAATGAACACACATTTCTTGGTAGAATCATGCAGGACTGAAATTTTTGATGTTTTTCTACTCCTCTCATGAGCCCAAACAAGTCTCTAAAAGCATGAGTTTGCAACTACTTTACTTTTGGAGAAAATTCAAAACATTCACTATTCAATAGAGCCCAATAGCAAAAATCAGGTTTTGAATGAAGAATCACATTTCTTGGTAAAATCATGCAGGATTGAAATTTTTGATGTTTTTTTACTCCTCTCAACAGCCCAAACAAGTTTCTAAAAGGATGAGTTTGCAACTACTTTACTTTTGGAGAAAATTTAAAACATTCATTATTCAATAGGGCCCAAACTATCAAAAACCAGCGGTTTCAATGAACACACATTTCTTGGTAGAATCATGCAGGACTGAAATTTTTGATGTTTTTCTACTCCTCTCATGAGCCCAAACAAGTCTCTAAAAGGATGAGTTTGCAACTACTTTCCTTTTGGAGAAAATTCAAAACATTCATTATTCAATAGAGCCCAATAGCAAAAACCAGCGTTTTGAATGAAGAATCACATTTCTTGGTAGAATCATGCAGGATTGAAATTTTTGATGGTTTTTTACTCCTCTCAACAGCCCAAACAAGTTTCTAAAAGGATGAGTTTGCAACTACTTTACTTTTGGAGAAAATTCAAAACATTCATTATTCAATAGGGCCCAAACTATCAAAAACCAGCGGTTTGAATGAACACATTTCTTGGTAGAATCATGCAGGACTGAAATTTTTGATGTTTTTCTACTCCTCTCATGAGCCCAAACAAGTCTCTAAAAGCATGAGTTTGCAACTACTTTACTTTTGGAGAAAATTCAAAACATTCACTATTCAATAGAGCCCAATAGCAAAAATCAGGTTTTGAATGAAGAATCACATTTCTTGGTAAAATCATGCAGGATTGAAATTTTTGATGGTTTTTTACTCCTCTCAACAGCCCAAACAAGTTTCTAAAAGGATGAGTTTGCAACTACTTTACTTTTGGAGAAAATTCAAAACATTCATTATTCAATAGGGCCCAAACTATCAAAAACCAGCGGTTTCAATGAACACACATTTCTTGGTAGAATCATGCAGGACTGAAATTTTTGATGTTTTTCTACTCCTCTCATGAGCCCAAACAAGTCTCTAAAAGCATGAGTTTGCAACTACTTTACTTTTGGAGAAAATTCAAAACATTCATTATTCAATAGGGCCCAAACTATCAAAAACCAGCGGTTTGAATGAACACACATTTCTTGGTAGAATCATGCAGGACTGAAATTTTTGATGTTTTTCTACTCCTCTCATGAGCCCAAACAAGTCTCTAAAAGCATGAGTTTGCAACTACTTTACTTTTGGAGAAAATTCAAAACATTCATTATTCAATAGAGCCCAATAGCAAAAACCAGCGTTTTGAATGAAGAATCACATTTCTTGGTAGAATCATGCAGGATTGAAATTTTTGATGGTTTTTTACTCCTCTCAACAGCCCAAACAAGTTTCTAAAAGGATGAGTTTGCAACTACTTTACTTTTGGAGAAAATTCAAAACATTCATTATTCAATAGGGCCCAAACTATCAAAAACCAGCCGTTTCAATGAACACACATGTCTTGGTAGAATCATGCAGGACTGAAATTTTTGATGTTTTTCTACTCATCTCATGAGCCCAAACAAGTCTCTAAAAGCATGAGTTTGCAACTACTTTACTTTTGGAGAAAATTCAAAACATTCACTATTCAATAGAGCCCAATAGCAAAAATCAGGTTTTGAATGAAGAATCACATTTCTTGGTAAAATCATGCAGGATTGAAATTTTTGATGGTTTTTTACTCCTCTCAACAGCCCAAACAAGTTTCTAAAAGGATGAGTTTGCAACTACTTTACTTTTGGAGAAAATTCAAAACATTCATTATTCAATAGGGCCCAAACTATCAAAAACCAGCGGTTTAAATGAACACACATTTCTTGGTAGAATCATGCAGGACTGAAATTTTTGATGTTTTTCTACTCCTCTCATGAGCCCAAACTAGTCTCTAAAAGCATGAGTTTGCAACTACTTTACTTTTGGAGAAAATTCAAAACATTCACTATTCAATAGAGCCCAATAGCAAAAATCAGGTTTTGAATGAAGAATCACATTTCTTGGTAAAATCATGCAGGATTGAAATTTTTGATGGTTTTTTACTCCTCTCAACAGCCCAAACAAGTTTCTAAAAGGATGAGTTTGCAACTACTTTACTTTTGGAGAAAATTCAAAACATTCATTATTCAATAGGGCCCAAACTATCAAAAACCAGCGGTTTGAATGAACACACATTTCTTGGTAGAATCATGCAGGACTGAAATTTTTGATGTTTTTCTACTCCTCTCATGAGAACAAACAAGTCTCTAAAAGCATGAGTTTGCAACTACTTTACTTTTGGAGAAAATTCAAAACATTCATTATTCAATAGGGCCCAAACTATCAAAAACCAGCGGTTTGAATGAACACACATTTCTTGGTAGAATCATGCAGGACTGAAATTTTTGATGTTTTTCTACTCCTCTCATGAGCCCAAACAAGTCTCTAAAAGCATGAGTTTGCAACTACTTTACTTTTGGAGAAAATTCAAAACATTCACTATTCAATAGAGCCCAATAGCAAAAATCAGGTTTTGAATGAAGAATCACATTTCTTGGTAAAATCATGCAGGATTGAAATCTTTGATGTTTTTTTACTCCTCTCAACAGCCCAAACAAGTTTCTAAAAGGATGAGTTTGCAACTACTTTACTTTTGGAGAAAATTTAAAACATTCATTATTCAATAGGGCCCAAACTATCAAAAACCAGCGGTTTCAATGAACACACATTTCTTGGTAGAATCATGCAGGACTGAAATTTTTGATGTTTTTCTACTCCTCTCATGAGCCCAAACAAGTCTCTAAAAGGATGAGTTTGCAACTACTTTCCTTTTGGAGAAAATTCAAAACATTCATTATTCAATAGAGCCCAATAGCAAAAACCAGCGTTTTGAATGAAGAATCACATTTCTTGGTAGAATCATGCAGGATTGAAATTTTTGATGGTTTTTTACTCCTCTCAACAGCCCAAACAAGTTTCTAAAAGGATGAGTTTGCAACTACTTTACTTTTGAAGAAAATTCAAAACATTCATTATTCAATAGGGCCCAAACTATCAAAAACCAGCGGTTTCAATGAACACACATTTCTTGGTAGAATCATGCAGGACTGAAATTTTTGATGTTTTTCTACTCCTCTCATGAGCCCAAACAAGTCTCTAAAAGCATGAGTTTGCAACTACTTTACTTTTGGAGAAAATTCAAAACATTCATTATTCAATAGAGCCCAATAGCAAAAACCAGCGTTTTGAATGAAGAATCACATTTCTTGGTAGAATCATGCAGGATTGAAATTTTTGATGGTTTTTTACTCCTCTCAACAGCCCAAACAAGTTTCTAAAAGGATGAGTTTGCAACTACTTTACTTTTGGAGAAAATTCAAAACATTCATTATTCATTAGAGCCCAATAGCAAAAATCAGGTTTTGAATGAAGAATCACATTTCTTGGTAGAATCATGCAGGATTGAAATTTTTGATGGTTTTTTACTCCTCTCAACAGCCCAAACAAGTTTCTAAAAGGATGAGTTTGCAACTACTTTACTTTTGGAGAAAATTCAAAACATTCATTATTCAATAGGGCCCAAACTATCAAAAACCAGCGGTTTCAATGAACACACATTTCTTGGTAGAATCATGCAGGACTGAAATTTTTGATGTTTTTCTACTCCTCTCATGAGCCCAAACAAGTCTCTAAAAGCATGAGTTTGCAACTACTTTACTTCTGGAGAAAATTCAAAACATTCATTATTCAATAGAGCCCAATAGCAAAAACCAGCGTTTTGAATGAAGAATCACATTTCTTGGTAGAATCATGCAGGATTGAAATTTTTGATGGTTTTTTACTCCTCTCAACAGCCCAAACAAGTTTCTAAAAGGATGAGTTTGCAACTACTTTACTTTTGAAGAAAATTCAAAACATTCATTATTCAATAGGGCCCAAACTATCAAAAACCAGCGGTTTCAATGAACACACATTTCTTGGTAGAATCATGCAGGACTGAAATTTTTGATGTTTTTCTACTCCTCTCATGAGCCCAAACAAGTCTCTAAAAGCATGAGTTTGCAACTACTTTACTTTTGGAGAAAATTCAAAACATTCATTATTCAATAGAGCCCAATAGCAAAAACCAGCGTTTTGAATGAAGAATCACATTTCTTGGTAGAATCATGCAGGATTGAAATTTTTGATGGTTTTTTACTCCTCTCAACAGCCCAAACAAGTTTCTAAAAGGATGAGTTTGCAACTACTTTACTTTTGGAGAAAATTCAAAACATTCATTATTCAATAGAGCCCAATAGCAAAAATCAGGTTTTGAATGAAGAATCACATTTCTTGGTAGAATCATGCAGGATTGAAATTTTTGATGGTTTTTTACTCCTCTCAACAGCCCAAACAAGTTTCTAAAAGGATGAGTTTGCAACTACTTTACTTTTGGAGAAAATTCAAAACATTCATTATTCAATAGGGCCCAAACTATCAAAAACCAGCGGTTTCAATGAACACACATTTCTTGGTAGAATCATGCAGGATTGAAATTTTTGATGGTTTTTTACTCCTCTCAACAGCCCAAACAAGTTTCTAAAAGGATGAGTTTGCAACTACTTTACTTTTGGAGAAAATTCAAAACATTCATTATTCAATAGGGCCCAAACTATCAAAAACCAGCGGTTTCAATGAACACACATTTCTTGGTAGAATCATGCAGGACTGAAATTTTTGATGTTTTTCTACTCCTCTCATGAGAACAAACAAGTCTCTAAAAGCATGAGTTTGCAACTACTTTACTTTTGGAGAAAATTCAAAACATTCATTATTCAATAGGGCCCAAACTATCAAAAACCAGCGGTTTGAATGAACACACATTTCTTGGTAGAATCATGCAGGACTGAAATTTTTGATGTTTTTCTACTCCTCTCATGAGCCCAAACAAGTCTCTAAAAGCATGAGTTTGCAACTACTTTACTTTTGGAGAAAATTCAAAACATTCACTATTCAATAGAGCCCAATAGCAAAAATCAGGTTTTGAATGAAGAATCACATTTCTTGGTAAAATCATGCAGGATTGAAATTTTTGATGTTTTTTTACTCCTCTCAACAGCCCAAACAAGTTTCTAAAAGGATGAGTTTGCAACTACTTTACTTTTGGAGAAAATTTAAAACATTCATTATTCAATAGGGCCCAAACTATCAAAAACCAGCGGTTTCAATGAACACACATTTCTTGGTAGAATCATGCAGGACTGAAATTTTTGATGTTTTTCTACTCCTCTCATGAGCCCAAACAAGTCTCTAAAAGGATGAGTTTGCAACTACTTTACTTTTGGAGAAAATTCAAAACATTCATTATTCAATAGAGCCCAATAGCAAAAACCAGCGTTTTGAATGAAGAATCACATTTCTTGGTAGAATCATGCAGGATTGAAATTTTTGATGGTTTTTTACTCCTCTCAACAGCCCAAACAAGTTTCTAAAAGGATGAGTTTGCAACTACTTTACTTTTGAAGAAAATTCAAAACATTCATTATTCAATAGGGCCCAAACTATCAAAAACCAGCGGTTTCAATGAACACACATTTCTTGGTAGAATCATGCAGGACTGAAATTTTTGATGTTTTTCTACTCCTCTCATGAGCCCAAACAAGTCTCTAAAAGCATGAGTTTGCAACTACTTTACTTTTGGAGAAAATTCAAAACATTCATTATTCAATAGAGCCCAATAGCAAAAACCAGCGTTTTGAATGAAGAATCACATTTCTTGGTAGAATCATGCAGGATTGAAATTTTTGATGGTTTTTTACTCCTCTCAACAGCCCAAACAAGTTTCTAAAAGGATGAGTTTGCAACTACTTTACTTTTGGAGAAAATTCAAAACATTCATTATTCAATAGAGCCCAATAGCAAAAATCAGGTTTTGAATGAAGAATCACATTTCTTGGTAGAATCATGCAGGATTGAAATTTTTGATGGTTTTTTACTCCTCTCAACAGCCCAAACAAGTTTCTAAAAGGATGAGTTTGCAACTACTTTACTTTTGGAGAAAATTCAAAACATTCATTATTCAATAGGGCCCAAACTATCAAAAACCAGCGGTTTCAATGAACACACATTTCTTGGTAGAATCATGCAGGACTGAAATTTTTGATGTTTTTCTACTCCTCTCATGAGCCCAAACAAGTCTCTAAAAGCATGAGTTTGCAACTACTTTACTTCTGGAGAAAATTCAAAACATTCATTATTCAATAGAGCCCAATAGCAAAAACCAGCGTTTTGAATGAAGAATCACATTTCTTGGTAGAATCATGCAGGATTGAAATTTTTGATGGGTTTTTACTCCTCTCAACAGCCCAAACAAGTTTCTAAAAGGATGAGTTTGCAACTACTTTACTTTTGGAGAAAATTCAAAACATTCATTATTCAATAGGGCCCAAACTATCAAAAACCAGCGGTTTGAATGAACACACATTTCTTGGTAGAATCATGCAGGACTGAAATTTTTGATGTTTTTCTACTCCTCTCATGAGAACAAACAAGTCTCTAAAAGCATGAGTTTGCAACTACTTTACTTTTGGAGAAAATTCAAAACATTCATTATTCAATAGGGCCCAAACTATCAAAAACCAGCGGTTTGAATGAACACACATTTCTTGGTAGAATCATGCAGGACTGAAATTTTTGATGTTTTTCTACTCCTCTCATGAGCCCAAACAAGTCTCTAAAAGCATGAGTTTGCAACTACTTTACTTTTGGAGAAAATTCAAAACATTCACTATTCAATAGAGCCCAATAGCAAAAATCAGGTTTTGAATGAAGAATCACATTTCTTGGTAAAATCATGCAGGATTGAAATTTTTGATGTTTTTTTACTCCTCTCAACAGCCCAAACAAGTTTCTAAAAGGATGAGTTTGCAACTACTTTACTTTTGGAGAAAATTTAAAACATTCATTATTCAATAGGGCCCAAACTATCAAAAACCAGCGGTTTCAATGAACACACATTTCTTGGTAGAATCATGCAGGACTGAAATTTTTGATGTTTTTCTACTCCTCTCATGAGCCCAAACAAGTCTCTAAAAGGATGAGTTTGCAACTACTTTACTTTTGGAGAAAATTCAAAACATTCATTATTCAATAGAGCCCAATAGCAAAAACCAGCGTTTTGAATGAAGAATCACATTTCTTGGTAGAATCATGCAGGATTGAAATTTTTGATGGTTTTTTACTCCTCTCAACAGCCCAAACAAGTTTCTAAAAGGATGAGTTTGCAACTACTTTACTTTTGAAGAAAATTCAAAACATTCATTATTCAATAGGGCCCAAACTATCAAAAACCAGCGGTTTCAATGAACACACATTTCTTGGTAGAATCATGCAGGACTGAAATTTTTGATGTTTTTCTACTCCTCTCATGAGCCCAAACAAGTCTCTAAAAGCATGAGTTTGCAACTACTTTACTTTTGGAGAAAATTCAAAACATTCATTATTCAATAGAGCCCAATAGCAAAAACCAGCGTTTTGAATGAAGAATCACATTTCTTGGTAGAATCATGCAGGATTGAAATTTTTGATGGTTTTTTACTCCTCTCAACAGCCCAAACAAGTTTCTAAAAGGATGAGTTTGCAACTACTTTACTTTTGGAGAAAATTCAAAACATTCATTATTCAATAGGGCCCAAACTATCAAAAACCAGCCATTTCAATGAACACACGTCTTGGTAGAATCATGCAGGACTGAAATTTTTGATGTTTTTCTACTCATCTCATGAGCCCAAACAAGTCTCTAAAAGCATGAGTTTGCAACTACTTTACTTTTGGAGAAAATTCAAAACATTCACTATTCAATAGAGCCCAATAGCAAAAATCAGGTTTTGAATGAAGAATCACATTTCTTGGTAAAATCATGCAGGATTGAAATTTTTGATGGTTTTTTACTCCTCTCAACAGCCCAAACAAGTTTCTAAAAGCATGAGTTTGCAACTACTTTACTTTTGGAGTAAATTCAAAACATTCATTAACCAATAGGGCCCAAACTATCAAAAACCAGCGGTTTCAATGAACACACATTTCTTGGTAGAATCATGCAGGACTGAAATTTTTGATGTTTTTCTACTCCTCTCATGAGCCCAAACAAGTCTCTAAAAGCATGAGTTTGCAACTACTTTACTTTTGGAGAAAATTCAAAACATTCATTATTCAATAGAGCCCAATAGCAAAAACCAGCGTTTTGAATGAAGAATCACATTTCTTGGTAGAATCATGCAGGATTGAAATTTTTGATGGTTTTTTACTCCTCTCAACAGCCCAAACAAGTTTCTAAAAGGATGAGTTTGCAACTACTTTACTTTTGGAGAAAATTTAAAACATTCATTATTCAATAGGGCCCAAACTATCAAAAACCAGCGGTTTCAATGAACACACATTTCTTGGTAGAATCATGCAGGACTGAAATTTTTGATGTTTTTCTACTCCTCTCATGAGCCCAAACAAGTCTCTAAAAGCATGAGTTTGCAACTTCTTTACTTTTGGAGAAAATTCAAAACATTCATTATTCAATAGGGCCCAAACTATCAAAAACCAGCGGTTTGAATGAACACACATTTCTTGGTAGAATCATGCAGGACTGAAATTTTTGATGTTTTTCTACTCCTCTCATGAGCCCAAACAAGTCTCTAAAAGCATGAGTTTGCAACTACTTTACTTTTGGAGAAAATTCAAAACATTCATTATTCAATAGAGCCCAATAGCAAAAACCAGCGTTTTGAATGAAGAATCACATTTCTTGGTAGAATCATGCAGGATTGAAATTTTTGATGGTTTTTTACTCCTCTCAACAGCCCAAACAAGTTTCTAAAAGGATGAGTTTGCAACTACTTTACTTTTGGAGAAAATTCAAAACATTCATTATTCAATAGGGCCCAAACTATCAAAAACCAGCCATTTCAATGAACACACATGTCTTGGTAGAATCATGCAGGACTGAAATTTTTGATGTTTTTCTACTCATCTCATGAGCCCAAACAAGTCTCTAAAAGCATGAGTTTGCAACTACTTTACTTTTGGAGAAAATTCAAAACATTCACTATTCAATAGAGCCCAATAGCAAAAATCAGGTTTTGAATGAAGAATCACATTTCTTGGTAAAATCATGCAGGATTGAAATTTTTGATGGTTTTTTACTCCTCTCAACAGCCCAAACAAGTTTCTAAAAGGATGAGTTTGCAACTACTTTACTTTTGGAGAAAATTCAAAACATTCATTATTCAATAGGGCCCAAACTATCAAAAACCAGCGGTTTCAATGAACACACATTTCTTGGTAGAATCATGCAGGACTGAAATTTTTGATGTTTTTCTACTCCTCTCATGAGCCCAAACTAGTCTCTAAAAGCATGAGTTTGCAACTACTTTACTTTTGGAGAAAATTCAAAACATTCACTATTCAATAGAGCCCAATAGCAAAAATCAGGTTTTGAATGAAGAATCACATTTCTTGGTAAAATCATGCAGGATTGAAATTTTTGATGGTTTTTTACTCCTCTCAACAGCCCAAACAAGTTTCTAAAAGGATGAGTTTGCAACTACTTTACTTTTGGAGAAAATTCAAAACATTCATTATTCAATAGGGCCCAAACTATCAAAAACCAGCGGTTTGAATGAACACACATTTCTTGGTAGAATCATGCAGGACTGAAATTTTTGATGTTTTTCTACTCCTCTCATGAGAACAAACAAGTCTCTAAAAGCATGAGTTTGCAACTACTTTACTTTTGGAGAAAATTCAAAACATTCATTATTCAATAGGGCCCAAACTATCAAAAACCAGCGGTTTGAATGAACACACATTTCTTGGTAGAATCATGCAGGACTGAAATTTTTGATGTTTTTCTACTCCTCTCATGAGCCCAAACAAGTCTCTAAAAGCATGAGTTTGCAACTACTTTACTTTTGGAGAAAATTCAAAACATTCACTATTCAATAGAGCCCAATAGCAAAAATCAGGTTTTGAATGAAGAATCACATTTCTTGGTAAAATCATGCAGGATTGAAATTTTTGATGTTTTTTTACTCCTCTCAACAGCCCAAACAAGTTTCTAAAAGGATGAGTTTGCAACTACTTTACTTTTGGAGAAAATTTAAAACATTCATTATTCAATAGGGCCCAAACTATCAAAAACCAGCGGTTTCAATGAACACACATTTCTTGGTAGAATCATGCAGGACTGAAATTTTTGATGTTTTTCTACTCCTCTCATGAGCCCAAACAAGTCTCTAAAAGGATGAGTTTGCAACTACTTTACTTTTGGAGAAAATTCAAAACATTCATTATTCAATAGAGCCCAATAGCAAAAACCAGCGTTTTGAATGAAGAATCACATTTCTTGGTAGAATCATGCAGGATTGAAATTTTTGATGGTTTTTTACTCCTCTCAACAGCCCAAACAAGTTTCTAAAAGGATGAGTTTGCAACTACTTTACTTTTGAAGAAAATTCAAAACATTCATTATTCAATAGGGCATAAACTATCAAAAACCAGCGGTTTCAATGAACACACATTTCTTGGTAGAATCATGCAGGACTGAAATTTTTGATGTTTTTCTACTCCTCTCATGAGCCCAAACAAGTCTCTAAAAGCATGAGTTTGCAACTACTTTACTTTTGGAGAAAATTCAAAACATTCATTATTCAATAGAGCCCAATAGCAAAAACCAGCGTTTTGAATGAAGAATCACATTTCTTGGTAGAATCATGCAGGATTGAAATTTTTGATGGTTTTTTACTCCTCTCAACAGCCCAAACAAGTTTCTAAAAGGATGAGTTTGCAACTACTTTACTTTTGGAGAAAATTCAAAACATTCATTATTCAATAGAGCCCAATAGCAAAAATCAGGTTTTGAATGAAGAATCACATTTCTTGGTAGAATCATGCAGGATTGAAATTTTTGATGGTTTTTTACTCCTCTCAACAGCCCAAACAAGTTTCTAAAAGGATGAGTTTGCAACTACTTTACTTTTGGAGAAAATTCAAAACATTCATTATTCAATAGGGCCCAAACTATCAAAAACCAGCGGTTTCAATGAACACACATTTCTTGGTAGAATCATGCAGGACTGAAATTTTTGATGTTTTTCTACTCCTCTCATGAGCCCAAACAAGTCTCTAAAAGCATGAGTTTGCAACTACTTTACTTCTGGAGAAAATTCAAAACATTCATTATTCAATAGAGCCCAATAGCAAAAACCAGCGTTTTGAATGAAGAATCACATTTCTTGGTAGAATCATGCAGGATTGAAATTTTTGATGGTTTTTTACTCCTCTCAACAGCCCAAACAAGTTTCTAAAAGGATGAGTTTGCAACTACTTTACTTTTGGAGAAAATTCAAAACATTCATTATTCAATAGGGCCCAAACTATCAAAAACCAGCGGTTTGAATGAACACACATTTCTTGGTAGAATCATGCAGGACTGAAATTTTTGATGTTTTTCTACTCCTCTCATGAGAACAAACAAGTCTCTAAAAGCATGAGTTTGCAACTACTTTACTTTTGGAGAAAATTCAAAACATTCATTATTCAATAGGGCCCAAACTATCAAAAACCAGCGGTTTGAATGAACACACATTTCTTGGTAGAATCATGCAGGACTGAAATTTTTGATGTTTTTCTACTCCTCTCATGAGCCCAAACAAGTCTCTAAAAGCATGAGTTTGCAACTACTTTACTTTTGGAGAAAATTCAAAACATTCACTATTCAATAGAGCCCAATAGCAAAAATCAGGTTTTGAATGAAGAATCACATTTCTTGGTAAAATCATGCAGGATTGAAATTTTTGATGTTTTTTTACTCCTCTCAACAGCCCAAACAAGTTTCTAAAAGGATGAGTTTGCAACTACTTTACTTTTGGAGAAAATTTAAAACATTCATTATTCAATAGGGCCCAAACTATCAAAAACCAGCGGTTTCAATGAACACACATTTCTTGGTAGAATCATGCAGGACTGAAATTTTTGATGTTTTTCTACTCCTCTCATGAGCCCAAACAAGTCTCTAAAAGGATGAGTTTGCAACTACTTTACTTTTGGAGAAAATTCAAAACATTCATTATTCAATAGAGCCCAATAGCAAAAACCAGCGTTTTGAATGAAGAATCACATTTCTTGGTAGAATCATGCAGGATTGAAATTTTTGATGGTTTTTTACTCCTCTCAACAGCCCAAACAAGTTTCTAAAAGGATGAGTTTGCAACTACTTTACTTTTGAAGAAAATTCAAAACATTCATTATTCAATAGGGCCCAAACTATCAAAAACCAGCGGTTTCAATGAACACACATTTCTTGGTAGAATCATGCAGGACTGAAATTTTTGATGTTTTTCTACTCCTCTCATGAGCCCAAACAAGTCTCTAAAAGCATGAGTTTGCAACTACTTTACTTTTGGAGAAAATTCAAAACATTCATTATTCAATAGAGCCCAATAGCAAAAACCAGCGTTTTGAATGAAGAATCACATTTCTTGGTAGAATCATGCAGGATTGAAATTTTTGATGGTTTTTTACTCCTCTCAACAGCCCAAACAAGTTTCTAAAAGGATGAGTTTGCAACTACTTTACTTTTGGAGAAAATTCAAAACATTCATTATTCAATAGGGCCCAAACTATCAAAAACCAGCCGTTTCAATGAACACACGTCTTGGTAGAATCATGCAGGACTGAAATTTTTGATGTTTTTCTACTCATCTCATGAGCCCAAACAAGTCTCTAAAAGCATGAGTTTGCAACTACTTTACTTTTGGAGAAAATTCAAAACATTCACTATTCAATAGAGCCCAATAGCAAAAATCAGGTTTTGAATGAAGAATCACATTTCTTGGTAAAATCATGCAGGATTGAAATTTTTGATGGTTTTTTACTCCTCTCAACAGCCCAAACAAGTTTCTAAAAGCATGAGTTTGCAACTACTTTACTTTTGGAGTAAATTCAAAACATTCATTAACCAATAGGGCCCAAACTATCAAAAACCAGCGGTTTCAATGAACACACATTTCTTGGTAGAATCATGCAGGACTGAAATTTTTGATGTTTTTCTACTCCTCTCATGAGCCCAAACAAGTCTCTAAAAGCATGAGTTTGCAACTACTTTACTTTTGGAGAAAATTCAAAACATTCATTATTCAATAGAGCCCAATAGCAAAAACCAGCGTTTTGAATGAAGAATCACATTTCTTGGTAGAATCATGCAGGATTGAAATTTTTGATGGTTTTTTACTCCTCTCAACAGCCCAAACAAGTTTCTAAAAGGATGAGTTTGCAACTACTTTACTTTTGGAGAAAATTTAAAACATTCATTATTCAATAGGGCCCAAACTATCAAAAACCAGCGGTTTCAATGAACACACATTTCTTGGTAGAATCATGCAGGACTGAAATTTTTGATGTTTTTCTACTCCTCTCATGAGCCCAAACAAGTCTCTAAAAGCATGAGTTTGCAACTACTTTACTTTTGGAGAAAATTCAAAACATTCATTATTCAATAGGGCCCAAACTATCAAAAACCAGCGGTTTGAATGAACACACATTTCTTGGTAGAATCATGCAGGACTGAAATTTTTGATGTTTTTCTACTCCTCTCATGAGCCCAAACAAGTCTCTAAAAGCATGAGTTTGCAACTACTTTACTTTTGGAGAAAATTCAAAACATTCATTATTCAATAGAGCCCAATAGCAAAAACCAGCGTTTTGAATGAAGAATCACATTTCTTGGTAGAATCATGCAGGATTGAAATTTTTGATGGTTTTTTACTCCTCTCAACAGCCCAAACAAGTTTCTAAAAGGATGAGTTTGCAACTACTTTACTTTTGGAGAAAATTCAAAACATTCATTATTCAATAGGGCCCAAACTATCAAAAACCAGCCATTTCAATGAACACACATGTCTTGGTAGAATCATGCAGGACTGAAATTTTTGATGTTTTTCTACTCATCTCATGAGCCCAAACAAGTCTCTAAAAGCATGAGTTTGCAACTACTTTACTTTTGGAGAAAATTCAAAACATTCACTATTCAATAGAGCCCAATAGCAAAAATCAGGTTTTGAATGAAGAATCACATTTCTTGGTAAAATCATGCAGGATTGAAATTTTTGATGGTTTTTTACTCCTCTCAACAGCCCAAACAAGTTTCTAAAAGGATGAGTTTGCAACTACTTTACTTTTGGAGAAAATTCAAAACATTCATTATTCAATAGGGCCCAAACTATCAAAAACCAGCGGTTTCAATGAACACACATTTCTTGGTAGAATCATGCAGGACTGAAATTTTTGATGTTTTTCTACTCCTCTCATGAGCCCAAACTAGTCTCTAAAAGCATGAGTTTGCAACTACTTTACTTTTGGAGAAAATTCAAAACATTCACTATTCAATAGAGCCCAATAGCAAAAATCAGGTTTTGAATGAAGAATCACATTTCTTGGTAAAATCATGCAGGATTGAAATTTTTGATGGTTTTTTACTCCTCTCAACAGCCCAAACAAGTTTCTAAAAGGATGAGTTTGCAACTACTTTACTTTTGGAGAAAATTCAAAACATTCATTATTCAATAGGGCCCAAACTATCAAAAACCAGCGGTTTGAATGAACACACATTTCTTGGTAGAATCATGCAGGACTGAAATTTTTGATGTTTTTCTACTCCTCTCATGAGAACAAACAAGTCTCTAAAAGCATGAGTTTGCAACTACTTTACTTTTGGAGAAAATTCAAAACATTCATTATTCAATAGGGCCCAAACTATCAAAAACCAGCGGTTTGAATGAACACACATTTCTTGGTAGAATCATGCAGGACTGAAATTTTTGATGTTTTTCTACTCCTCTCATGAGCCCAAACAAGTCTCTAAAAGCATGAGTTTGCAACTACTTTACTTTTGGAGAAAATTCAAAACATTCACTATTCAATAGAGCCCAATAGCAAAAATCAGGTTTTGAATGAAGAATCACATTTCTTGGTAAAATCATGCAGGATTGAAATTTTTGATGTTTTTTTACTCCTCTCAACAGCCCAAACAAGTTTCTAAAAGGATGAGTTTGCAACTACTTTACTTTTGGAGAAAATTTAAAACATTCATTATTCAATAGGGCCCAAACTATCAAAAACCAGCGGTTTCAATGAACACACATTTCTTGGTAGAATCATGCAGGACTGAAATTTTTGATGTTTTTCTACTCCTCTCATGAGCCCAAACAAGTCTCTAAAAGGATGAGTTTGCAACTACTTTACTTTTGGAGAAAATTCAAAACATTCATTATTCAATAGAGCCCAATAGCAAAAACCAGCGTTTTGAATGAAGAATCACATTTCTTGGTAGAATCATGCAGGATTGAAATTTTTGATGGTTTTTTACTCCTCTCAACAGCCCAAACAAGTTTCTAAAAGGATGAGTTTGCAACTACTTTACTTTTGAAGAAAATTCAAAACATTCATTATTCAATAGGGCCCAAACTATCAAAAACCAGCGGTTTCAATGAACACACATTTCTTGGTAGAATCATGCAGGACTGAAATTTTTGATGTTTTTCTACTCCTCTCATGAGCCCAAACAAGTCTCTAAAAGCATGAGTTTGCAACTACTTTACTTTTGGAGAAAATTCAAAACATTCATTATTCAATAGAGCCCAATAGCAAAAACCAGCGTTTTGAATGAAGAATCACATTTCTTGGTAGAATCATGCAGGATTGAAATTTTTGATGGTTTTTTACTCCTCTCAACAGCCCAAACAAGTTTCTAAAAGGATGAGTTTGCAACTACTTTACTTTTGGAGAAAATTCAAAACATTCATTATTCAATAGAGCCCAATAGCAAAAATCAGGTTTTGAATGAAGAATCACATTTCTTGGTAGAATCATGCAGGATTGAAATTTTTGATGGTTTTTTACTCCTCTCAACAGCCCAAACAAGTTTCTAAAAGGATGAGTTTGCAACTACTTTACTTTTGGAGAAAATTCAAAACATTCATTATTCAATAGGGCCCAAACTATCAAAAACCAGCGGTTTCAATGAACACACATTTCTTGGTAGAATCATGCAGGACTGAAATTTTTGATGTTTTTCTACTCCTCTCATGAGCCCAAACAAGTCTCTAAAAGCATGAGTTTGCAACTACTTTACTTCTGGAGAAAATTCAAAACATTCATTATTCAATAGAGCCCAATAGCAAAAACCAGCGTTTTGAATGAAGAATCACATTTCTTGGTAGAATCATGCAGGATTGAAATTTTTGATGGTTTTTTACTCCTCTCAACAGCCCAAACAAGTTTCTAAAAGGATGAGTTTGCAACTACTTTACTTTTGGAGAAAATTCAAAACATTCATTATTCAATAGGGCCCAAACTATCAAAAACCAGCGGTTTGAATGAACACACATTTCTTGGTAGAATCATGCAGGACTGAAATTTTTGATGTTTTTCTACTCCTCTCATGAGAACAAACAAGTCTCTAAAAGCATGAGTTTGCAACTACTTTACTTTTGGAGAAAATTCAAAACATTCATTATTCAATAGGGCCCAAACTATCAAAAACCAGCGGTTTGAATGAACACACATTTCTTGGTAGAATCATGCAGGACTGAAATTTTTGATGTTTTTCTACTCCTCTCATGAGCCCAAACAAGTCTCTAAAAGCATGAGTTTGCAACTACTTTACTTTTGGAGAAAATTCAAAACATTCACTATTCAATAGAGCCCAATAGCAAAAATCAGGTTTTGAATGAAGAATCACATTTCTTGGTAAAATCATGCAGGATTGAAATTTTTGATGTTTTTTTACTCCTCTCAACAGCCCAAACAAGTTTCTAAAAGGATGAGTTTGCAACTACTTTACTTTTGGAGAAAATTTAAAACATTCATTATTCAATAGGGCCCAAACTATCAGCGGTTTCAATGAACACACATTTCTTGGTAGAATCATGCAGGACTGAAATTTTTGATGTTTTTCTACTCCTCTCATGAGCCCAAACAAGTCTCTAAAAGCATGAGTTTGCAACTACTTTACTTTTGGAGAAAATTCAAAACATTCATTATTCAATAGAGCCCAATAGCAAAAACCAGCGTTTTGAATGAAGAATCACATTTCTTGGTAGAATCCTGCAGGATTGAAATTTTTGATGGTTTTTTACTCCTCTCAACAGCCCAAACAAGTTTCTAAAAGGATGAGTTTGCAACTACTTTACTTTTGGAGAAAATTCAAAACATTCATTATTCAATAGAGCCCAATAGCAAAAATCAGGTTTTGAATGAAGAATCACATTTCTTGGTAGAATCATGCAGGATTGAAATTTTTGATGGTTTTTTACTCCTCTCAACAGCCCAAACAAGTTTCTAAAAGGATGAGTTTGCAACTACTTTACTTTTGGAGAAAATTCAAAACATTCATTATTCAATAGGGCCCAAACTATCAAAAACCAGCGGTTTCAATGAACACACATTTCTTGGTAGAATCATGCAGGATTGAAATTTTTGATGGTTTTTTACTCCTCTCAACAGCCCAAACAAGTTTCTAAAAGCATGAGTTTGCAACTACTTTACTTTTGGAGAAAATTCAAAACATTCATTATTCAATAGGGCCCAAACTATCAAAAACCAGCGGTTTGAATGAACACACATTTCTTGGTAGAATCATGCAGGACTGAAATTTTTGATGTTTTTCTACTCCTCTCATGAGAACAAACAAGTCTCTAAAAGCATGAGTTTGCAACTACTTTACTTTTGGAGAAAATTCAAAACATTCATTATTCAATAGGGCCCAAACTATCAAAAACCAGCGGTTTGAATGAACACACATTTCTTGGTAGAATCATGCAGGACTGAAATTTTTGATGTTTTTCTACTCCTCTCATGAGCCCAAACAAGTCTCTAAAAGCATGAGTTTGCAACTACTTTACTTTTGGAGAAAATTCAAAACATTCACTATTCAATAGAGCCCAATAGCAAAAATCAGGTTTTGAATGAAGAATCACATTTCTTGGTAAAATCATGCAGGATTGAAATTTTTGATGTTTTTTTACTCCTCTCAACAGCCCAAACAAGTTTCTAAAAGGATGAGTTTGCAACTACTTAACTTTTGGAGAAAATTTAAAACATTCATTATTCAATAGGGCCCAAACTATCAAAAACCAGCGGTTTCAATGAACACACATTTCTTGGTAGAATCATGCAGGACTGAAATTTTTGATGTTTTTCTACTCCTCTCATGAGCCCAAACAAGTCTCTAAAAGGATGAGTTTGCAACTACTTTACTTTTGGAGAAAATTCAAAACATTCATTATTCAATAGAGCCCAATAGCAAAAACCAGCGTTTTGAATGAAGAATCACATTTCTTGGTAGAATCATGCAGGATTGAAATTTTTGATGGTTTTTTACTCCTCTCAACAGCCCAAACAAGTTTCTAAAAGGATGAGTTTGCAACTACTTTACTTTTGAAGAAAATTCAAAACATTCATTATTCAATAGGGCCCAAACTATCAAAAACCAGCGGTTTCAATGAACACACATTTCTTGGTAGAATCATGCAGGACTGAAATTTTTGATGTTTTTCTACTCCTCTCATGAGACCAAACAAGTCTCTAAAAGCATGAGTTTGCAACTACTTTACTTTTGGAGAAAATTCAAAACATTCATTATTCAATAGAGCCCAATAGCAAAAACCAGCGTTTTGAATGAAGAATCACATTTCTTGGTAGAATCAAGCAGGATTGAAATTTTTGATGGTTTTTTACTCCTCTCAACAGCCCAAACAAGTTTCTAAAAGGATGAGTTTGCAACTACTTTACTTTTGGAGAAAATTCAAAACATTCATTATTCAATAGAGCCCAATAGCAAAAATCAGGTTTTGAATGAAGAATCACATTTCTTGGTAGAATCATGCAGGATTGAAATTTTTGATGGTTTTTTACTCCTCTCAACAGCCCAAACAAGTTTCTAAAAGGATGAGTTTGCAACTACTTTACTTTTGGAGAAAATTCAAAACATTCATTATTCAATAGGGCCCAAACTATCAAAAACCAGCGGTTTCAATGAACACACATTTCTTGGTAGAATCATGCAGGACTGAAATTTTTGATGTTTTTCTACTCCTCTCATGAGCCCAAACAAGTCTCTAAAAGCATGAGTTTGCAACTACTTTACTTCTGGAGAAAATTCAAAACATTTATTATTCAATAGAGCCCAATAGCAAAAACCAGCGTTTTGAATGAAGAATCACATTTCTTGGTAGAATCATGCAGGATTGAAATTTTTGATGGTTTTTTACTCCTCTCAACAGCCCAAACAAGTTTCTAAAAGGATGAGTTTGCAACTACTTTACTTTTGGAGAAAATTCAAAACATTCATTATTCAATAGGGCCCAAACTATCAAAAACCAGCGGTTTGAATGAACACACATTTCTTGGTAGAATCATGCAGGACTGAAATTTTTGATGTTTTTCTACTCCTCTCATGAGAACAAACAAGTCTCTAAAAGCATGAGTTTGCAACTACTTTACTTTTGGAGAAAATTCAAAACATTCATTATTCAATAGGGCCCAAACTATCAAAAACCAGCGGTTTGAATGAACACACATTTCTTGGTACAATCATGCAGGAATGAAATTTTTGATGTTTTTCTACTCCTCTCATGAGCCCAAACAAGTCTCTAAAAGCATGAGTTTGCAACTACTTTACTTTTGGAGAAAATTCAAAACATTCACTATTCAATAGAGCCCAATAGCAAAAATCAGGTTTTGAATGAAGAATCACATTTCTTGGTAAAATCATGCAGGATTGAAATTTTTGATGTTTTTTTACTCCTCTCAACAGCCCAAACAAGTTTCTAAAAGGATGAGTTTGCAACTACTTTACTTTTGGAGAAAATTTAAAACATTCATTATTCAATAGGGCCCAAACTATCAAAAACCAGCGGTTTCAATGAACACACATTTCTTGGTAGAATCATGCAGGACTGAAATTTTTGATGTTTTTCTACTCCTCTCATGAGCCCAAACAAGTCTCTAAAAGCATGAGTTTGCAACTACTTTACTTTTGGAGAAAATTCAAAACATTCATTATTCAATAGAGCCCAATAGCAAAAACCAGCGTTTTGAATGAAGAATCACATTTCTTGGTAGAATCATGCAGGATTGAAATTTTTGATGGTTTTTTACTCCTCTCAACAGCCCAAACAAGTTTCTAAAAGGATGAGTTTGCAACTACTTTACTTTTGAAGAAAATTCAAAACATTCATTATTCAATAGGGCCCAAACTATCAAAAACCAGCGGTTTCAATGAACACACATTTCTTGGTAGAATCATGCAGGACTGAAATTTTTGATGTTTTTCTACTCCTCTCATGAGCCCAAACAAGTCTCTAAAAGCATGAGTTTGCAACTACTTTACTTTTGGAGAAAATTCAAAACATTCATTATTCAATAGAGCCCAATAGCAAAAACCAGCGTTTTGAATGAAGAATCACATTTCTTGGTAGAATCATGCAGGATTGAAATTTTTGATGGTTTTTTACTCCTCTCAACAGCCCAAACAAGTTTCTAAAAGGATGAGTTTGCAACTACTTTACTTTTGGAGAAAATTCAAAACATTCATTATTCAATAGGGCCCAAACTATCAAAAACCAGCCGTTTCAATGAACACACGTCTTGGTAGAATCATGCAGGACTGAAATTTTTGATGTTTTTCTACTCATCTCATGAGCCCAAACAAGTCTCTAAAAGCATGAGTTTGCAACTACTTTACTTTTGGAGAAAATTCAAAACATTCACTATTCAATAGAGCCCAATAGCAAAAATCAGGTTTTGAATGAAGAATCACATTTCTTGGTAAAATCATGCAGGATTGAAATTTTTGATGGTTTTTTACTCCTCTCAACAGCCCAAACAAGTTTCTAAAAGCATGAGTTTGCAACTACTTTACTTTTGGAGTAAATTCAAAACATTCATTAACCAATAGGGCCCAAACTATCAAAAACCAGCGGTTTCAATGAACACACATTTCTTGGTAGAATCATGCAGGACTGAAATTTTTGATGTTTTTCTACTCCTCTCATGAGCCCAAACAAGTCTCTAAAAGCATGAGTTTGCAACTACTTTACTTTTGGAGAAAATTCAAAACATTCATTATTCAATAGAGCCCAATAGCAAAAACCAGCGTTTTGAATGAAGAATCACATTTCTTGGTAGAATCATGCAGGATTGAAATTTTTGATGGTTTTTTACTCCTCTCAACAGCCCAAACAAGTTTCTAAAAGGATGAGTTTGCAACTACTTTACTTTTGGAGAAAATTCAAAACATTCATTATTCAATAGGGCCCAAACTATCAAAAACCAGCGGTTTCAATGAACACACATTTCTTGGTAGAATCATGCAGGACTGAAATTTTTGATGTTTTTCTACTCCTCTCATGAGCCCAAACAAGTCTCTAAAAGCATGAGTTTGCAACTACTTTACTTTTGGAGAAAATTCAAAACATTCATTATTCAATAGGGCCCAAACTATCAAAAACCAGCGGTTTGAATGAACACACATTTCTTGGTAGAATCATGCAGGACTGAAATTTTTGATGTTTTTCTACTCCTCTCATGAGCCCAAACAAGTCTCTAAAAGCATGAGTTTGCAACTACTTTACTTTTGGAGAAAATTCAAAACATTCATTATTCAATAGAGCCCAATAGCAAAAACCAGCGTTTTGAATGAAGAATCACATTTCTTGGTAGAATCATGCAGGATTGAAATTTTTGATGGTTTTTTACTCCTCTCAACAGCCCAAACAAGTTTCTAAAAGGATGAGTTTGCAACTACTTTACTTTTGGAGAAAATTCAAAACATTCATTATTCAATAGGGCCCAAACTATCAAAAACCAGCCGTTTCAATGAACACACATGTCTTGGTAGAATCATGCAGGACTGAAATTTTTGATGTTTTTCTACTCATCTCATGAGCCCAAACAAGTCTCTAAAAGCATGAGTTTGCAACTACTTTACTTTTGGAGAAAATTCAAAACATTCACTATTCAATAGAGCCCAATAGCAAAAATCAGGTTTTGAATGAAGAATCACATTTCTTGGTAAAATCATGCAGGATTGAAATTTTTGATGGTTTTTTACTCCTCTCAACAGCCCAAACAAGTTTCTAAAAGGATGAGTTTGCAACTACTTTACTTTTGGAGAAAATTCAAAACATTCATTATTCAATAGGGCCCAAACTATCAAAAACCAGCGGTTTCAATGAACACACATTTCTTGGTAGAATCATGCAGGACTGAAATTTTTGATGTTTTTCTACTCCTCTCATGAGCCCAAACAAGTCTCTAAAAGCATGAGTTTGCAAATACTTTACTTTTGGAGAAAATTCAAAACATTCATTATTCAATAGAGCCCAATAGCAAAAACCAGCGTTTTGAATGAAGAATCACATTTCTTGGTAGAATCATGCAGGATTGAAATTTTTGATGGTTTTTTACTCCTCTCAACAGCCCAAACAAGTTTCTAAAAGGATGAGTTTGCAACTACTTTACTTTTGGAGAAAATTCAAAACATTCATTATTCAATAGGGCCCAAACTATCAAAAACCAGCGGTTTCAATGAACACACATTTCTTGGTAGAATCATGCAGGACTGAAATTTTTGATGTTTTTCTACTCCTCTCATGAGCCCAAACAAGTCTCTAAAAGCATGAGTTTGCAACTACTTTACTTTTGGAGAAAATTCAAAACATTCATTATTCAATAGAGCCCAATAGCAAAAACCAGCGTTTTGAATGAAGAATCACATTTCTTGGTAGAATCATGCAGGATTGAAATTTTTGATGGTTTTTTACTCCTCTCAACAGCCCAAACAAGTTTCTAAAAGGATGAGTTTGCAACTACTTTACTTTTGGAGAAAATTCAAAACATTCATTATTCAATAGGGCCCAAACTATCAAAAACCAGCGGTTTCAATGAACACACATTTCTTGGTAGAATCATGCAGGACTGAAATTTTTGATGTTTTTCTACTCCTCTCATGAGCCCAAACAAGTCTCTAAAAGCATGAGTTTGCAACTACTTTACTTTTGGAGAAAATTCAAAACATTCATTATTCAATAGAGCCCAATAGCAAAAACCAGCGTTTTGAATGAAGAATCACATTTCTTGGTAGAATCATGCAGGATTGAAATTTTTGATGGTTTTTTACTCCTCTCAACAGCCCAAACAAGTTTCTAAAAGGATGAGTTTGCAACTACTTTACTTTTGGAGAAAATTCAAAACATTCATTATTCAATAGGGCCCAAACTATCAAAAACCAGCGGTTTCAATGAACACACATTTCTTGGTAGAATCATGCAGGACTGAAATTTTTGATGTTTTTCTACTCCTCTCATGAGCCCAAACAAGTCTCTAAAAGCATGAGTTTGCAACTACTTTACTTTTGGAGAAAATTCAAAACATTCATTATTCAATAGAGCCCAATAGCAAAAACCAGCGTTTTGAATGAAGAATCACATTTCTTGGTAGAATCATGCAGGATTGAAATTTTTGATGTTTTTTTACTCCTCTCAACAGCCCAAACAAGTTTCTAAAAGGATGAGTTTGCAACTACTTTACTTTTGGAGAAAATTCAAAACATTCATTATTCAATAGGGCCCAAACTATCAAAAACCAGCGGTTTCAATGAACACACATTTCTTGGTAGAATCATGCAGGACTGAAATTTTTGATGTTTTTCTACTCCTCTCATGAGCCCAAACAAGTCTCTAAAAGCATGAGTTTGCAACTACTTTACTTTTGGAGAAAATTCAAAACATTCATTATTCAATAGGGCCCAAACTATCAAAAACCAGCGGTTTGAATGAACACACATTTCTTGGTAGAATCATGCAGGACTGAAATTTTTGATGTTTTTCTACTCCTCTCATGAGCCCAAACAAGTCTCTAAAAGCATGAGTTTGCAACTACTTTACTTTTGGAGAAAATTCAAAACATTCATTATTCAATAGAGCCCAATAGCAAAAACCAGCGTTTTGAATGAAGAATCACATTTCTTGGTAGAATCATGCAGGATTGAAATTTTTGATGGTTTTTTACTCCTCTCAACAGCCCAAACAAGTTTCTAAAAGGATGAGTTTGCAACTACTTTACTTTTGGAGAAAATTCAAAACATTCATTATTCAATAGGGCCCAAACTATCAAAAACCAGCCGTTTCAATGAACACACATGTCTTGGTAGAATCATGCAGGACTGAAATTTTTGATGTTTTTCTACTCATCTCATGAGCCCAAACAAGTCTCTAAAAGCATGAGTTTGCAACTACTTTACTTTTGGAGAAAATTCAAAACATTCACTATTCAATAGAGCCCAATAGCAAAAATCAGGTTTTGAATGAAGAATCACATTTCTTGGTAAAATCATGCAGGATTGAAATTTTTGATGGTTTTTTACTCCTCTCAACAGCCCAAACAAGTTTCTAAAAGGATGAGTTTGCAACTACTTTTCTTTTGGAGAAAATTCAAAACATTCATTATTCAATAGGGCCCAAACTATCAAAAACCAGCCGTTTCAATGAACACACATGTCTTGGTAGAATCATGCAGGACTGAAATTTTTGATGTTTTTCTACTCATCTCATGAGCCCAAACAAGTCTCTAAAAGCATGAGTTTGCAACTACTTTACTTTTGGAGAAAATTCAAAACATTCACTATTCAATAGAGCCCAATAGCAAAAATCAGGTTTTGAATGAAGAATCACATTTCTTGGTAAAATCATGCAGGATTGAAATTTTTGATGGTTTTTTACTCCTCTCAACAGCCCAAACAAGTTTCTAAAAGGATGAGTTTGCAACTACTTTACTTTTGGAGAAAATTCAAAACATTCATTATTCAATAGGGCCCAAACTATCAAAAACCAGCGGTTTCAATGAACACACATTTCTTGGTAGAATCATGCAGGACTGAAATTTTTGATGTTTTTCTACTCCTCTCATGAGCCCAAACTAGTCTCTAAAAGCATGAGTTTGCAACTACTTTACTTTTGGAGAAAATTCAAAACATTCACTATTCAATAGAGCCCAATAGCAAAAATCAGGTTTTGAATGAAGAATCACATTTCTTGGTAAAATCATGCAGGATTGAAATTTTTGATGGTTTTTTACTCCTCTCAACAGCCCAAACAAGTTTCTAAAAGGATGAGTTTGCAACTACTTTACTTTTGGAGAAAATTCAAAACATTCATTATTCAATAGGGCCCAAACTATCAAAAACCAGCGGTTTCAATGAACACACATTTCTTGGTAGAATCATGCAGGACTGAAATTTTTGATGTTTTTCTACTCCTCTCATGAGCCCAAACAAGTCTCTAAAAGCATGAGTTTGCAACTACTTTACTTTTGGAGAAAATTCAAAACATTCATTATTCAATAGAGCCCAATAGCAAAAACCAGCGTTTTGAATGAAGAATCACATTTCTTGGTAGAATCATGCAGGATTGAAATTTTTGATGGTTTTTTACTCCTCTCAACAGCCCAAACAAGTTTCTAAAAGGATGAGTTTGCAACTACTTTACTTTTGGAGAAAATTCAAAACATTCATTATTCAATAGGGCCCAAACTATCAAAAACCAGCGGTTTGAATGAACACATTTCTTGGTAGAATCATGCAGGACTGAAATTTTTGATGTTTTTCTACTCCTCTCATGAGCCCAAACAAGTCTCTAAAAGCATGAGTTTGCAACTACTTTACTTTTGGAGAAAATTCAAAACATTCACTATTCAATAGAGCCCAATAGCAAAAATCAGGTTTTGAATGAAGAATCACATTTCTTGGTAAAATCATGCAGGATTGAAATTTTTGATGGTTTTTTACTCCTCTCAACAGCCCAAACAAGTTTCTAAAAGGATGAGTTTGCAACTACTTTACTTTTGGAGAAAATTCAAAACATTCATTATTCAATAGGGCCCAAACTATCAAAAACCAGCGGTTTCAATGAACACACATTTCTTGGTAGAATCATGCAGGACTGAAATTTTTGATGTTTTTCTACTCCTCTCATGAGCCCAAACAAGTCTCTAAAAGCATGAGTTTGCAACTACTTTACTTTTGGAGAAAATTCAAAACATTCATTATTCAATAGGGCCCAAACTATCAAAAACCAGCGGTTTGAATGAACACACATTTCTTGGTAGAATCATGCAGGACTGAAATTTTTGATGTTTTTCTACTCCTCTCATGAGCCCAAACAAGTCTCTAAAAGCATGAGTTTGCAACTACTTTACTTTTGGAGAAAATTCAAAACATTCATTATTCAATAGAGCCCAATAGCAAAAACCAGCGTTTTGAATGAAGAATCACATTTCTTGGTAGAATCATGCAGGATTGAAATTTTTGATGGTTTTTTACTCCTCTCAACAGCCCAAACAAGTTTCTAAAAGGATGAGTTTGCAACTACTTTACTTTTGGAGAAAATTCAAAACATTCATTATTCAATAGGGCCCAAACTATCAAAAACCAGCCGTTTCAATGAACACACATGTCTTGGTAGAATCATGCAGGACTGAAATTTTTGATGTTTTTCTACTCATCTCATGAGCCCAAACAAGTCTCTAAAAGCATGAGTTTGCAACTACTTTACTTTTGGAGAAAATTCAAAACATTCACTATTCAATAGAGCCCAATAGCAAAAATCAGGTTTTGAATGAAGAATCACATTTCTTGGTAAAATCATGCAGGATTGAAATTTTTGATGGTTTTTTACTCCTCTCAACAGCCCAAACAAGTTTCTAAAAGGATGAGTTTGCAACTACTTTACTTTTGGAGAAAATTCAAAACATTCATTATTCAATAGGGCCCAAACTATCAAAAACCAGCGGTTTCAATGAACACACATTTCTTGGTAGAATCATGCAGGACTGAAATTTTTGATGTTTTTCTACTCCTCTCATGAGCCCAAACTAGTCTCTAAAAGCATGAGTTTGCAACTACTTTACTTTTGGAGAAAATTCAAAACATTCACTATTCAATAGAGCCCAATAGCAAAAATCAGGTTTTGAATGAAGAATCACATTTCTTGGTAAAATCATGCAGGATTGAAATTTTTGATGGTTTTTTACTCCTCTCAACAGCCCAAACAAGTTTCTAAAAGGATGAGTTTGCAACTACTTTACTTTTGGAGAAAATTCAAAACATTCATTATTCAATAGGGCCCAAACTATCAAAAACCAGCGGTTTCAATGAACACACATTTCTTGGTAGAATCATGCAGGACTGAAATTTTTGATGTTTTTCTACTCCTCTCATGAGCCCAAACAATTCTCTAAAAGCATGAGTTTGCAACTACTTTACTTTTAGAGAAAATTCAAAACATTCATTATTCAATAGGGCCCAAACTATCAAAAACCAGCGGTTTGAATGAACACACATTTCTTGGTAGAATCATGCAGGACTGAAATTTTTGATGTTTTTCTACTCCTCTCATGAGCCCAAACAAGTCTCTAAAAGCATGAGTTTGCAACTACTTTACTTTTGGAGAAAATTCAAAACATTCATTATTCAATAGAGCCCAATAGCAAAAACCAGCGTTTTGAATGAAGAATCACATTTCTTGGTAGAATCATGCAGGATTGAAATTTTTGATGGTTTTTTACTCCTCTCAACAGCCCAAACAAGTTTCTAAAAGGATGAGTTTGCAACTACTTTACTTTTGGAGAAAATTCAAAACATTCATTATTCAATAGGGCCCAAACTATCAAAAACCAGCCGTTTCAATGAACACACATGTCTTGGTAGAATCATGCAGGACTGAAATTTTTGATGTTTTTCTACTCATCTCATGAGCCCAAACAAGTCTCTAAAAGCATGAGTTTGCAACTACTTTACTTTTGGAGAAAATTCAAAACATTCACTATTCAATAGAGCCCAATAGCAAAAATCAGGTTTTGAATGAAGAATCACATTTCTTGGTAAAATCATGCAGGATTGAAATTTTTGATGGTTTTTTACTCCTCTCAACAGCCCAAACAAGTTTCTAAAAGGATGAGTTTGCAACTACTTTACTTTTGGAGAAAATTCAAAACATTCATTATTCAATAGGGCCCAAACTATCAAAAACCAGCGGTTTCAATGAACACACATTTCTTGGTAGAATCATGCAGGACTGAAATTTTTGATGTTTTTCTACTCCTCTCATGAGCCCAAACTAGTCTCTAAAAGCATGAGTTTGCAACTACTTTACTTTTGGAGAAAATTCAAAACATTCACTATTCAATAGAGCCCAATAGCAAAAATCAGGTTTTGAATGAAGAATCACATTTCTTGGTAAAATCATGCAGGATTGAAATTTTTGATGGTTTTTTACTCCTCTCAACAGCCCAAACAAGTTTCTAAAAGGATGAGTTTGCAACTACTTTACTTTTGGAGAAAATTCAAAACATTCATTATTCAATAGGGCCCAAACTATCAAAAACCAGCGGTTTGAATGAACACACATTTCTTGGTAGAATCATGCAGGACTGAAATTTTTGATGTTTTTCTACTCCTCTCATGAGAACAAACAAGTCTCTAAAAGCATGAGTTTGCAACTACTTTACTTTTGGAGAAAATTCAAAACATTCATTATTCAATAGGGCCCAAACTATCAAAAACCAGCGGTTTGAATGAACACACATTTCTTGGTAGAATCATGCAGGACTGAAATTTTTGATGTTTTTCTACTCCTCTCATGAGCCCAAACAAGTCTCTAAAAGCATGAGTTTGCAACTACTTTACTTTTGGAGAAAATTCAAAACATTCACTATTCAATAGAGCCCAATAGCAAAAATCAGGTTTTGAATGAAGAATCACATTTCTTGGTAAAATCATGCAGGATTGAAATTTTTGATGTTTTTTTACTCCTCTCAACAGCCCAAACAAGTTTCTAAAAGGATGAGTTTGCAACTACTTTACTTTTGGAGAAAATTTAAAACATTCATTATTCAATAGGGCCCAAACTATCAAAAACCAGCGGTTTCAATGAACACACATTTCTTGGTAGAATCATGCAGGACTGAAATTTTTGATGTTTTTCTACTCCTCTCATGAGCCCAAACAAGTCTCTAAAAGGATGAGTTTGCAACTACTTTACTTTTGGAGAAAATTCAAAACATTCATTATTCAATAGAGCCCAATAGCAAAAACCAGCGTTTTGAATGAAGAATCACATTTCTTGGTAGAATCATGCAGGATTGAAATTTTTGATGGTTTTTTACTCCTCTCAACATCCCAAACAAGTTTCTAAAAGGATGAGTTTGCAACTACTTTACTTTTGAAGAAAATTCAAAACATTCATTATTCAATAGGGCCCAAACTATCAAAAACCAGCGGTTTCAATGAACACACATTTCTTGGTAGAATCATGCAGGACTGAAATTTTTGATGTTTTTCTACTCCTCTCATGAGCCCAAACAAGTCTCTAAAAGCATGAGTTTGCAACTACTTTACTTTTGGAGAAAATTCAAAACATTCATTATTCAATAGAGCCCAATAGCAAAAACCAGCGTTTTGAATGAAGAATCACATTTCTTGGTAGAATCATGCAGGATTGAAATTTTTGATGGTTTTTTACTCCTCTCAACAGCCCAAACAAGTTTCTAAAAGGATGAGTTTGCAACTACTTTACTTTTGGAGAAAATTCAAAACATTCATTATTCAATAGAGCCCAATAGCAAAAATCAGGTTTTGAATGAAGAATCACATTTCTTGGTAGAATCATGCAGGATTGAAATTTTTGATGGTTTTTTACTCCTCTCAACAGCCCAAACAAGTTTCTAAAAGGATGAGTTTGCAACTACTTTACTTTTGGAGAAAATTCAAAACATTCATTATTCAATAGGGCCCAAACTATCAAAAACCAGCGGTTTCAATGAACACACATTTCTTGGTAGAATCATGCAGGACTGAAATTTTTGATGTTTTTCTACTCCTCTCATGAGCCCAAACAAGTCTCTAAAAGCATGAGTTTGCAACTACTTTACTTCTGGAGAAAATTCAAAACATTCATTATTCAATAGAGCCCAATAGCAAAAACCAGCGTTTTGAATGAAGAATCACATTTCTTGGTAGAATCATGCAGGATTGAAATTTTTGATGGTTTTTTACTCCTCTCAACAGCCCAAACAAGTTTCTAAAAGGATGAGTTTGCAACTACTTTACTTTTGGAGAAAATTCAAAACATTCATTATTCAATAGGGCCCAAACTATCAAAAACCAGCGGTTTGAATGAACACACATTTCTTGGTAGAATCATGCAGGACTGAAATTTTTGATGTTTTTCTACTCCTCTCATGAGAACAAACAAGTCTCTAAAAGCATGAGTTTGCAACTACTTTACTTTTGGAGAAAATTCAAAACATTCATTATTCAATAGGGCCCAAACTATCAAAAACCAGCGGTTTGAATGAACACACATTTCTTGGTAGAATCATGCAGGACTGAAATTTTTGATGTTTTTCTACTCCTCTCATGAGCCCAAACAAGTCTCTAAAAGCATGAGTTTGCAACTACTTTACTTTTGGAGAAAATTCAAAACATTCACTATTCAATAGAGCCCAATAGCAAAAATCAGGTTTTGAATGAAGAATCACATTTCTTGGTAAAATCATGCAGGATTGAAATTTTTGATGTTTTTTTACTCCTCTCAACAGCCCAAACAAGTTTCTAAAAGGATGAGTTTGCAACTACTTTACTTTTGGAGAAAATTTAAAACATTCATTATTCAATAGGGCCCAAACTATCAAAAACCAGCGGTTTCAATGAACACACATTTCTTGGTAGAATCATGCAGGACTGAAATTTTTGATGTTTTTCTACTCCTCTCATGAGCCCAAACAAGTCTCTAAAAGCATGAGTTTGCAACTACTTTACTTTTGGAGAAAATTCAAAACATTCATTATTCAATAGAGCCCAATAGCAAAAACCAGCGTTTTGAATGAAGAATCACATTTCTTGGTAGAATCATGCAGGATTGAAATTTTTGATGGTTTTTTACTCCTCTCAACAGCCCAAACAAGTTTCTAAAAGGATGAGTTTGCAACTACTTTACTTTTGAAGAAAATTCAAAACATTCATTATTCAATAGGGCCCAAACTATCAAAAACCAGCGGTTTCAATGAACACACATTTCTTGGTAGAATCATGCAGGACTGAAATTTTTGATGTTTTTCTACTCCTCTCATGAGCCCAAACAAGTCTCTAAAAGCATGAGTTTGCAACTACTTTACTTTTGGAGAAAATTCAAAACATTCATTATTCAATAGAGCCCAATAGCAAAAACCAGCGTTTTGAATGAAGAATCACATTTCTTGGTAGAATCATGCAGGATTGAAATTTTTGATGGTTTTTTACTCCTCTCAACAGCCCAAACAAGTTTCTAAAAGGATGAGTTTGCAACTACTTTACTTTTGGAGAAAATTCAAAACATTCATTATTCAATAGAGCCCAATAGCAAAAATCAGGTTTTGAATGAAGAATCACATTTCTTGGTAGAATCATGCAGGATTGAAATTTTTGATGGTTTTTTACTCCTCTCAACAGCCCAAACAAGTTTCTAAAAGGATGAGTTTGCAACTACTTTACTTTTGGAGAAAATTCAAAACATTCATTATTCAATAGGGCCCAAACTATCAAAAACCAGCGGTTTCAATGAACACACATTTCTTGGTAGAATCATGCAGGATTGAAATTTTTGATGGTTTTTTACTCCTCTCAACAGCCCAAACAAGTTTCTAAAAGGATGAGTTTGCAACTACTTTACTTTTGGAGAAAATTCAAAACATTCATTATTCAATAGGGCCCAAACTATCAAAAACCAGCGGTTTGAATGAACACACATTTCTTGGTAGAATCATGCAGGACTGAAATTTTTGATGTTTTTCTACTCCTCTCATGAGAACAAACAAGTCTCTAAAAGCATGAGTTTGCGCTGGTTTTTGCTATTGGGCTCTGTTGAATAATGAATGTTTTGAATTTTCTCCAAAAGTAAAGTAGTTGCAAACTCATGCTTTTAGAGACTTGTTTGGGCTCATGAGAGGAGTAGAAAAACATCAAAAATTTAAGTCCTGCATGATTCTACCAAGAAATGTGTGTTCATTGAAACCGCTGGTTTTTGATAGTTTGGGCCCTATTGAATAATGAATGTTTTGAATTTTCTCCAAAAGTAAAGTAGTTGCAAACTCATCCTTTTAGAAACTTGTTTGGGCTGTTGAGAGGAGTAAAAAACCATCAAAAATTTCAATCCTGCATGATTCTACCAAGAAATGTGATTCTTCATTCAAAACGCTGGTTTTTGCTATTGGGCTCTATTGAATAATGAATGTTTTGAATTTTCTCCAAAAGTAAAGTAGTTGCAAACTCATGCTTTTAGAGACTTGTTTGGGCTCATGAGAGGAGTAGAAAAACATCAAAAATTTCAGTCCTGCATGATTCTACCAAGAAATGTGTGTTCATTGAAACCGCTGGTTTTTGATAGTTTGGGCCCTATTGAATAATGAATGTTTTGAATTTTCTCCAAAAGTAAAGTAGTTGCAAACTCATCCTTTTAGAAACTTGTTTGGGCTGTTGAGAGGAGTAAAAAACCATCAAAAATTTCAATCCTGCATGATTCTACCAAGAAATGTGATTCTTCATTCAAAACGCTGGTTTTTGCTATTGGGCTCTATTGAATAATGAATGTTTTGAATTTTCTCCAAAAGTAAAGTAGTTGCAAACTCATGCTTTTAGAGACTTGTTTGGGCTCATGAGAGGAGTAGAAAAACATCAAAAATTTCAGTCCTGCATGATTCTACCAAGAAATGTGTGTTCATTGAAACCGCTGGTTTTTGATAGTTTGGGCCCTATTGAATAATGAATGTTTTGAATTTTCTCCAAAAGTAAAGTAGTTGCAAACTCATCCTTTTAGAAACTTGTTTGGGCTGTTGAGAGGAGTAAAAAACCATCAAAAATTTCAATCCTGCATGATTCTACCAAGAAATGTGATTCTTCATTCAAAACGCTGGTTTTTGCTATTGGGCTCTATTGAATAATGAATGTTTTGAATTTTCTCCAAAAGTAAAGTAGTTGCAAACTCATGCTTTTAGAGACTTGTTTGGGCTCACGAGAGGAGTAGAAAAACATCAAAAATTTCAGTCCTGCATGATTCTACCAAGAAATGTGTGTTCATTGAAACCGCTGGTTTTTGATAGTTTGGGCCCTATTGAATAATGAATGTTTTGAATTTTCTCCAAAAGTAAAGTAGTTGCAAACTCATCCTTTTAGAAACTTGTTTGGGCTGTTGAGAGGAGTAAAAAACCATCAAAAATTTCAATCCTGCATGATTCTACCAAGAAATGTGATTCTTCATTCAAAACGCTGGTTTTTGCTATTGGGCTCTATTGAATAATGAATGTTTTGAATTTTCTCCAAAAGTAAAGTAGTTGCAAACTCATGCTTTTAGAGACTTGTTTGGGCTCATGAGAGGAGTAGAAAAACATCAAAAATTTCAGTCCTGCATGATTCTACCAAGAAATGTGTGTTCATTCAAACCGCTGGTTTTTGATAGTTTGGGCCCTATTGAATAATGAATGTTTTGAATTTTCTCCAAAAGTAAAGTAGTTGCAAACTCATCCTTTTAGAAACTTGTTTGGGCTGTTGAGAGGAGTAAAAAACCATCAAAAATTTCAATCCTGCATGATTCTACCAAGAAATGTGATTCTTCATTCAAAACGCTGGTTTTTGCTATTTGGCTCTATTGAATAATGAATGTTTTGAATTTTCTCCAAAAGTAAAGTAGTTGCAAACTCATGCTTTTAGAGACTTGTTTGGGCTCATGAGAGGAGTAGAAAAACATCAAAAATTTCAGTCCTGCATGATTCTACCAAGAAATGTGTGTTCATTGAAACCGCTGGTTTTTGATAGTTTGGGCCCTATTGAATAATGAATGTTTTGAATTTTCTCCAAAAGTAAAGTAGTTGCAAACTCATCCTTTTAGAAACTTGTTTGGGCTGTTGAGAGGAGTAAAAAACCATCAAAAATTTCAATCCTGCATGATTCTACCAAGAAATGTGATTCTTCATTCAAAACGCTGGTTTTTGCTATTGGGCTCTATTGAATAATGAATGTTTTGAATTTTCTCCAAAAGTAAAGTAGTTGCAAACTCATGCTTTTAGAGACTTGTTTGGGCTCACGAGAGGAGTAGAAAAACATCAAAAATTTCAGTCCTGCATGATTCTACCAAGAAATGTGTGTTCATTGAAACCGCTGGTTTTTGATAGTTTGGGCCCTATTGAATAATGAATGTTTTGAATTTTCTCCAAAAGTAAAGTAGTTGCAAACTCATCCTTTTAGAAACTTGTTTGGGCTGTTGAGAGGAGTAAAAAACCATCAAAAATTTCAATCCTGCATGATTCTACCAAGAAATGTGATTCTTCATTCAAAACGCTGGTTTTTGCTATTGGGCTCTATTGAATAATGAATGTTTTGAATTTTCTCCAAAAGTAAAGAAGTTGCAAACTCATGCTTTTAGAGACTTGTTTGGGCTCACGAGAGGAGTAGAAAAACATCAAAAATGTCAGTCCTGCATGATTCTACCAAGAAATGTGTGTTCATTGAAACCGCTGGTTTTTGATAGTTTGGGCCCTATTGAATAATGAATGTTTTGAATTTTCTCCAAAAGTAAAGTAGTTGCAAACTCATCCTTTTAGAAACTTGTTTGGGCTGTTGAGAGGAGTAAAAAACCATCAAAAATTTCAATCCTGCATGATTCTACCAAGAAATGTGATTCTTCATTCAAAACGCTGGTTTTTGCTATTGGGCTCTATTGAATAATGAATGTTTTGAATTTTCTCCAAAAGTAAAGTAGTTGCAAACTCATGCTTTTAGAGACTTGTTTGGGCTCATGAGAGGAGTAGAAAAACATCAAAAATTTCAGTCCTGCATGATTCTACCAAGAAATGTGTGTTCATTGAAACCGCTGGTTTTTGATAGTTTGGGCCCTATTGAATAATGAATGTTTTGAATTTTCTCCAAAAGTAAAGTAGTTGCAAACTCATCCTTTTAGAAACTTGTTTGGGCTGTTGAGAGGAGTAAAAAACCATCAAAAATTTCAATCCTGCATGATTTTACCAAGAAATGTGATTCTTCATTCAAAACCTGATTTTTGCTATTGGGCTCTATTGAATAGTGAATGTTTTGAATTTTCTCCAAAAGTAAAGTAGTTGCAAACTCATGCTTTTAGAGACTTGTTTGGGCTCATGAGAGGAGTAGAAAAACATCAAAAATTTCAGTCCTGCATGATTCTACCAAGAAATGTGTTCATTCAAACCGCTGGTTTTTGATAGTTTGGGCCCTATTGAATAATGAATGTTTTGAATTTTCTCCAAAAGTAAAGTAGTTGCAAACTCATCCTTTTAGAAACTTGTTTGGGCTGTTGAGAGGAGTAAAAAACCATCAAAAATTTCAATCCTGCATGATTCTACCAAGAAATGTGATTCTTCATTCAAAACGCTGGTTTTTGCTATTGGGCTCTATTGAATAATGAATGTTTTGAATTTTCTCCAAAAGTAAAGTAGTTGCAAACTCATGCTTTTAGAGACTTGTTTGGGCTCATGAGAGGAGTAGAAAAACATCAAAAATTTCAGTCCTGCATGATTCTACCAAGAAATGTGTGTTCATTGAAACCGCTGGTTTTTGATAGTTTGGGCCCTATTGAATAATGAATGTTTTGAATTTTCTCCAAAAGTAAAGTAGTTGCAAACTCATCCTTTTAGAAACTTGTTTGGGCTGTTGAGAGGAGTAAAAAACCATCAAAAATTTCAATCCTGCATGATTTTACCAAGAAATGTGATTCTTCATTCAAAACCTGATTTTTGCTATTGGGCTCTATTGAATAGTGAATGTTTTGAATTTTCTCCAAAAGTAAAGTAGTTGCAAACTCATGCTTTTAGAGACTTGTTTGGGCTCATGAGAGGAGTAGAAAAACATCAAAAATTTCAGTCCTGCATGATTCTACCAAGAAATGTGTTCATTCAAACCGCTGGTTTTTGATAGTTTGGGCCCTATTGAATAATGAATGTTTTGAATTTTCTCCAAAAGTAAAGTAGTTGCAAACTCATCCTTTTAGAAACTTGTTTGGGCTGTTGAGAGGAGTAAAAAACCATCAAAAATTTCAATCCTGCATGATTCTACCAAGAAATGTGATTCTTCATTCAAAACGCTGGTTTTTGCTATTGGGCTCTATTGAATAATGAATGTTTTGAATTTTCTCCAAAAGTAAAGTAGTTGCAAACTCATGCTTTTAGAGACTTGTTTGGGCTCATGAGAGGAGTAGAAAAACGTCAAAAATTTCAGTCCTGCATGATTCTACCAAGAAATGTGTGTTCATTGAAACCGCTGGTTTTTGATAGTTTGGGCCCTATTGAATAATGAATGTTTTGAATTTTCTCCAAAAGTAAAGTAGTTGCAAACTCATCCTTTTAGAAACTTGTTTGGGCTGTTGAGAGGAGTAAAAAACCATCAAAAATTTCAATCCTGCATTATTTTACCAAGAAATGTGATTTTTCATTCAAAACCTGATTTTTGCTATTGGGCTCTATTGAATAGTGAATGTTTTGAATTTTCTCCAAAAGTAAAGTAGTTGCAAACTCATGCTTTTAGAGACTTGTTTGGGCTCATGAGAGGAGTAGAAAAACATCAAAAATTTAAGTCCTGCATGATTCTACCAAGAAATGTGTTCATTCAAACCGCTGGTTTTTGATAGTTTGGGCCCTATTGAATAATGAATGTTTTGAATTTTCTCCAAAAGTAAAGTAGTTGCAAACTCATCCTTTTAGAAACTTGTTTGGGCTGTTGAGAGGAGTAAAAAACCATCAAAAATTTCAATCCTGCATGATTCTACCAAGAAATGTGATTCTTCATTCAAAACGCTGGTTTTTGCTATTGGGCTCTATTGAATAATGAATGTTTTGAATTTTCTCCAAAAGTAAAGTAGTTGCAAACTCATGCTTTTAGAGACTTGTTTGGGCTCATGAGAGGAGTAGAAAAACATCAAAAATTTCAGTCCTGCATGATTCTACCAAGAAATGTGTTCATTCAAACCGCTGGTTTTTGATAGTTTGGGCCCTATTGAATAATGAATGTTTTGAATTTTCTCCAAAAGTAAAGTAGTTGCAAACTCATCCTTTTAGAAACTTGTTTGGGCTGTTGAGAGGAGTAAAAAACCATCAAAAATTTCAATCCTGCATGATTCTACCAAGAAATGTGATTCTTCATTTAAAACGCTGGTTTTTGCTATTGGGCTCTATTGAATAATGAATGTTTTGAATTTTCTCCAAAAGTAAAGTAGTTGCAAACTCATGCTTTTAGAGACTTGTTTGGGCTCATGAGAGGAGTAGAAAAACATCAAAAATTTCAGTCCTGCATGATTCTACCAAGAAATGTGTGTTCATTGAAACCGCTGGTTTTTGATAGTTTGGGCCCTATTGAATAATGAATGTTTTGAATTTTCTCCAAAAGTAAAGTAGTTGCAAACTCATCCTTTTAGAAACTTGTTTGGGCTGTTGAGAGGAGTAAAAAACCATCAAAAATTTCAATCCTGCATGATTTTACCAAGAAATGTGATTCTTCATTCAAAACCTGATTTTTGCTATTGGGCTCTATTGAATAGTGAATGTTTTGAATTTTCTACAAAAGTAAAGTAGTTGCAAACTCATGCTTTTAGAGACTAGTTTGGGCTCATGAGAGGAGTAGAAAAACATCAAAAATTTCAGTCCTGCATGATTCTACCAAGAAATGTGTGTTCATTGAAACCGCTGGTTTTTGATAGTTTGGGCCCTATTGAATAATGAATGTTTTGAATTTTCTCCAAAAGTAAAGTAGTTGCAAACTCATCCTTTTAGAAACTTGTTTGGGCTGTTGAGAGGAGTAAAAAACCATCAAAAATTTCAATCCTGCATGATTTTACCAAGAAATGTGATTCTTCATTCAAAACCTGATTTTTGCTATTGGGCTCTATTGAATAGTGAATGTTTTGAATTTTCTCCAAAAGTAAAGTAGTTGCAAACTCATGCTTTTAGAGACTTGTTTGGGCTCATGAGATGAGTAGAAAAACATCAAAAATTTCAGTCCTGCATGATTCTACCAAGACATGTGTGTTCATTGAAACGGCTGGTTTTTGATAGTTTGGGCCCTATTGAATAATGAATGTTTTGAATTTTCTCCAAAAGTAAAGTAGTTGCAAACTCATCCTTTTAGAAACTTGTTTGGGCTGTTGAGAGGAGTAAAAAACCATCAAAAATTTCAATCCTGCATGATTCTACCAAGAAATGTGATTCTTCATTCAAAACGCTGGTTTTTGCTATTGGGCTCTATTGAATAATGAATGTTTTGAATTTTCTCCAAAAGTAAAGTAGTTGCAAACTCATGCTTTTAGAGACTTGTTTGGGCTCATGAGAGGAGTAGAAAAACATCAAAAATTTCAGTCCTGCATGATTCTACCAAGAAATGTGTGTTCATTCAAACCGCTGGTTTTTGATAGTTTGGGCCCTATTGAATAATGAATGTTTTGAATTTTCTCCAAAAGTAAAGTAGTTGCAAACTCATGCTTTTAGAGACTTGTTTGGGCTCATGAGAGGAGTAGAAAAACATCAAAAATTTCAGTCCTGCATGATTCTACCAAGAAATGTGTGTTCATTGAAACCGCTGGTTTTTGATAGTTTGGGCCCTATTGAATAATGAATGTTTTGAATTTTCTCCAAAAGTAAAGTAGTTGCAAACTCATCCTTTTAGAAACTTGTTTGGGCTGTTGAGAGGAGTAAAAAACCATCAAAAATTTCAATCCTGCATGATTTTACCAAGAAATGTGATTCTTCATTCAAAACCTGATTTTTGCTATTGGGCTCTATTGAATAGTGAATGGTTTGAATTTTCTCCAAAAGTAAAGTAGTTGCAAACTCATGCTTTTAGAGACTTGTTTGGGCTCATGAGAGGAGTAGAAAAACATCAAAAATTTCAGTCCTGCATGATTCTACCAAGAAATGTGTGTTCATTGAAACCGCTGGTTTTTGATAGTTTGGGCCCTATTGAATAATGAATGTTTTGAATTTTCTCCAAAAGTAAAGTAGTTGCAAACTCATCCTTTTAGAAACTTGTTTGGGCTGTTGAGAGGAGTAAAAAACCATCAAAAATTTCAATCCTGCATGATTCTACCAAGAAATGTGATTCTTCATTCAAAACGCTGGTTTTTGCTATTGGGCTCTATTGAATAATGAATGTTTTGAATTTTCTCCAAAAGTAAAGTAGTTGCAAACTCATGCTTTTAGAGACTTGTTTGGGCTCATGAGAGGAGTAGAAAAACATCAAAAATTTCAGTCCTGCATGATTCTACCAAGAAATGTGTGTTCATTGAAACCACTGGTTTTTGATAGTTTGGGCCCTATTGAATAATGAATGTTTTGAATTTTCTCCAAAAGTAAAGTAGTTGCAAACTCATCCTTTTAGAAACTTGTTTGGGCTGTTGAGAGGAGTAAAAAACCATCAAAAATTTCAATCCTGCATGATTTTACCAAGAAATGTGATTCTTCATTCAAAACCTGATTTTTGCTATTGGGCTCTATTGAATAGTGAATGTTTTGAATTTTCTCCAAAAGTAAAGTAGTTGCAAACTCATGCTTTTAGAGACTTGTTTGGGCTCATGAGAGGAGTAGAAAAACATCAAAAATTTCAGTCCTGCATGATTCTACCAAGAAATGTGTTCATTCAAACCGCTGGTTTTTGATAGTTTGGGCCCTATTGAATAATGAATGTTTTGAATTTTCTCCAAAAGTAAAGTAGTTGCAAACTCATCCTTTTAGAAACTTGTTTGGGCTGTTGAGAGGAGTAAAAAACCATCAAAAATTTCAATCCTGCATGATTCTACCAAGAAATGTGATTCTTCATTCAAAACGCTGGTTTTTGCTATTGGGCTCTATTGAATAATGAATGTTTTGAATTTTCTCCAAAAGTAAAGTAGTTGCAAACTCATGCTTTTAGAGACTTGTTTGGGCTCATGAGAGGAGTAGAAAAACATCAAAAATTTCAGTCCTGCATGATTCTACCAAGACATGTGTGTTCATTGAAACCGCTGGTTTTTGATAGTTTGGGCCCTATTGAATAATGAATGTTTTGAATTTTCTCCAAAAGTAAAGTAGTTGCAAACTCATCCTTTTAGAAACTTGTTTGGGCTGTTGAGAGGAGTAAAAAACCATCAAAAATTTCAATCCTGCATGATTTTACCAAGAAATGTGATTTTTCATTCAAAACCTGATTTTTGCTATTGGGCTCTATTGAATAGTGAATGTTTTGAATTTTCTCCAAAAGTAAAGTAGTTGCAAACTCATGCTTTTAGAGACTTGTTTGGGCTCATGAGAGGAGTAGAAAAACATCAAAAATTTAAGTCCTGCATGATTCTACCAAGAAATGTGTTCATTCAAACCGCTGGTTTTTGATAGTTTGGGCCCTATTGAATAATGAATGTTTTGAATTTTCTCCAAAAGTAAAGTAGTTGCAAACTCATCCTTTTAGAAACTTGTTTGGGCTGTTGAGAGGAGTAAAAAACCATCAAAAATTTCAATCCTGCATGATTCTACCAAGAAATGTGATTCTTCATTCAAAACGCTGGTTTTTGCTATTGGGCTCTATTGAATAATGAATGTTTTGAATTTTCTCCAAAAGTAAAGTAGTTGCAAACTCATGCTTTTAGAGACTTGTTTGGGCTCATGAGAGGAGTAGAAAAACATCAAAAATTTCAGTCCTGCATGATTCTACCAAGAAATGTGTTCATTCAAACCGCTGGTTTTTGATAGTTTGGGCCCTATTGAATAATGAATGTTTTGAATTTTCTCCAAAAGTAAAGTAGTTGCAAACTCATCCTTTTAGAAACTTGTTTGGGCTGTTGAGAGGAGTAAAAAACCATCAAAAATTTCAATCCTGCATGATTCTACCAAGAAATGTGATTCTTCATTTAAAACGCTGGTTTTTGCTATTGGGCTCTATTGAATAATGAATGTTTTGAATTTTCTCCAAAAGTAAAGTAGTTGCAAACTCATGCTTTTAGAGACTTGTTTGGGCTCATGAGAGGAGTAGAAAAACATCAAAAATTTCAGTCCTGCATGATTCTACCAAGAAATGTGTGTTCATTGAAACCGCTGGTTTTTGATAGTTTGGGCCCTATTGAATAATGAATGTTTTGAATTTTCTCCAAAAGTAAAGTAGTTGCAAACTCATCCTTTTAGAAACTTGTTTGGGCTGTTGAGAGGAGTAAAAAACCATCAAAAATTTCAATCCTGCATGATTTTACCAAGAAATGTGATTCTTCATTCAAAACCTGATTTTTGCTATTGGGCTCTATTGAATAGTGAATGTTTTGAATTTTCTCCAAAAGTAAAGTAGTTGCAAACTCATGCTTTTAGAGACTAGTTTGGGCTCATGAGATGAGTAGAAAAACATCAAAAATTTCAGTCCTGCATGATTCTACCAAGAAATGTGTGTTCATTGAAACCGCTGGTTTTTGATAGTTTGGGCCCTATTGAATAATGAATGTTTTGAATTTTCTCCAAAAGTAAAGTAGTTGCAAACTCATCCTTTTAGAAACTTGTTTGGGCTGTTGAGAGGAGTAAAAAACCATCAAAAATTTCAATCCTGCATGATTTTACCAAGAAATGTGATTCTTCATTCAAAACCTGATTTTTGCTATTGGGCTCTATTGAATAGTGAATGTTTTGAATTTTCTCCAAAAGTAAAGTAGTTGCAAACTCATGCTTTTAGAGACTTGTTTGGGCTCATGAGATGAGTAGAAAAACATCAAAAATTTCAGTCCTGCATGATTCTACCAAGACATGTGTGTTCATTGAAACGGCTGGTTTTTGATAGTTTGGGCCCTATTGAATAATGAATGTTTTGAATTTTCTCCAAAAGTAAAGTAGTTGCAAACTCATCCTTTTAGAAACTTGTTTGGGCTGTTGAGAGGAGTAAAAAACCATCAAAAATTTCAATCCTGCATGATTCTACCAAGAAATGTGATTCTTCATTCAAAACGCTGGTTTTTGCTATTGGGCTCTATTGAATAATGAATGTTTTGAATTTTCTCCAAAAGTAAAGTAGTTGCAAACTCATGCTTTTAGAGACTTGTTTGGGCTCATGAGAGGAGTAGAAAAACATCAAAAATTTCAGTCCTGCATGATTCTACCAAGAAATGTGTGTTCATTCAAACCGCTGGTTTTTGATAGTTTGGGCCCTATTGAATAATGAATGTTTTGAATTTTCTCCAAAAGTAAAGTAGTTGCAAACTCATGCTTTTAGAGACTTGTTTGGGCTCATGAGAGGAGTAGAAAAACATCAAAAATTTCAGTCCTGCATGATTCTACCAAGAAATGTGTGTTCATTGAAACCGCTGGTTTTTGATAGTTTGGGCCCTATTGAATAATGAATGTTTTGAATTTTCTTCAAAAGTAAAGTAGTTGCAAACTCATCTTTTTAGAAACTTGTTTGGGCTGTTGAGAGGAGTAAAAAACCATCAAAAATTTCAATCCTGCATGATTCTACCAAGAAATGTGATTCTTCATTCAAAACGCTGGTTTTTGCTATTGGGCTCTATTGAATAATGAATGTTTTGAATTTTCTCCAAAAGTAAAGTAGTTGCAAACTCATGCTTTTAGAGACTTGTTTGGGCTCATGAGAGGAGTAGAAAAACATCAAAAATTTCAGTCCTGCATGATTCTACCAAGAAATGTGTTCATTCAAACCGCTGGTTTTTGATAGTTTGGGCCCTATTGAATAATGAATGTTTTGAATTTTCTCCAAAAGTAAAGTAGTTGCAAACTCATCCTTTTAGAAACTTGTTTGGGCTGTTGAGAGGAGTAAAAAACCATCAAAAATTTCAATCCTGCATGATTCTACCAAGAAATGTGATTCTTCATTCAAAACGCTGGTTTTTGCTATTGGGCTCTATTGAATAATGAATGTTTTGAATTTTCTCCAAAAGTAAAGTAGTTGCAAACTCATGCTTTTAGAGACTTGTTTGGGCTCATGAGAGGAGTAGAAAAACGTCAAAAATTTCAGTCCTGCATGATTCTACCAAGAAATGTGTGTTCATTGAAACCGCTGGTTTTTGATAGTTTGGGCCCTATTGAATAATGAATGTTTTGAATTTTCTCCAAAAGTAAAGTAGTTGCAAACTCATCCTTTTAGAAACTTGTTTGGGCTGTTGAGAGGAGTAAAAAACCATCAAAAATTTCAATCCTGCATTATTTTACCAAGAAATGTGATTTTTCATTCAAAACCTGATTTTTGCTATTGGGCTCTATTGAATAGTGAATGTTTTGAATTTTCTCCAAAAGTAAAGTAGTTGCAAACTCATGCTTTTAGAGACTTGTTTGGGCTCATGAGAGGAGTAGAAAAACATCAAAAATTTAAGTCCTGCATGATTCTACCAAGAAATGTGTTCATTCAAACCGCTGGTTTTTGATAGTTTGGGCCCTATTGAATAATGAATGTTTTGAATTTTCTCCAAAAGTAAAGTAGTTGCAAACTCATCCTTTTAGAAACTTGTTTGGGCTGTTGAGAGGAGTAAAAAACCATCAAAAATTTCAATCCTGCATGATTCTACCAAGAAATGTGATTCTTCATTCAAAACGCTGGTTTTTGCTATTGGGCTCTATTGAATAATGAATGTTTTGAATTTTCTCCAAAAGTAAAGTAGTTGCAAACTCATGCTTTTAGAGACTTGTTTGGGCTCATGAGAGGAGTAGAAAAACATCAAAAATTTCAGTCCTGCATGATTCTACCAAGAAATGTGTTCATTCAAACCGCTGGTTTTTGATAGTTTGGGCCCTATTGAATAATGAATGTTTTGAATTTTCTCCAAAAGTAAAGTAGTTGCAAACTCATCCTTTTAGAAACTTGTTTGGGCTGTTGAGAGGAGTAAAAAACCATCAAAAATTTCAATCCTGCATGATTCTACCAAGAAATGTGATTCTTCATTTAAAACGCTGGTTTTTGCTATTGGGCTCTATTGAATAATGAATGTTTTGAATTTTCTCCAAAAGTAAAGTAGTTGCAAACTCATGCTTTTAGAGACTTGTTTGGGCTCATGAGAGGAGTAGAAAAACATCAAAAATTTCAGTCCTGCATGATTCTACCAAGAAATGTGTGTTCATTGAAACCGCTGGTTTTTGATAGTTTGGGCCCTATTGAATAATGAATGTTTTGAATTTTCTCCAAAAGTAAAGTAGTTGCAAACTCATCCTTTTAGAAACTTGTTTGGGCTGTTGAGAGGAGTAAAAAACCATCAAAAATTTCAATCCTGCATGATTTTACCAAGAAATGTGATTCTTCATTCAAAACCTGATTTTTGCTATTGGGCTCTATTGAATAGTGAATGTTTTGAATTTTCTACAAAAGTAAAGTAGTTGCAAACTCATGCTTTTAGAGACTAGTTTGGGCTCATGAGAGGAGTAGAAAAACATCAAAAATTTCAGTCCTGCATGATTCTACCAAGAAATGTGTGTTCATTGAAACCGCTGGTTTTTGATAGTTTGGGCCCTATTGAATAATGAATGTTTTGAATTTTCTCCAAAAGTAAAGTAGTTGCAAACTCATCCTTTTAGAAACTTGTTTGGGCTGTTGAGAGGAGTAAAAAACCATCAAAAATTTCAATCCTGCATGATTTTACCAAGAAATGTGATTCTTCATTCAAAACCTGATTTTTGCTATTGGGCTCTATTGAATAGTGAATGTTTTGAATTTTCTCCAAAAGTAAAGTAGTTGCAAACTCATGCTTTTAGAGACTTGTTTGGGCTCATGAGATGAGTAGAAAAACATCAAAAATTTCAGTCCTGCATGATTCTACCAAGACATGTGTGTTCATTGAAACGGCTGGTTTTTGATAGTTTGGGCCCTATTGAATAATGAATGTTTTGAATTTTCTCCAAAAGTAAAGTAGTTGCAAACTCATCCTTTTAGAAACTTGTTTGGGCTGTTGAGAGGAGTAAAAAACCATCAAAAATTTCAATCCTGCATGATTCTACCAAGAAATGTGATTCTTCATTCAAAACGCTGGTTTTTGCTATTGGGCTCTATTGAATAATGAATGTTTTGAATTTTCTCCAAAAGTAAAGTAGTTGCAAACTCATGCTTTTAGAGACTTGTTTGGGCTCATGAGAGGAGTAGAAAAACATCAAAAATTTCAGTCCTGCATGATTCTACCAAGAAATGTGTGTTCATTCAAACCGCTGGTTTTTGATAGTTTGGGCCCTATTGAATAATGAATGTTTTGAATTTTCTCCAAAAGTAAAGTAGTTGCAAACTCATGCTTTTAGAGACTTGTTTGGGCTCATGAGAGGAGTAGAAAAACATCAAAAATTTCAGTCCTGCATGATTCTACCAAGAAATGTGTGTTCATTGAAACCGCTGGTTTTTGATAGTTTGGGCCCTATTGAATAATGAATGTTTTGAATTTTCTCCAAAAGTAAAGTAGTTGCAAACTCATCCTTTTAGAAACTTGTTTGGGCTGTTGAGAGGAGTAAAAAACCATCAAAAATTTCAATCCTGCATGATTTTACCAAGAAATGTGATTCTTCATTCAAAACCTGATTTTTGCTATTGGGCTCTATTGAATAGTGAATGGTTTGAATTTTCTCCAAAAGTAAAGTAGTTGCAAACTCATGCTTTTAGAGACTTGTTTGGGCTCATGAGAGGAGTAGAAAAACATCAAAAATTTCAGTCCTGCATGATTCTACCAAGAAATGTGTGTTCATTGAAACCGCTGGTTTTTGATAGTTTGGGCCCTATTGAATAATGAATGTTTTGAATTTTCTCCAAAAGTAAAGTAGTTGCAAACTCATCCTTTTAGAAACTTGTTTGGGCTGTTGAGAGGAGTAAAAAACCATCAAAAATTTCAATCCTGCATGATTCTACCAAGAAATGTGATTCTTCATTCAAAACGCTGGTTTTTGCTATTGGGCTCTATTGAATAATGAATGTTTTGAATTTTCTCCAAAAGTAAAGTAGTTGCAAACTCATGCTTTTAGAGACTTGTTTGGGCTCATGAGAGGAGTAGAAAAACATCAAAAATTTCAGTCCTGCATGATTCTACCAAGAAATGTGTGTTCATTGAAACCACTGGTTTTTGATAGTTTGGGCCCTATTGAATAATGAATGTTTTGAATTTTCTCCAAAAGTAAAGTAGTTGCAAACTCATCCTTTTAGAAACTTGTTTGGGCTGTTGAGAGGAGTAAAAAACCATCAAAAATTTCAATCCTGCATGATTTTACCAAGAAATGTGATTCTTCATTCAAAACCTGATTTTTGCTATTGGGCTCTATTGAATAGTGAATGTTTTGAATTTTCTCCAAAAGTAAAGTAGTTGCAAACTCATGCTTTTAGAGACTTGTTTGGGCTCATGAGAGGAGTAGAAAAACATCAAAAATTTCAGTCCTGCATGATTCTACCAAGAAATGTGTTCATTCAAACCGCTGGTTTTTGATAGTTTGGGCCCTATTGAATAATGAATGTTTTGAATTTTCTCCAAAAGTAAAGTAGTTGCAAACTCATCCTTTTAGAAACTTGTTTGGGCTGTTGAGAGGAGTAAAAAACCATCAAAAATTTCAATCCTGCATGATTCTACCAAGAAATGTGATTCTTCATTCAAAACGCTGGTTTTTGCTATTGGGCTCTATTGAATAATGAATGTTTTGAATTTTCTCCAAAAGTAAAGTAGTTGCAAACTCATGCTTTTAGAGACTTGTTTGGGCTCATGAGAGGAGTAGAAAAACATCAAAAATTTCAGTCCTGCATGATTCTACCAAGACATGTGTGTTCATTGAAACCGCTGGTTTTTGATAGTTTGGGCCCTATTGAATAATGAATGTTTTGAATTTTCTCCAAAAGTAAAGTAGTTGCAAACTCATCCTTTTAGAAACTTGTTTGGGCTGTTGAGAGGAGTAAAAAACCATCAAAAATTTCAATCCTGCATGATTTTACCAAGAAATGTGATTTTTCATTCAAAACCTGATTTTTGCTATTGGGCTCTATTGAATAGTGAATGTTTTGAATTTTCTCCAAAAGTAAAGTAGTTGCAAACTCATGCTTTTAGAGACTTGTTTGGGCTCATGAGAGGAGTAGAAAAACATCAAAAATTTAAGTCCTGCATGATTCTACCAAGAAATGTGTTCATTCAAACCGCTGGTTTTTGATAGTTTGGGCCCTATTGAATAATGAATGTTTTGAATTTTCTCCAAAAGTAAAGTAGTTGCAAACTCATCCTTTTAGAAACTTGTTTGGGCTGTTGAGAGGAGTAAAAAACCATCAAAAATTTCAATCCTGCATGATTCTACCAAGAAATGTGATTCTTCATTCAAAACGCTGGTTTTTGCTATTGGGCTCTATTGAATAATGAATGTTTTGAATTTTCTCCAAAAGTAAAGTAGTTGCAAACTCATGCTTTTAGAGACTTGTTTGGGCTCATGAGAGGAGTAGAAAAACATCAAAAATTTCAGTCCTGCATGATTCTACCAAGAAATGTGTTCATTCAAACCGCTGGTTTTTGATAGTTTGGGCCCTATTGAATAATGAATGTTTTGAATTTTCTCCAAAAGTAAAGTAGTTGCAAACTCATCCTTTTAGAAACTTGTTTGGGCTGTTGAGAGGAGTAAAAAACCATCAAAAATTTCAATCCTGCATGATTCTACCAAGAAATGTGATTCTTCATTTAAAACGCTGGTTTTTGCTATTGGGCTCTATTGAATAATGAATGTTTTGAATTTTCTCCAAAAGTAAAGTAGTTGCAAACTCATGCTTTTAGAGACTTGTTTGGGCTCATGAGAGGAGTAGAAAAACATCAAAAATTTCAGTCCTGCATGATTCTACCAAGAAATGTGTGTTCATTGAAACCGCTGGTTTTTGATAGTTTGGGCCCTATTGAATAATGAATGTTTTGAATTTTCTCCAAAAGTAAAGTAGTTGCAAACTCATCCTTTTAGAAACTTGTTTGGGCTGTTGAGAGGAGTAAAAAACCATCAAAAATTTCAATCCTGCATGATTTTACCAAGAAATGTGATTCTTCATTCAAAACCTGATTTTTGCTATTGGGCTCTATTGAATAGTGAATGTTTTGAATTTTCTCCAAAAGTAAAGTAGTTGCAAACTCATGCTTTTAGAGACTAGTTTGGGCTCATGAGATGAGTAGAAAAACATCAAAAATTTCAGTCCTGCATGATTCTACCAAGAAATGTGTGTTCATTGAAACCGCTGGTTTTTGATAGTTTGGGCCCTATTGAATAATGAATGTTTTGAATTTTCTCCAAAAGTAAAGTAGTTGCAAACTCATCCTTTTAGAAACTTGTTTGGGCTGTTGAGAGGAGTAAAAAACCATCAAAAATTTCAATCCTGCATGATTTTACCAAGAAATGTGATTCTTCATTCAAAACCTGATTTTTGCTATTGGGCTCTATTGAATAGTGAATGTTTTGAATTTTCTCCAAAAGTAAAGTAGTTGCAAACTCATGCTTTTAGAGACTTGTTTGGGCTCATGAGATGAGTAGAAAAACATCAAAAATTTCAGTCCTGCATGATTCTACCAAGACATGTGTGTTCATTGAAACGGCTGGTTTTTGATAGTTTGGGCCCTATTGAATAATGAATGTTTTGAATTTTCTCCAAAAGTAAAGTAGTTGCAAACTCATCCTTTTAGAAACTTGTTTGGGCTGTTGAGAGGAGTAAAAAACCATCAAAAATTTCAATCCTGCATGATTCTACCAAGAAATGTGATTCTTCATTCAAAACGCTGGTTTTTGCTATTGGGCTCTATTGAATAATGAATGTTTTGAATTTTCTCCAAAAGTAAAGTAGTTGCAAACTCATGCTTTTAGAGACTTGTTTGGGCTCATGAGAGGAGTAGAAAAACATCAAAAATTTCAGTCCTGCATGATTCTACCAAGAAATGTGTGTTCATTCAAACCGCTGGTTTTTGATAGTTTGGGCCCTATTGAATAATGAATGTTTTGAATTTTCTCCAAAAGTAAAGTAGTTGCAAACTCATGCTTTTAGAGACTTGTTTGGGCTCATGAGAGGAGTAGAAAAACATCAAAAATTTCAGTCCTGCATGATTCTACCAAGAAATGTGTGTTCATTGAAACCGCTGGTTTTTGATAGTTTGGGCCCTATTGAATAATGAATGTTTTGAATTTTCTTCAAAAGTAAAGTAGTTGCAAACTCATCTTTTTAGAAACTTGTTTGGGCTGTTGAGAGGAGTAAAAAACCATCAAAAATTTCAATCCTGCATGATTCTACCAAGAAATGTGATTCTTCATTCAAAACGCTGGTTTTTGCTATTGGGCTCTATTGAATAATGAATGTTTTGAATTTTCTCCAAAAGTAAAGTAGTTGCAAACTCATGCTTTTAGAGACTTGTTTGGGCTCATGAGAGGAGTAGAAAAACATCAAAAATTTCAGTCCTGCATGATTCTACCAAGAAATGTGTGTTCATTGAAACCGCTGGTTTTTGATAGTTTGGGCCCTATTGAATAATGAATGTTTTGAATTTTCTCCAAAAGTAAAGTAGTTGCAAACTCATCCTTTTAGAAACTTGTTTGGGCTGTTGAGAGGAGTAAAAAACCATCAAAAATTTCAATCCTGCATGATTCTACCAAGAAATGTGATTCTTCATTCAAAACGCTGGTTTTTGCTATTGGGCTCTATTGAATAATGAATGTTTTGAATTTTCTCCAAAAGTAAAGTAGTTGCAAACTCATGCTTTTAGAGATTTGTTTGGGCTCATGAGAGGAGTAGAAAAACATCAAAAATTTCAGTCCTGCATGATTCTACCAAGAAATGTGTGTTCATTGAAACCGCTGGTTTTTGATAGTTTGGGCCCTATTGAATAATGAATGTTTTAAATTTTCTCCAAAAGTAAAGTAGTTGCAAACTCATCCTTTTAGAAACTTGTTTGGGCTGTTGAGAGGAGTAAAAAACCATCAAAAATTTCAATCCTGCATGATTTTACCAAGAAATGTGATTCTTCATTCAAAACCTGATTTTTGCTATTGGGCTCTATTGAATAGTGAATGTTTTGAATTTTCTCCAAAAGTAAAGTAGTTGCAAACTCATGCTTTTAGAGACTTGTTTGGGCTCATGAGAGGAGTAGAAAAACATCAAAAATTTCAGTCCTGCATGATTCTACCAAGAAATGTGTGTTCATTGAAACCGCTGGTTTTTGATAGTTTGGGCCCTATTGAATAATGAATGTTTTGAATTTTCTCCAAAAGTAAAGTAGTTGCAAACTCATCCTTTTAGAAACTTGTTTGGGCTGTTGAGAGGAGTAAAAAACCATCAAAAATTTCAATCCTGCATGATTTTACCAAGAAATGTGATTCTTCATTCAAAACCTGATTTTTGCTATTGGGCTCTATTGAATAGTGAATGTTTTGAATTTTCTCCAAAAGTAAAGTAGTTGCAAACTCATGCTTTTAGAGACTAGTTTGGGCTCATGAGAGGAGTAGAAAAACATCAAAAATTTCAGTCCTGCATGATTCTACCAAGAAATGTGTGTTCATTGAAACCGCTGGTTTTTGATAGTTTGGGCCCTATTGAATAATGAATGTTTTGAATTTTCTCCAAAAGTAAAGTAGTTGCAAACTCATCCTTTTAGAAACTTGTTTGGGCTGTTGAGAGGAGTAAAAAACCATCAAAAATTTCAATCCTGCATGATTTTACCAAGAAATGTGATTCTTCATTCAAAACCTGATTTTTGCTATTGGGCTCTATTGAATAGTGAATGTTTTGAATTTTCTCCAAAAGTAAAGTAGTTGCAAACTCATGCTTTTAGAGACTTGTTTGGGCTCATGAGATGAGTAGAAAAACATCAAAAATTTCAGTCCTGCATGATTCTACCAAGACATGTGTGTTCATTGAAACGGCTGGTTTTTGATAGTTTGGGCCCTATTGAATAATGAATGTTTTGAATTTTCTCCAAAAGTAAAGTAGTTGCAAACTCATCCTTTTAGAAACTTGTTTGGGCTGTTGAGAGGAGTAAAAAACCATCAAAAATTTCAATCCTGCATGATTCTACCAAGAAATGTGATTCTTCATTCAAAACGCTGGTTTTTGCTATTGGGCTCTATTGAATAATGAATGTTTTGAATTTTCTCCAAAAGTAAAGTAGTTGCAAACTCATGCTTTTAGAGACTTGTTTGGGCTCATGAGAGGAGTAGAAAAACATCAAAAATTTCAGTCCTGCATGATTCTACCAAGAAATGTGTGTTCATTCAAACCGCTGGTTTTTGATAGTTTGGGCCCTATTGAATAATGAATGTTTTGAATTTTCTCCAAAAGTAAAGTAGTTGCAAACTCATGCTTTTAGAGACTTGTTTGGGCTCATGAGAGGAGTAGAAAAACATCAAAAATTTCAGTCCTGCATGATTCTACCAAGAAATGTGTGTTCATTGAAACCGCTGGTTTTTGATAGTTTGGGCCCTATTGAATAATGAATGTTTTGAATTTTCTCCAAAAGTAAAGTAGTTGCAAACTCATCCTTTTAGAAACTTGTTTGGGCTGTTGAGAGGAGTAAAAAACCATCAAAAATTTCAATCCTGCATGATTCTACCAAGAAATGTGATTCTTCATTCAAAACGCTGGTTTTTGCTATTGGGCTCTATTGAATAATGAATGTTTTGAATTTTCTCCAAAAGTAAAGTAGTTGCAAACTCATGCTTTTAGAGACTTGTTTGGGCTCATGAGATGAGTAGAAAAACATCAAAAATTTCAGTCCTGCATGATTCTACCAAGACATGTGTGTTCATTGAAACGGCTGGTTTTTGATAGTTTGGGCCCTATTGAATAATGAATGTTTTGAATTTTCTCCAAAAGTAAAGTAGTTGCAAACTCATCCTTTTAGAAACTTGTTTGGGCTGTTGAGAGGAGTAAAAAACCATCAAAAATTTCAATCCTGCATGATTCTACCAAGAAATGTGATTCTTCATTCAAAACGCTGGTTTTTGCTATTGGGCTCTATTGAATAATGAATGTTTTGAATTTTCTCCAAAAGTAAAGTAGTTGCAAACTCATGCTTTTAGAGACTTGTTTGGGCTCATGAGAGGAGTAGAAAAACATCAAAAATTTCAGTCCTGCATGATTCTACCAAGAAATGTGTGTTCATTCAAACCGCTGGTTTTTGATAGTTTGGGCCCTATTGAATAATGAATGTTTTGAATTTTCTCCAAAAGTAAAGTAGTTGCAAACTCATGCTTTTAGAGACTTGTTTGGGCTCATGAGAGGAGTAGAAAAACATCAAAAATTTCAGTCCTGCATGATTCTACCAAGAAATGTGTGTTCATTGAAACCGCTGGTTTTTGATAGTTTGGGCCCTATTGAATAATGAATGTTTTGAATTTTCTTCAAAAGTAAAGTAGTTGCAAACTCATCTTTTTAGAAACTTGTTTGGGCTGTTGAGAGGAGTAAAAAACCATCAAAAATTTCAATCCTGCATGATTCTACCAAGAAATGTGATTCTTCATTCAAAACGCTGGTTTTTGCTATTGGGCTCTATTGAATAATGAATGTTTTGAATTTTCTCCAAAAGTAAAGTAGTTGCAAACTCATGCTTTTAGAGACTTGTTTGGGCTCATGAGAGGAGTAGAAAAACATCAAAAATTTCAGTCCTGCATGATTCTACCAAGAAATGTGTGTTCATTGAAACCGCTGGTTTTTGATAGTTTGGGCCCTATTGAATAATGAATGTTTTGAATTTTCTCCAAAAGTAAAGTAGTTGCAAACTCATCCTTTTAGAAACTTGTTTGGGCTGTTGAGAGGAGTAAAAAACCATCAAAAATTTCAATCCTGCATGATTCTACCAAGAAATGTGATTCTTCATTCAAAACGCTGGTTTTTGCTATTGGGCTCTATTGAATAATGAATGTTTTGAATTTTCTCCAAAAGTAAAGTAGTTGCAAACTCATGCTTTTAGAGATTTGTTTGGGCTCATGAGAGGAGTAGAAAAACATCAAAAATTTCAGTCCTGCATGATTCTACCAAGAAATGTGTGTTCATTGAAACCGCTGGTTTTTGATAGTTTGGGCCCTATTGAATAATGAATGTTTTAAATTTTCTCCAAAAGTAAAGTAGTTGCAAACTCATCCTTTTAGAAACTTGTTTGGGCTGTTGAGAGGAGTAAAAAACCATCAAAAATTTCAATCCTGCATGATTTTACCAAGAAATGTGATTCTTCATTCAAAACCTGATTTTTGCTATTGGGCTCTATTGAATAGTGAATGTTTTGAATTTTCTCCAAAAGTAAAGTAGTTGCAAACTCATGCTTTTAGAGACTTGTTTGGGCTCATGAGAGGAGTAGAAAAACATCAAAAATTTCAGTCCTGCATGATTCTACCAAGAAATGTGTGTTCATTGAAACCGCTGGTTTTTGATAGTTTGGGCCCTATTGAATAATGAATGTTTTGAATTTTCTCCAAAAGTAAAGTAGTTGCAAACTCATCCTTTTAGAAACTTGTTTGGGCTGTTGAGAGGAGTAAAAAACCATCAAAAATTTCAATCCTGCATGATTTTACCAAGAAATGTGATTCTTCATTCAAAACCTGATTTTTGCTATTGGGCTCTATTGAATAGTGAATGTTTTGAATTTTCTCCAAAAGTAAAGTAGTTGCAAACTCATGCTTTTAGAGACTAGTTTGGGCTCATGAGAGGAGTAGAAAAACATCAAAAATTTCAGTCCTGCATGATTCTACCAAGAAATGTGTGTTCATTGAAACCGCTGGTTTTTGATAGTTTGGGCCCTATTGAATAATGAATGTTTTGAATTTTCTCCAAAAGTAAAGTAGTTGCAAACTCATCCTTTTAGAAACTTGTTTGGGCTGTTGAGAGGAGTAAAAAACCATCAAAAATTTCAATCCTGCATGATTTTACCAAGAAATGTGATTCTTCATTCAAAACCTGATTTTTGCTATTGGGCTCTATTGAATAGTGAATGTTTTGAATTTTCTCCAAAAGTAAAGTAGTTGCAAACTCATGCTTTTAGAGACTTGTTTGGGCTCATGAGAGGAGTAGAAAAACATCAAAAATTTCAGTCCTGCATGATTCTACCAAGACATGTGTGTTCATTGAAACGGCTGGTTTTTGATAGTTTGGGCCCTATTGAATAATGAATGTTTTGAATTTTCTCCAAAAGTAAAGTAGTTGCAAACTCATCCTTTTAGAAACTTGTTTGGGCTGTTGAGAGGAGTAAAAAACCATCAAAAATTTCAATCCTGCATGATTCTACCAAGAAATGTGATTCTTCATTCAAAACGCTGGTTTTTGCTATTGGGCTCTATTGAATAATGAATGTTTTGAATTTTCTCCAAAAGTAAAGTAGTTGCAAACTCATGCTTTTAGAGACTTGTTTGGGCTCATGAGAGGAGTAGAAAAACATCAAAAATTTCAGTCCTGCATGATTCTACCAAGAAATGTGTGTTCATTCAAACCGCTGGTTTTTGATAGTTTGGGCCCTATTGAATAATGAATGTTTTGAATTTTCTCCAAAAGTAAAGTAGTTGCAAACTCATGCTTTTAGAGACTTGTTTGGGCTCATGAGAGGAGTAGAAAAACATCAAAAATTTCAGTCCTGCATGATTCTACCAAGAAATGTGTGTTCATTGAAACCGCTGGTTTTTGATAGTTTGGGCCCTATTGAATAATGAATGTTTTGAATTTTCTCCAAAAGTAAAGTAGTTGCAAACTCATCCTTTTAGAAACTTGTTTGGGCTGTTGAGAGGAGTAAAAAACCATCAAAAATTTCAATCCTGCATGATTCTACCAAGAAATGTGATTCTTCATTCAAAACGCTGGTTTTTGCTATTGGGCTCTATTGAATAATGAATGTTTTGAATTTTCTCCAAAAGTAAAGTAGTTGCAAACTCATGCTTTTAGAGACTTGTTTGGGCTCATGAGAGGAGTAGAAAAACATCAAAAATTTCAGTCCTGCATGATTCTACCAAGAAATGTGTGTTCATTGAAACCGCTGGTTTTTGATAGTTTGGGCCCTATTGAATAATGAATGTTTTGAATTTTCTCCAAAAGTAAAGTAGTTGCAAACTCATCCTTTTAGAAACTTGTCTGGGCTGTTGAGAGGAGTAAAAAACCATCAAAAATTTCAATCCTGCATGATTCTACCAAGAAATGTGATTCTTCATTCAAAACGCTGGTTTTTGCTATTGGGCTCTATTGAATAATGAATGTTTTGAATTTTCTCCAAAAGTAAAGTAGTTGCAAACTCATGCTTTTAGAGACTTGTTTGGGCTCATGAGAGGAGTAGAAAAACATCAAAAATTTCAGTCCTGCATGATTCTACCAAGAAATGTGTGTTCATTGAAACCGCTGGTTTTTGATAGTTTGGGCCCTATTGAATAATGAATGTTTTGAATTTTCTCCAAAAGTAAAGTAGTTGCAAACTCATCCTTTTAGAAACTTGTTTGGGCTGTTGAGAGGAGTAAAAAACCATCAAAAATTTCAATCCTGCATGATTCTACCAAGAAATGTGATTCTTCATTCAAAACGCTGGTTTTTGCTATTGGGCTCTATTGAATAATGAATGTTTTGAATTTTCTCCAAAAGTAAAGTAGTTGCAAACTCATGCTTTTAGAGACTTGTTTGGGCTCATGAGAGGAGTAGAAAAACATCAAAAATTTCAGTCCTGCATGATTCTACCAAGAAATGTGTGTTCATTGAAACGGCTGGTTTTTGATAGTTTGGGCCCTATTGAATAATGAATGTTTTGAATTTTCTCCAAAAGTAAAGTAGTTGCAAACTCATCCTTTTAGAAACTTGTTTGGGCTGTTGAGAGGAGTAAAAAACCATCAAAAATTTCAATCCTGCATGATTCTACCAAGAAATGTGATTCTTCATTCAAAACGCTGGTTTTTGCTATTGGGCTCTATTGAATAATGAATGTTTTGAATTTTCTCCAAAAGTAAAGTAGTTGCAAACTCATGCTTTTAGAGACTTGTTTGGGCTCACGAGAGGAGTAGAAAAACTTCAAAAATTTCAGTCCTGCATGATTCTACCAAGAAATGTGTGTTCATTGAAACCGCTGGTTTTTGATAGTTTGGGCCCTATTGAATAATGAATGTTTTGAATTTTCTCCATTTTCAATAACTTTATTAAAAATTTTACATAAAGTTAACAGTAGTATTTTTACAGCATACTGTTGACAGTAGGGTTCAGGATAATATACAAAATAACAGTAATGTATTACATTGAGTAGATCAGTAGGAGTAACAATACACCTAACAATAACACTTAACAGTAGTGTGGTATATTGTCAAGAACCAAGAGATAATCCTAAAATAAACAAACGTAATGAGTTACCTTGTATTCTGTTTTAAGAGAGTAATGCGCGTTTTTACCAGATAAATTCAGAGAGGAGAGATATCAGCAGTAAAAATAAAAAAAATCACATAGTGGGAGAGACCAAGAGCAGTTCAATTAGGAGAAATTCTGATCAGAGGTAAATCTTATCCAAGAATTCCACCTTTTGCTATATGTACTGAAGTAGTCAATTGCCAAAGCATGGCTTTTTTCGTATGAGCAATGTAATGACATCTTGTCTACAATATCACTAATTTTGGGAGTAGCCTCTTCGTTCCATAAGGATGCTATGGCATTTTTAGTTATTAGAAAAAGGTGGATAACTGTTGGGATATGAGATGTATGAATCACTTCTAAACCTATGGACAGTAATGCCATCTGTGGCGTAAGGGTGATGTTTTGTTTAGTCAGAATATTAATTGTTCTAGAGATTTCTATCCAAATGGGCCTGATTTTAGGACATTCCCAGAATACATGTAATAGTGTACCTGTGAATCCGCAATCTCTCCAACAATCTGGGGATCTACCTGGGAACATCCTGGCCAGCTTCACAGGAGTATAGTACCACCTAGATGTCAGTTTGTAAAAGGATTCATGTAGGGATGCGCAAATGTTGGATGAATATGTCTGTTTAAGAGCCAGCTCCCATTGTTCCAGAGAGAATAGAGTATCAAAATCGCTCTCCCATTTAATCATATATGGAGTCTTTTCTCCAATTTCAGAGCCGTTCAAAAAATCATATATATTTCTTGATCTCCAATGGACCTTAACATTAGGATTACAAAGTAGCAAACTTGTAGATTCTGTAATGTAAGATTTTTTTTTCAAAAATTTTGAGATATTTTTCTTAATCAAGGGAAGGAGTTCCAAATCCCGGCAAGAAAAATTATTTTGAGATATTAAAGATTCGTTGCTTATAAATTTCTTACCATCAAACAAATCTCCTATCACCTTAATACCAAATTTTATCCATTCTTTCGGGATTTTTTTATCCATTAGTAAACCAAGAAATTTGATAGGGATATTTTTTAATTGAACGTATCTCTGGCTTCTGTTTCTCTTAACCTGCGGCTTAGCCAGTTGCTTCCATGCAGAGAGAGTTGCGGAGATTATTGGGGAGTCATAACGTAAAGGAGTAGATGACCCCAAACACTCTAGAATTGCGCTTAAAAGAGTTTTGTTTTTATTAAAATATGTCTCGATTTCTACCCAAGCTGGGACGTTATTTGAATTAACCCAAGAAAAGTATTGTTTTATTAAATTGGCATAGTAATAATTAATTAAATTTGGAAGGGCTAGGCCTCCATTGACTTTGCTTCTGTATAGTATATGGGAAGCCACTCTCGCCCTTTTCTTATTCCAAACGAACTTATTTATAATAGACTGAAGTTTCCTAATAAATTTTAAGGGAACAAGTAAAGGTATTGCTCTAAAGATATATAGTATCTTTGGAAGGGTAAAAAGTTTAAATAGTGTTATCCTTCCCACCCATGAAATTTCGTGAGTCGCAAAATTGTTCAATTCGATCTGAGTCTTTTTTGTAATGTTTTGTATGTTCAACTCAACTGTCTTCCTAAAGTTCCTGGATATACGAATACCCAAATATGAAACATCCTCTTTCTCCCAATCAAACCGGGAAATTTCCTTAATGCGTGAGATGGTTAGGTCATCTAGAAAGAAATCCAAGATTTTAGATTTGTTCTCATTGATTTTGTAAAATGAGATTTTAGAGAAATTCTCGATAGTAGATAATACACCCCTAATAGAGTTCAGTGGATCTGATAGACTCAGTATAATGTCATCAGCGAATAGACCGATTTTAAATTGGTGATCTTCAATTTGGATACCTTGGATCTCATCATTGGTTCTTATTGCTTCTGCTAAGGGTTCCATAATCAGCGCAAATAACAGGGGGGAGAGTGGGCATCCCTGTCTAGTTCCGTTAGTTATCATGATGCGATCTGAAGTGTGGTTATTTGTATAAACATTAGCGGAAGGGTTTGTGTATAAAGCCATTATAGTTTTTATTATATTATCACTGAAGCCAAATTTATTCAGAGTTGCTTTAAGGAAGTCCCAATTAACCCTGTCGAAGGCTTTCTCTGCGTCTAAAGCCAGGAGGAGAGAGGGGATTTTCTTTCTTTTAATAAAATTTACCAAGTTCAATGTTCTCCTAGTGCCATCGGTAGTCTGGCGTCCCTCTATAAACCCGAGTTGATCTTTATGAATAATGTTTGGGAGGATATTTTTTAGTCTATTTGCTATAATTTTTGAGTATAGTTTGACGTCGGTATTTATTAGAGAGATAGGCCTATAATTTTTGACTGACTCCGGGTCTCCCTTAGGTTTGGGTATTAAAATTATATTAGCCTGTAACATTTCCTGAGGAAATTTTCCAGTCCGAGATGCCTTGTCAAAAATGCGGACTAAGTGTGGGGTTATGATATTTGCGAATGCTTGGTAATATTCATTCGAGAATCCATCGGGGCCCGGAGTTTTCTTTTTTTTAGATGATTTAATTACTTCCAGGACTTCAGACGTAGAGAAAGGGGCCTCAAGTTTAGACAGTTGTTGGGGAGTAATCTTAGGTAACCCCAGAGGGGCAAGAAAATCCTTTATGCCTTGTTCGTCGGGTTGTTGGGTATGTTCATCTAGTTTAAGATTGTAAATAGACGAATAGTATTTAGCAAATGCTTCAACGATTTTCTTGGGGTGTTCTAATTTATTGCCCTCATGGTTAATTTTATTGATTTTGCATTTGATCCTAATTGATCTGAATTTTTGTGCCATAAGTCTAGTGGGTTTGTTGTATGAAGAATAATAGTTTGATTTCATTAGTTTTGCGAATTTTTCGTATTCACTGAATAACTCCGATCTAAGATCTATTCTTAGTTTAAGAATCTCCGAGTGTATATTTGGTGGAGGAGAGGATGAATTTTGTAATATTGCTTCCAATTTTTGTAACTCTAATTGTAAGGTACGGATTTTTTCTTTGGAAAGTTTTTTTTTGTTGTAGGCCAGATATGTCATAACCCCCCTAATTACTGCCTTGTGCGCGTTCCAAAGGGTGAATGGGCAAATGTTGTTTATATCATTTTCTATGAAATAATTATTTAAGGCTTTTTCAATTTCTTTTTTAAATTTTGGGTTGAACAACAGGGATGAGTCGCATCTCCATTGGGATCTGAACTCTGCCGACCTACCAAGAAAAATTTCTGCAACAATTGGAGAGTGATCAGAAAATGTTTTGGAGAGAATTTCAATTTTCTTAAATTTCGAAATTGAGAACGTATCTGTCAAAAACAAGTCAATCCTAGCGAAAGACTTGTGTGCCTCTGAGAAATGGGTATATTCCCTAGAAGATGTATTTAAACATCTGAATACATCTAGGTATTCATGGTTGCAAAGCCAATTTTTTAATTCAGGAAATGATGAGCGAGTGAGAGAGGTGGAGTCCATTGCTCCATCAGGAACAATGTTGAAATCACCCATCAAAACAATAACACCTTTTTTCACTTCCTGGATTTTTCTATCGAGACCATTGAAGAAACGCATTTGACCATTGCATGGAGCATAAACATTCACAAGTGTCGTTAGTTGATTGTCTATCAGACAAGTAAGAATCAAATATCTGCCCTCGCTGTCAGAGTATTCGTTAATGATTTCGAATGAAATAGTATCTTTAATTAGTATGAGGACTCCTGCTCGTTTCTTTACATTAAGAGATTTGTATATATATGGGAAATTTTTATTCTCTATCTTGGGGTGTCCATCCCTAGCCAATTTCACCTCTTGGAGGCAAATTATATCTGCTCTGCTGCCCCTGATCTCTCTCCACGTGAGATACCTCTTAGCGGGACTATTCAATCCCCTCACATTGAGTGATAGTATCTTAACCATATACTAAAGAATACAAAAATAAAAAAAAAACAGAAATATAAACAGAACAATAAACAGGAAGAGATTACCACAATCTTAGGTAAACTTCCTAAAATGGGGAAAAGCTCGTGAAACTCCGCAGGAAGCCTCCTGCATACAAAATAATGTAAGTAATATAGCCATTAAAATTTGCATTTTTCACCCTGGAGCCTCTTCTCTCTTGTCCAAGGATTTAAGAAAATTTTTCCCCTCTTGTGGAGATAGGATTACTACTACCTTCCCACCATGAATTATCAAAAGCTTAGTAGGGAACCCCCACCTATAAACCACACCCTTTTGTCTCAGAATTGTTGTAACCTCATTAAATCCCTTCCTTGTTTGTATAGTTTCTTTTGAAAGGTCTGCATATGATTTGATGTGATCATAAGGGTGGGGAAGATGTTTATTGGTCCTGAAATAGTTTAAGAATTTTTCTTTGGTGGAGTAAAAATGGAATCTTAAGATAGTGTCTCTAGGGAGCTCAGCTGAGATAGATGCAGGCCTCGGGAGTCTGTGGATTCTATCTATCATTAGTTCTACCTCAGGGACGGATGGCAGAATTTTGATTAAAAAAGTAGACCCAGAAAAGATTATAGTTCTGTAGAGGAGGAGGAGGAGGCTAGTAGCAGTGGACATGAGGGTCTGGAAAATTTCCAGGCTTCTGAGAGAGGGGTCTCTGAAAAATATATTAAAGACTTAATTCTAGCATTAAATAAAAGCTTTGAGTCCTCTCTGAATAAACATGTAAACAGTCTACAATCCAATCTTGACACAGTTAACACCAGGATTGATAATAATGAAAAGAAATTAGAAGCTCTAGGGAAAACCTCAGATTCCATTCAAAAACAACAAACTAATGCCCAAAAAGAGATCCTTTTTTTACGAAATAAAGTAGCCGACCTAGAAGACCGCAGTAGGAGGAACAACATTAAATTGAGAGGAATCTCGGAAAAAATTAACCAGCACAATCTACAAAAATATGTTGAATTTTCTCCAAAAGTAAAGTAGTTGCAAACTCATCCTTTTAGAAACTTGTTTGGGCTGTTGAGAGGAGTAAAAAACCATCAAAAATTTCAATCCTGCATGATTCTACCAAGAAATGTGATTCTTCATTCAAAACGCTGGTTTTTGCTATTGGGCTCTATTGAATAATGAATGTTTTGAATTTTCTCCAAAAGTAAAGTAGTTGCAAACTCATGCTTTTAGAGACTTGTTTGGGCTCATGAGAGGAGTAGAAAAACATCAAAAATTTCAGTCCTGCATGATTCTACCAAGAAATGTGTGTTCATTGAAACCGCTGGTTTTTGATAGTTTGGGCCCTATTGAATAATGAATGTTTTGAATTTTCTCCAAAAGTAAAGTAGTTGCAAACTCATCCTTTTAGAAACTTGTTTGGGCTGTTGAGAGGAGTAAAAAACCATCAAAAATTTCAATCCTGCATGATTCTACCAAGAAATGTGATTCTTCATTCAAAACGCTGGTTTTTGCTATTGGGCTCTGTTGAATAATGAATGTTTTGAATTTTCTCCAAAAGTAAAGTAGTTGCAAACTCATGCTTTTAGAGACTTGTTTGGGCTCATGAGAGGAGTAGAAAAACATCAAAAATTTAAGTCCTGCATGATTCTACCAAGAAATATGTGTTCATTGAAACCGCTGGTTTTTGATAGTTTGTGCCCTATTGAATAATGAATGTTTTGAATTTTCTCCAAAAGTAAAGTAGTTGCAAACTCATCCTTTTAGAAACTTGTTTGGGCTGTTGAGAGGAGTAAAAAACCATCAAAAATTTCAATCCTGCATGATTCTACCAAGAAATGTGATTCTTCATTCAAAACGCTGGTTTTTCCTATTGGGCTCTATTGAATAATGAATGTTTTGAATTTTCTCCAAAAGTAAAGTAGTTGCAAACTCATGCTTTTAGAGACTTGTTTGGGCTCATGAGAGGAGTAGAAAAACATCAAAAATTTCAGTCCTGCATGATTCTACCAAGAAATGTGTGTTCATTGAAACCGCTGGTTTTTGATAGTTTGGGCCCTATTGAATAATGAATGTTTTGAATTTTCTCCAAAAGTAAAGTAGTTGCAAACTCATCCTTTTAGAAACTTGTTTGGGCTGTTGAGAGGAGTAAAAAACCATCAAAAATTTCAATCCTGCATGATTCTACCAAGAAATGTGATTCTTCATTCAAAACGCTGGTTTTTGCTATTGGGCTCTATTGAATAATGAATGTTTTGAATTTTCTCCAAAAGTAAAGTAGTTGCAAACTCATGCTTTTAGAGACTTGTTTGGGCTCATGAGAGGAGTAGAAAAACATCAAAAATTTCAGTCCTGCATGATTCTACCAAGAAATGTGTGTTCATTGAAACCGCTGGTTTTTGATAGTTTGGGCCCTATTGAATAATGAATGTTTTGAATTTTCTCCAAAAGTAAAGTAGTTGCAAACTCATCCTTTTAGAAACTTGTTTGGGCTGTTGAGAGGAGTAAAAAACCATCAAAAATTTCAATCCTGCATGATTCTACCAAGAAATGTGATTCTTCATTCAAAACGCTGGTTTTTGCTATTGGGCTCTATTGAATAATGAATGTTTTGAATTTTCTCCAAAAGTAAAGTAGTTGCAAACTCATGCTTTTAGAGACTTGTTTGGGCTCATGAGAGGAGTAGAAAAACATCAAAAATTTCAGTCCTGCATGATTCTACCAAGAAATGTGTGTTCATTGAAACGGCTGGTTTTTGATAGTTTGGGCCCTATTGCATAATGAATGTTTTGAATTTTCTCCAAAAGTAAAGTAGTTGCAAACTCATCCTTTTAGAAACTTGTTTGGGCTGTTGAGAGGAGTAAAAAACCATCAAAAATTTCAATCCTGCATGATTCTACCAAGAAATGTGATTCTTCATTCAAAACGCTGGTTTTTGCTATTGGGCTCTATTGAATAATGAATGTTTTGAATTTTCTCCAAAAGTAAAGTAGTTGCAAACTCATGCTTTTAGAGACTTGTTTGGGCTCATGAGAGGAGTAGAAAAACATCAAAAATTTCAGTCCTGCATGATTCTACCAAGAAATGTGTGTTCATTGAAACCGCTGGTTTTTGATAGTTTGGGCCCTATTGAATAATGAATGTTTTGAATGTTCTCCAAAAGTAAAGTAGTTGCAAACTCATCCTTTTAGAAACTTGTTTGGGCTGTTGAGAGGAGTAAAAAACCATCAAAAATTTCAATCCTGCATGATTCTACCAAGAAATGTGATTCTTCATTCAAAACGCTGGTTTTTGCTATTGGGCTCTATTGAATAATGAATGTTTTGAATTTTCTCCAAAAGTAAAGTAGTTGCAAACTCATGCTTTTAGAGACTTGTTTGGGCTCATGAGAGGAGTAGAAAAACATCAAAAATTTCAGTCCTGCATGATTCTACCAAGAAATGTGTGTTCATTGAAACCGCTGGTTTTTGATAGTTTGGGCCCTATTGAATAATGAATGTTTTGAATTTTCTCCAAAAGTAAAGTAGTTGCAAACTCATCCTTTTAGAAACTTGTTTGGGCTGTTGAGAGGAGTTAAAAACCATCAAAAATTTCAATCCTGCATGATTTTACCAAGAAATGTGATTCTTCATTCAAAACCTGATTTTTGCTATTGGGCTCTATTGAATAGTGAATGTTTTGAATTTTCTCCAAAAGTAAAGTAGTTGCAAACTCATGCTTTTAGAGACTTGTTTGGGCTCATGAGAGGAGTAGAAAAACATCAAAAATTTCAGTCCTGCATGATTCTACCAAGAAATGTGTTCATTCAAACCGCTGGTTTTTGATAGTTTGGGCCCTATTGAATAATTAATGTTTTGAATTTTCTCCAAAAGTAAAGTAGTTGCAAACTCATCCTTTTAGAAACTTGTTTGGGCTGTTGAGAGGAGTAAAAAACCATCAAAAATTTCAATCCTGCATGATTCTACCAAGAAATGTGATTCTTCATTCAAAACGCTGGTTTTTGCTATTGGGCTCTATTGAATAATGAATGTTTTGAATTTTCTCCAAAAGTAAAGTAGTTGCAAACTCATGCTTTTAGAGACTTGTTTGGGCTCATGAGAGGAGTAGAAAAACATCAAAAATTTCAGTCCTGCATGATTCTACCAAGAAATGTGTGTTCATTGAAACCGCTGGTTTTTGATAGTTTGGGCCCTATTGAATAATGAATGTTTTGAATTTTCTCCAAAAGTAAAGTAGTTGCAAACTCATCCTTTTAGAAACTTGTTTGGGCTGTTGAGAGGAGTAAAAAACCATCAAAAATTTCAATCCTGCATGATTTTACCAAGAAATGTGATTCTTCATTCAAAACCTGATTTTTGCTATTGGGCTCTATTGAATAGTGAATGTTTTGAATTTTCTCCAAAAGTAAAGTAGTTGCAAACTCATGCTTTTAGAGATTTGTTTGGGCTCATGAGAGGAGTAGAAAAACATCAAAAATTTCAGTCCTGCATGATTCTACCAAGAAATGTGTTCATTCAAACCGCTGGTTTTTGATAGTTTGGGCCCTATTGAATAATGAATGTTTTGAATTTTCTCCAAAAGTAAAGTAGTTGCAAACTCATCCTTTTAGAAACTTGTTTGGGCTGTTGAGAGGAGTAAAAAACCATCAAAAATTTCAATCCTGCATGATTCTACCAAGAAATGTGATTCTTCATTCAAAACGCTGGTTTTTGCTATTGGGCTCTATTGAATAATGAATGTTTTGAATTTTCTCCAAAAGTAAAGTAGTTGCAAACTCATGCTTTTAGAGACTTGTTTGGGCTCATGAGAGGAGTAGAAAAACATCAAAAATTTCAGTCCTGCATGATTCTACCAAGAAATGTGTTCATTCAAACCGCTGGTTTTTGATAGTTTGGGCCCTATTGAATAATGAATGTTTTGAATTTTCTCCAAAAGTAAAGTAGTTGCAAACTCATCCTTTTAGAAACTTGTTTGGGCTGTTGAGAGGAGTAAAAAACCATCAAAAATTTCAATCCTGCATGATTCTACCAAGAAATGTGATTCTTCATTCAAAACGCTGGTTTTTGCTATTGGGCTCTATTGAATAATGAATGTTTTGAATTTTCTCCAAAAGTAAAGTAGTTGCAAACTCATGCTTTTAGAGACTTGTTTGGGCTCATGAGAGGAGTAGAAAAACATCAAAAATTTCAATCCTGCATGATTCTACCAAGAAATGTGTGTTCATTGAAACCGCTGGTTTTTGATAGTTTGGGCCCTATTGAATAATGAATGTTTTGAATTTTCTCCAAATGTAAAGTAGTTGCAAACTCATCCTTTTAGAAACTTGTTTGGGCTGTTGAGAGGAGTTAAAAACCATCAAAAATTTCAATCCTGCATGATTTTACCAAGAAATGTGATTCTTCATTCAAAACCTGATTTTTGCTATTGGGCTCTATTGAATAGTGAATGTTTTGAATTTTCTCCAAAAGTAAAGTAGTTGCAAACTCATGCTTTTAGAGACTTGTTTGGGCTCATGAGAGGAGTAGAAAAACATCAAAAATTTCAGTCCTGCATGATTCTACCAAGAAATGTGTTCATTCAAACCGCTGGTTTTTGATAGTTTGGGCCCTATTGAATAATTAATGTTTTGAATTTTCTCCAAAAGTAAAGTAGTTGCAAACTCATCCTTTTAGAAACTTGTTTGGGCTGTTGAGAGGAGTAAAAAACCATCAAAAATTTCAATCCTGCATGATTCTACCAAGAAATGTGTGTTCATTGAAACCGCTGGTTTTTGATAGTTTGGGCCCTATTGAATAATGAATGTTTTGAATTTTCTCCAAAAGTAAAGTAGTTGCAAACTCATCCTTTTAGAAACTTGTTTGGGCTGTTGAGAGGAGTAAAAAACCATCAAAAATTTCAATCCTGCATGATTTTACCAAGAAATGTGATTCTTCATTCAAAACCTGATTTTTGCTATTGGGCTCTATTGAATAGTGAATGTTTTGAATTTTCTCCAAAAGTAAAGTAGTTGCAAACTCATGCTTTTAGAGACTTGTTTGGGCTCATGAGAGGAGTAGAAAAACATCAAAAATTTCAGTCCTGCATGATTCTACCAAGAAATGTGTGTTCATTGAAACCGCTGGTTTTTGATAGTTTGGGCCCTATTGAATAATGAATGTTTTGAATTTTCTCCAAAAGTAAAGTAGTTGCAAACTCATCCTTTTAGAAACTTGTTTGGGCTGTTGAGAGGAGTAAAAAACCATCAAAAATTTCAATCCTGCATGATTCTACCAAGAAATGTGATTCTTCATTCAAAACGCTGGTTTTTGCTATTGGGCTCTATTGAATAATGAATGTTTTGAATTTTCTCCAAAAGTAAAGTAGTTGCAAACTCATGCTTTTAGAGACTTGTTTGGGCTCATGAGAGGAGTAGAAAAACATCAAAAATTTCAGTCCTGCATGATTCTACCAAGAAATGTGTGTTCATTGAAACGGCTGGTTTTTGATAGTTTGGGCCCTATTGCATAATGAATGTTTTGAATTTTCTCCAAAAGTAAAGTAGTTGCAAACTCATCCTTTTAGAAACTTGTTTGGGCTGTTGAGAGGAGTAAAAAACCATCAAAAATTTCAATCCTGCATGATTCTACCAAGAAATGTGATTCTTCATTCAAAACGCTGGTTTTTGCTATTGGGCTCTATTGAATAATGAATGTTTTGAATTTTCTCCAAAAGTAAAGTAGTTGCAAACTCATGCTTTTAGAGACTTGTTTGGGCTCATGAGAGGAGTAGAAAAACATCAAAAATTTCAGTCCTGCATGATTCTACCAAGAAATGTGTGTTCATTGAAACCGCTGGTTTTTGATAGTTTGGGCCCTATTGAATAATGAATGTTTTGAATTTTCTCCAAAAGTAAAGTAGTTGCAAACTCATCCTTTTAGAAACTTGTTTGGGCTGTTGAGAGGAGTAAAAAACCATCAAAAATTTCAATCCTGCATGATTTTACCAAGAAATGTGATTCTTCATTCAAAACCTGATTTTTGCTATTGGGCTCTATTGAATAGTGAATGTTTTGAATTTTCTCCAAAAGTAAAGTAGTTGCAAACTCATGCTTTTAGAGACTTGTTTGGGCTCATGAGAGGAGTAGAAAAACATCAAAAATTTCAGTCCTGCATGATTCTACCAAGAAATGTGTTCATTCAAACCGCTGGTTTTTGATAGTTTGGGCCCTATTGAATAATGAATGTTTTGAATTTTCTCCAAAAGTAAAGTAGTTGCAAACTCATCCTTTTAGAAACTTGTTTGGGCTGTTGAGAGGAGTAAAAAACCATCAAAAATTTCAATCCTGCATGATTCTACCAAGAAATGTGATTCTTCATTCAAAACGCTGGTTTTTGCTATTGGGCTCTATTGAATAATGAATGTTTTGAATTTTCTCCAAAAGTAAAGTAGTTGCAAACTCATGCTTTTAGAGACTTGTTTGGGCTCATGAGAGGAGTAGAAAAACATCAAAAATTTCAGTCCTGCATGATTCTACCAAGAAATGTGTTCATTCAAACCGCTGGTTTTTGATAGTTTGGGCCCTATTGAATAATGAATGTTTTGAATTTTCTCCAAAAGTAAAGTAGTTGCAAACTCATCCTTTTAGAAACTTGTTTGGGCTGTTGAGAGGAGTAAAAAACCATCAAAAATTTCAATCCTGCATGATTCTACCAAGAAATGTGATTCTTCATTCAAAACGCTGGTTTTTGCTATTGGGCTCTATTGAATAATGAATGTTTTGAATTTTCTCCAAAAGTAAAGTAGTTGCAAACTCATGCTTTTAGAGACTTGTTTGGGCTCATGAGAGGAGTAGAAAAACATCAAAAATTTCAATCCTGCATGATTCTACCAAGAAATGTGTGTTCATTGAAACCGCTGGTTTTTGATAGTTTGGGCCCTATTGAATAATGAATGTTTTGAATTTTCTCCAAAAGTAAAGTAGTTGCAAACTCATCCTTTTAGAAACTTGTTTGGGCTGTTGAGAGGAGTAAAAAACCATCAAAAATTTCAATCCTGCATGATTTTACCAAGAAATGTGATTCTTCATTCAAAACCTGATTTTTGCTATTGGGCTCTATTGAATAGTGAATGTTTTGAATTTTCTCCAAAATTAAAGTAGTTGCAAACTCATGCTTTTAGAGACTTGTTTGGGCTCATGAGAGGAGTAGAAAAACATCAAAAATTTCAGTCCTGCATGATTCTACCAAGAAATGTGTGTTCATTGAAACCGCTGGTTTTTGATAGTTTGGGCCCTATTGAATAATGAATGTTTTGAATTTTCTCCAAAAGTAAAGTAGTTGCAAACTCATCCTTTTAGAAACTTGTTTGGGCTGTTGAGAGGAGTAAAAAACCATCAAAAATTTCAATCCTGCATGATTTTACCAAGAAATGTGATTCTTCATTCAAAACCTGATTTTTGCTATTGGGCTCTATTGAATAGTGAATGTTTTGAATTTTCTCCAAAAGTAAAGTAGTTGCAAACTCATGCTTTTAGAGACTTGTTTGGGCTCATGAGATGAGTAGAAAAACATCAAAAATTTCAGTCCTGCATGATTCTACCAAGACATGTGTGTTCATTGAAACGGCTGGTTTTTGATAGTTTGGGCCCTATTGAATAATGAATGTTTTGAATTTTCTCCAAAAGTAAAGTAGTTGCAAACTCATCCTTTTAGAAACTTGTTTGGGCTGTTGAGAGGAGTAAAAAACCATCAAAAATTTCAATCCTGCATGATTCTACCAAGAAATGTGATTCTTCATTCAAAACGCTGGTTTTTTCTATTGGGCTCTATTGAATAATGAATGTTTTGAATTTTCTCCAAAAGTAAAGTAGTTGCAAACTCATGCTTTTAGAGACTTGTTTGGGCTCATGAGAGGAGTAGAAAAACATCAAAAATTTCAGTCCTGCATGATTCTACCAAGAAATGTGTGTTCATTGAAACCGCTGGTTTTTGATAGTTTGGGCCCTATTGAATAATGAATGTTTTGAATTTTCTCCAAAAGTAAAGTAGTTGCAAACTCATGCTTTTAGAGACTTGTTTGGGCTCATGAGAGGAGTAGAAAAACATCAAAAATTTCAGTCCTGCATGATTCTACCAAGAAATGTGTGTTCATTGAAACCGCTGGTTTTTGATAGTTTGGGCCCTATTGAATAATGAATGTTTTGAATTTTCTCCAAAAGTAAAGTAGTTGCAAACTCATCCTTTTAGAAACTTGTTTGGGCTGTTGAGAGGAGTAAAAAACCATCAAAAATTTCAATCCTGCATGATTCTACCAAGAAATGTGATTCTTCATTCAAAACGCTGGTTTTTGCTATTGGGCTCTATTGAATAATGAATGTTTTGAATTTTCTCCAAAAGTAAAGTAGTTGCAAACTCATCCTTTTAGAAACTTGTTTGGGCTGTTGAGAGGAGTAAAAAACCATCAAAAATTTCAATCCTGCATGATTCTACCAAGAAATGTGATTCTTCATTCAAAACGCTGGTTTTTGCTATTGGGCTCTATTGAATAATGAATGTTTTGAATTTTCTCCAAAAGTAAAGTAGTTGCAAACTCATGCTTTTAGAGACTTGTTTGGGCTCATGAGAGGAGTAGAAAAACATCAAAAATTTCAGTCCTGCATGATTCTACCAAGAAATGTGTGTTCATTGAAACGGCTGGTTTTTGATAGTTTGGGCCCTATTGAATAATGAATGTTTTGAATTTTCTCCAAAAGTAAAGTAGTTGCAAACTCATCCTTTTAGAAACTTGTTTGGGCTGTTGAGAGGAGTAAAAAACCATCAAAAATTTCAATCCTGCATGATTCTACCAAGAAATGTGATTCTTCATTCAAAACGCTGGTTTTTGCTATTGGGCTCTATTGAATAATGAATGTTTTGAATTTTCTCCAAAAGTAAAGTAGTTGCAAACTCATGCTTTTAGAGACTTGTTTGGGCTCATGAGAGGAGTAGAAAAACATCAAAAATTTCAGTCCTGCATGATTCTACCAAGAAATGTGTGTTCATTGAAACGGCTGGTTTTTGATAGTTTGGGCCCTATTGAATAATGAATGTTTTGAATTTTCTCCAAAAGTAAAGTAGTTGCAAACTCATCCTTTTAGAAACTTGTTTGGGCTGTTGAGAGGAATAAAAAACCATCAAAAATTTCAATCCTGCATGATTCTACCAAGTAATGTGATTCTTCATTCAAAACGCTGGTTTTTGCTATTGGGCTCTATTGAATAATGAATGTTTTGAATTTTCTCCAAAAGTAAAGTAGTTGCAAACTCATCCTTTTAGAAACTTGTTTGGGCTGTTGAGAGGAGTAAAAAACCATCAAAAATTTCAATCCTGCATGATTCTACCAAGAAATGTGATTCTTCATTTAAAACGCTGGTTTTTGCTATTGGGCTCTATTGAATAATGAATGTTTTGAATTTTCTCCAAAAGTAAAGTAGTTGCAAACTCATGCTTTTAGAGACTTGTTTGGGCTCATGAGAGGAGTAGAAAAACATCAAAAATTTCAGTCCTGCATGATTCTACCAAGAAATGTGTGTTCATTGAAACCGCTGGTTTTTGATAGTTTGGGCCCTATTGAATAATGAATGTTTTGAATTTTCTCCAAAAGTAAAGTAGTTGCAAACTCATCCTTTTAGAAACTTGTTTGGGCTGTTGAGAGGAGTAAAAAACCATCAAAAATTTCAATCCTGCATGATTTTACCAAGAAATGTGATTCTTCATTCAAAACCTGATTTTTGCTATTGGGCTCTATTGAATAGTGAATGTTTTGAATTTTCTCCAAAAGTAAAGTAGTTGCAAACTCATGCTTTTAGAGACTAGTTTGGGCTCATGAGAGGAGTAGAAAAACATCAAAAATTTCAGTCCTGCATGATTCTACCAAGAAATGTGTGTTCATTGAAACCGCTGGTTTTTGATAGTTTGGGCCCTATTGAATAATGAATGTTTTGAATTTTCTCCAAAAGTAAAGTAGTTGCAAACTCATCCTTTTAGAAACTTGTTTGGGCTGTTGAGAGGAGTAAAAAACCATCAAAAATTTCAATCCTGCATGATTTTACCAAGAAATGTGATTCTTCATTCAAAACCTGATTTTTGCTATTGGGCTCTATTGAATAGTGAATGTTTTGAATTTTCTCCAAAAGTAAAGTAGTTGCAAACTCATGCTTTTAGAGACTTGTTTGGGCTCATGAGATGAGTAGAAAAACATCAAAAATTTCAGTCCTGCATGATTCTACCAAGACATGTGTGTTCATTGAAACGGCTGGTTTTTGATAGTTTGGGCCCTATTGAATAATGAATGTTTTGAATTTTCTCCAAAAGTAAAGTAGTTGCAAACTCATCCTTTTAGAAACTTGTTTGGGCTGTTGAGAGGAGTAAAAAACCATCAAAAATTTCAATCCTGCATGATTCTACCAAGAAATGTGATTCTTCATTCAAAACGCTGGTTTTTGCTATTGGGCTCTATTGAATAATGAATGTTTTGAATTTTCTCCAAAAGTAAAGTAGTTGCAAACTCATGCTTTTAGAGAGACTTGTTTGGGCTCATGAGAGGAGTAGAAAAACATCAAAAATTTCAGTCCTGCATGATTCTACCAAGAAATGTGTGTTCATTCAAACCGCTGGTTTTTGATAGTTTGGGCCCTATTGAATAATGAATGTTTTGAATTTTCTCCAAAAGTAAAGTAGTTGCAAACTCATGCTTTTAGAGACTTGTTTGGGCTCATGAGAGGAGTAGAAAAACATCAAAAATTTCAGTCCTGCATGATTCTACCAAGAAATGTGTGTTCATTGAAACCGCTGGTTTTTGATAGTTTGGGCCCTATTGAATAATGAATGTTTTGAATTTTCTTCAAAAGTAAAGTAGTTGCAAACTCATCCTTTTAGAAACTTGTTTGGGCTGTTGAGAGGAGTAAAAAACCATCAAAAATTTCAATCCTGCATGATTCTACCAAGAAATGTGATTCTTCATTCAAAACGCTGGTTTTTGCTATTGGGCTCTATTGAATAATGAATGTTTTGAATTTTCTCCAAAAGTAAAGTAGTTGCAAACTCATGCTTTTAGAGACTTGTTTGGGCTCATGAGAGGAGTAGAAAAACATCAAAAATTTCAGTCCTGCATGATTCTACCAAGAAATGTGTGTTCATTGAAACCGCTGGTTTTTGATAGTTTGGGCCCTATTGAATAATGAATGTTTTGAATTTTCTCCAAAAGTAAAGTAGTTGCAAACTCATCCTTTTAGAAACTTGTTTGGGCTGTTGAGAGGAGTAAAAAACCATCAAAAATTTCAATCCTGCATGATTCTACCAAGAAATGTGATTCTTCATTCAAAACGCTGGTTTTTGCTATTGGGCTCTATTGAATAATGAATGTTTTGAATTTTCTCCAAAAGTAAAGTAGTTGCAAACTCATGCTTTTAGAGATTTGTTTGGGCTCATGAGAGGAGTAGAAAAACATCAAAAATTTCAGTCCTGCATGATTCTACCAAGAAATGTGTGTTCATTGAAACCGCTGGTTTTTGATAGTTTGGGCCCTATTGAATAATGAATGTTTTAAATTTTCTCCAAAAGTAAAGTAGTTGCAAACTCATCCTTTTAGAAACTTGTTTGGGCTGTTGAGAGGAGTAAAAAACCATCAAAAATTTCAATCCTGCATGATTTTACCAAGAAATGTGATTCTTCATTCAAAACCTGATTTTTGCTATTGGGCTCTATTGAATAGTGAATGTTTTGAATTTTCTCCAAAAGTAAAGTAGTTGCAAACTCATGCTTTTAGAGACTTGTTTGGGCTCATGAGAGGAGTAGAAAAACATCAAAAATTTCAGTCCAGCATGATTCTACCAAGAAATGTGTGTTCATTGAAACGGCTGGTTTTTGATAGTTTGGGCCCTATTGAATAATGAATGTTTTGAATTTTCTCCAAAAGTAAAGTAGTTGCAAACTCATCCTTTTAGAAACTTGTTTGGGCTGTTGAGAGGAGTAAAAAACCATCAAAAATTTCAATCCTGCATGATTCTACCAAGAAATGTGATTCTTCATTCAAAACCTGATTTTTGCTATTGGGCTCTATTGAATAGTGAATGTTTTGAATTTTCTCCAAAAGTAAAGTAGTTGCAAACTCATGCTTTTAGAGACTTGTTTGGGCTCATGAGAGGAGTAGAAAAACATCAAAAATTTCAGTCCTGCATGATTCTACCAAGAAATGTGTTCATTCAAACCGCTGGTTTTTGATAGTTTGGGCCCTATTGAATAATGAATGTTTTGAATTTTCTCCAAAAGTAAAGTAGTTGCAAACTCATCCTTTTAGAAACTTGTTTGGGCTGTTGAGAGGAGTAAAAAACCATCAAAAATTTCAATCCTGCATGATTCTACCAAGAAATGTGATTCTTCATTCAAAACGCTGGTTTTTGCTATTGGGCTCTATTGAATAATGAATGTTTTGAATTTTCTCCAAAAGTAAAGTAGTTGCAAACTCATGCTTTTAGAGACTTGTTTGGGCTCATGAGAGGAGTAGAAAAACATCAAAAATTTCAGTCCTGCATTATTCTACCAAGAAATGTGTGTTCATTGAAACCGCTGGTTTTTGATAGTTTGGGCCCTATTGAATAATGAATGTTTTGAATTTTCTCCAAAAGTAAAGTAGTTGCAAACTCATCCTTTTAGAAACTTGTTTGGGCTGTTGAGAGGAGTAAAAAACCATCAAAAATTTCAATCCTGCATGATTTTACCAAGAAATGTGATTCTTCATTCAAAACCTGATTTTTGCTATTGGGCTCTATTGAATAGTGAATGTTTTGAATTTTCTCCAAAAGTAAAGTAGTTGCAAACTCATGCTTTTAGAGACTTGTTTGGGCTCATGAGAGGAGTAGAAAAACATCAAAAATTTCAGTCCTGCATGATTCTACCAAGAAATGTGTTCATTCAAACCGCTGGTTTTTGATAGTTTGGGCCCTATTGAATAATGAATGTTTTGAATTTTCTCCAAAAGTAAAGTAGTTGCAAACTCATCCTTTTAGAAACTTGTTTGGGCTGTTGAGAGGAGTAAAAGACCATCAAAAATTTCAATCCTGCATGATTCTACCAAGAAATGTGATTCTTCATTCAAAACGCTGGTTTTTGCTATTGGGCTCTATTGAATAATGAATGTTTTGAATTTTCTCCAAAAGTAAAGTAGTTGCAAACTCATGCTTTTAGAGACTTGTTTGGGCTCATGAGAGGAGTAGAAAAACATCAAAAATTTCAGTCCTGCATGATTCTACCAAGAAATGTGTTCATTCAAACCGCTGGTTTTTGATAGTTTGGGCCCTATTGAATAATGAATGTTTTGAATTTTCTCCAAAAGTAAAGTAGTTGCAAACTCATCCTTTTAGAAACTTGTTTGGGCTGTTGAGAGGAGTAAAAAACCATCAAAAATTTCAATCCTGCATGATTCTACCAAGAAATGTGATTCTTCATTCAAAACGCTGGTTTTTGCTATTGGGCTCTATTGAATAATGAATGTTTTGAATTTTCTCCAAAAGTAAAGTAGTTGCAAACTCATGCTTTTAGAGACTTGTTTGGGCTCATGAGAGGAGTAGAAAAACATCAAAAATTTCAGTCCTGCATGATTCTACCAAGAAATGTGTGTTCATTGAAACCGCTGGTTTTTGATAGTTTGGGCCCTATTGAATAATGAATGTTTTGAATTTTCTCCAAAAGTAAAGTAGTTGCAAACTCATCCTTTTAGAAACTTGTTTGGGCTGTTGAGAGGAGTAAAAAACCATCAAAAATTTCAATCCTGCATGATTTTACCAAGAAATGTGATTCTTCATTCAAAACCTGATTTTTGCTATTGGGCTCTATTGAATAGTGAATGTTTTGAATTTTCTCCAAAAGTAAAGTAGTTGCAAACTCATGCTTTTAGAGACTTGTTTGGGCTCATGAGAGGAGTAGAAAAACATCAAAAATTTCAGTCCTGCATGATTCTACCAAGAAATGTGTGTTCATTGAAACGGCTGGTTTTTGATAGTTTGGGCCCTATTGAATAATGAATGTTTTGAATTTTCTCCAAAAGTAAAGTAGTTGCAAACTCATCCTTTTAGAAACTTGTTTGGGCTGTTGAGAGGAATAAAAAACCATCAAAAATTTCAATCCTGCATGATTCTACCAAGTAATGTGATTCTTCATTCAAAACGCTGGTTTTTGCTATTGGGCTCTATTGAATAATGAATGTTTTGAATTTTCTCCAAAAGTAAAGTAGTTGCAAACTCATCCTTTTAGAAACTTGTTTGGGCTGTTGAGAGGAGTAAAAAACCATCAAAAATTTCAATCCTGCATGATTCTACCAAGAAATGTGATTCTTCATTTAAAACGCTGGTTTTTGCTATTGGGCTCTATTGAATAATGAATGTTTTGAATTTTCTCCAAAAGTAAAGTAGTTGCAAACTCATGCTTTTAGAGACTTGTTTGGGCTCATGAGAGGAGTAGAAAAACATCAAAAATTTCAGTCCTGCATGATTCTACCAAGAAATGTGTTCATTCAAACCGCTGGTTTTTGATAGTTTGGGCCCTATTGAATAATGAATGTTTTGAATTTTCTCCAAAAGTAAAGTAGTTGCAAACTCATCCTTTTAGAAACTTGTTTGGGCTGTTGAGAGGAGTAAAAAACCATCAAAAATTTCAATCCTGCATGATTCTACCAAGAAATGTGATTCTTCATTCAAAACGCTGGTTTTTGCTATTGGGCTCTATTGAATAATGAATGTTTTGAATTTTCTCCAAAAGTAAAGTAGTTGCAAACTCATGCTTTTAGAGACTTGTTTGGGCTCATGAGAGGAGTAGAAAAACATCAAAAATTTCAGTCCTGCATGATTCTACCAAGAAATGTGTTCATTCAAACCGCTGGTTTTTGATAGTTTGGGCCCTATTGAATAATGAATGTTTTGAATTTTCTCCAAAAGTAAAGTAGTTGCAAACTCATCCTTTTAGAAACTTGTTTGGGCTGTTGAGAGGAGTAAAAAACCATCAAAAATTTCAATCCTGCATGATTCTACCAAGAAATGTGATTCTTCATTCAAAACGCTGGTTTTTGCTATTGGGCTCTATTGAATAATGAATGTTTTGAATTTTCTCCAAAAGTAAAGTAGTTGCAAACTCATGCTTTTAGAGACTTGTTTGGGCTCATGAGAGGAGTAGAAAAACATCAAAAATTTCAATCCTGCATGATTCTACCAAGAAATGTGTGTTCATTGAAACCGCTGGTTTTTGATAGTTTGGGCCCTATTGAATAATGAATGTTTTGAATTTTCTCCAAAAGTAAAGTAGTTGCAAACTCATCCTTTTAGAAACTTGTTTGGGCTGTTGAGAGGAGTAAAAAACCATCAAAAATTTCAATCCTGCATGATTTTACCAAGAAATGTGATTCTTCATTCAAAACCTGATTTTTGCTATTGGGCTCTATTGAATAGTGAATGTTTTGAATTTTCTCCAAAAGTAAAGTAGTTGCAAACTCATGCTTTTAGAGACTTGTTTGGGCTCATGAGAGGAGTAGAAAAACATCAAAAATTTCAGTCCTGCATGATTCTACCAAGAAATGTGTGTTCATTGAAACCGCTGGTTTTTGATAGTTTGGGCCCTATTGAATAATGAATGTTTTGAATTTTCTCCAAAAGTAAAGTAGTTGCAAACTCATCCTTTTAGAAACTTGTTTGGGCTGTTGAGAGGAGTAAAAAACCATCAAAAATTTCAATCCTGCATGATTCTACCAAGAAATGTGATTCTTCATTCAAAACGCTGGTTTTTGCTATTGGGCTCTATTGAATAATGAATGTTTTGAATTTTCTCCAAAAGTAAAGTAGTTGCAAACTCATGCTTTTAGAGACTTGTTTGGGCTCATGAGAGGAGTAGAAAAACATCAAAAATTTCAGTCCTGCATGATTCTACCAAGAAATGTGTGTTCATTGAAACGGCTGGTTTTTGATAGTTTGGGCCCTATTGCATAATGAATGTTTTGAATTTTCTCCAAAAGTAAAGTAGTTGCAAACTCATCCTTTTAGAAACTTGTTTGGGCTGTTGAGAGGAGTAAAAAACCATCAAAAATTTCAATCCTGCATGATTCTACCAAGAAATGTGATTCTTCATTCAAAACGCTGGTTTTTGCTATTGGGCTCTATTGAATAATGAATGTTTTGAATTTTCTCCAAAAGTAAAGTAGTTGCAAACTCATGCTTTTAGAGACTTGTTTGGGCTCATGAGAGGAGTAGAAAAACATCAAAAATTTCAGTCCTGCATGATTCTACCAAGAAATGTGTGTTCATTGAAACCGCTGGTTTTTGATAGTTTGGGCCCTATTGAATAATGAATGTTTTGAATTTTCTCCAAAAGTAAAGTAGTTGCAAACTCATCCTTTTAGAAACTTGTTTGGGCTGTTGAGAGGAGTAAAAAACCATCAAAAATTTCAATCCTGCATGATTCTACCAAGAAATGTGATTCTTCATTCAAAACGCTGGTTTTTGCTATTGGGCTCTATTGAATAATGAATGTTTTGAATTTTCTCCAAAAGTAAAGTAGTTGCAAACTCATGCTTTTAGAGACTTGTTTGGGCTCATGAGAGGAGTAGAAAAACATCAAAAATTTCAGTCCTGCATGATTCTACCAAGAAATGTGTGTTCATTGAAACCGCTGGTTTTTGATAGTTTGGGCCCTATTGAATAATGAATGTTTTGAATTTTCTCCAAAAGTAAAGTAGTTGCAAACTCATCCTTTTAGAAACTTGTTTGGGCTGTTGAGAGGAGTTAAAAACCATCAAAAATTTCAATCCTGCATGATTTTACCAAGAAATGTGATTCTTCATTCAAAACCTGATTTTTGCTATTGGGCTCTATTGAATAGTGAATGTTTTGAATTTTCTCCAAAAGTAAAGTAGTTGCAAACTCATGCTTTTAGAGACTTGTTTGGGCTCATGAGAGGAGTAGAAAAACATCAAAAATTTCAGTCCTGCATGATTCTACCAAGAAATGTGTTCATTCAAACCGCTGGTTTTTGATAGTTTGGGCCCTATTGAATAATTAATGTTTTGAATTTTCTCCAAAAGTAAAGTAGTTGCAAACTCATCCTTTTAGAAACTTGTTTGGGCTGTTGAGAGGAGTAAAAAACCATCAAAAATTTCAATCCTGCATGATTCTACCAAGAAATGTGATTCTTCATTCAAAACGCTGGTTTTTGCTATTGGGCTCTATTGAATAATGAATGTTTTGAATTTTCTCCAAAAGTAAAGTAGTTGCAAACTCATGCTTTTAGAGACTTGTTTGGGCTCATGAGAGGAGTAGAAAAACATCAAAAATTTCAGTCCTGCATGATTCTACCAAGAAATGTGTGTTCATTGAAACCGCTGGTTTTTGATAGTTTGGGCCCTATTGAATAATGAATGTTTTGAATTTTCTCCAAAAGTAAAGTAGTTGCAAACTCATCCTTTTAGAAACTTGTTTGGGCTGTTGAGAGGAGTAAAAAACCATCAAAAATTTCAATCCTGCATGATTTTACCAAGAAATGTGATTCTTCATTCAAAACCTGATTTTTGCTATTGGGCTCTATTGAATAGTGAATGTTTTGAATTTTCTCCAAAAGTAAAGTAGTTGCAAACTCATGCTTTTAGAGACTTGTTTGGGCTCATGAGAGGAGTAGAAAAACATCAAAAATTTCAGTCCTGCATGATTCTACCAAGAAATGTGTGTTCATTGAAACGGCTGGTTTTTGATAGTTTGGGCCCTATTGAATAATGAATGTTTTGAATTTTCTCCAAAAGTAAAGTAGTTGCAAACTCATCCTTTTAGAAACTTGTTTGGGCTGTTGAGAGGAATAAAAAACCATCAAAAATTTCAATCCTGCATGATTCTACCAAGTAATGTGATTCTTCATTCAAAACGCTGGTTTTTGCTATTGGGCTCTATTGAATAATGAATGTTTTGAATTTTCTCCAAAAGTAAAGTAGTTGCAAACTCATCCTTTTAGAAACTTGTTTGGGCTGTTGAGAGGAGTAAAAAACCATCAAAAATTTCAATCCTGCATGATTCTACCAAGAAATGTGATTCTTCATTTAAAACGCTGGTTTTTGCTATTGGGCTCTATTGAATAATGAATGTTTTGAATTTTCTCCAAAAGTAAAGTAGTTGCAAACTCATGCTTTTAGAGACTTGTTTGGGCTCATGAGAGGAGTAGAAAAACATCAAAAATTTCAGTCCTGCATGATTCTACCAAGAAATGTGTTCATTCAAACCGCTGGTTTTTGATAGTTTGGGCCCTATTGAATAATGAATGTTTTGAATTTTCTCCAAAAGTAAAGTAGTTGCAAACTCATCCTTTTAGAAACTTGTTTGGGCTGTTGAGAGGAGTAAAAAACCATCAAAAATTTCAATCCTGCATGATTCTACCAAGAAATGTGATTCTTCATTCAAAACGCTGGTTTTTGCTATTGGGCTCTATTGAATAATGAATGTTTTGAATTTTCTCCAAAAGTAAAGTAGTTGCAAACTCATGCTTTTAGAGACTTGTTTGGGCTCATGAGAGGAGTAGAAAAACATCAAAAATTTCAGTCCTGCATGATTCTACCAAGAAATGTGTGTTCATTGAAACCGCTGGTTTTTGATAGTTTGGGCCCTATTGAATAATGAATGTTTTGAATTTTCTCCAAAAGTAAAGTAGTTGCAAACTCATCCTTTTAGAAACTTGTTTGGGCTGTTGAGAGGAGTAAAAAACCATCAAAAATTTCAATCCTGCATGATTCTACCAAGAAATGTGATTCTTCATTCAAAACGCTGGTTTTTGCTATTGGGCTCTATTGAATAATGAATGTTTTGAATTTTCTCCAAAAGTAAAGTAGTTGCAAACTCATGCTTTTAGAGACTTGTTTGGGCTCATGAGAGGAGTAGAAAAACATCAAAAATTTCAGTCCTGCATGATTCTACCAAGAAATGTGTGTTCATTGAAACCGCTGGTTTTTGATAGTTTGGGCCCTATTGAATAATGAATGTTTTGAATTTTCTCCAAAAGTAAAGTAGTTGCAAACTCATCCTTTTAGAAACTTGTTTGGGCTGTTGAGAGGAGTTAAAAACCATCAAAAATTTCAATCCTGCATGATTTTACCAAGAAATGTGATTCTTCATTCAAAACCTGATTTTTGCTATTGGGCTCTATTGAATAGTGAATGTTTTGAATTTTCTCCAAAAGTAAAGTAGTTGCAAACTCATGCTTTTAGAGACTTGTTTGGGCTCATGAGAGGAGTAGAAAAACATCAAAAATTTCAGTCCTGCATGATTCTACCAAGAAATGTGTTCATTCAAACCGCTGGTTTTTGATAGTTTGGGCCCTATTGAATAATTAATGTTTTGAATTTTCTCCAAAAGTAAAGTAGTTGCAAACTCATCCTTTTAGAAACTTGTTTGGGCTGTTGAGAGGAGTAAAAAACCATCAAAAATTTCAATCCTGCATGATTCTACCAAGAAATGTGTGTTCATTGAAACCGCTGGTTTTTGATAGTTTGGGCCCTATTGAATAATGAATGTTTTGAATTTTCTCCAAAAGTAAAGTAGTTGCAAACTCATCCTTTTAGAAACTTGTTTGGGCTGTTGAGAGGAGTAAAAAACCATCAAAAATTTCAATCCTGCATGATTTTACCAAGAAATGTGATTCTTCATTCAAAACCTGATTTTTGCTATTGGGCTCTATTGAATAGTGAATGTTTTGAATTTTCTCCAAAAGTAAAGTAGTTGCAAACTCATGCTTTTAGAGACTTGTTTGGGCTCATGAGAGGAGTAGAAAAACATCAAAAATTTCAGTCCTGCATGATTCTACCAAGAAATGTGTGTTCATTGAAACCGCTGGTTTTTGATAGTTTGGGCCCTATTGAATAATGAATGTTTTGAATTTTCTCCAAAAGTAAAGTAGTTGCAAACTCATCCTTTTAGAAACTTGTTTGGGCTGTTGAGAGGAGTAAAAAACCATCAAAAATTTCAATCCTGCATGATTCTACCAAGAAATGTGATTCTTCATTCAAAACGCTGGTTTTTGCTATTGGGCTCTATTGAATAATGAATGTTTTGAATTTTCTCCAAAAGTAAAGTAGTTGCAAACTCATGCTTTTAGAGACTTGTTTGGGCTCATGAGAGGAGTAGAAAAACATCAAAAATTTCAGTCCTGCATGATTCTACCAAGAAATGTGTGTTCATTGAAACGGCTGGTTTTTGATAGTTTGGGCCCTATTGCATAATGAATGTTTTGAATTTTCTCCAAAAGTAAAGTAGTTGCAAACTCATCCTTTTAGAAACTTGTTTGGGCTGTTGAGAGGAGTAAAAAACCATCAAAAATTTCAATCCTGCATGATTCTACCAAGAAATGTGATTCTTCATTCAAAACGCTGGTTTTTGCTATTGGGCTCTATTGAATAATGAATGTTTTGAATTTTCTCCAAAAGTAAAGTAGTTGCAAACTCATGCTTTTAGAGACTTGTTTGGGCTCATGAGAGGAGTAGAAAAACATCAAAAATTTCAGTCCTGCATGATTCTACCAAGAAATGTGTGTTCATTGAAACCGCTGGTTTTTGATAGTTTGGGCCCTATTGAATAATGAATGTTTTGAATTTTCTCCAAAAGTAAAGTAGTTGCAAACTCATCCTTTTAGAAACTTGTTTGGGCTGTTGAGAGGAGTAAAAAACCATCAAAAATTTCAATCCTGCATGATTTTACCAAGAAATGTGATTCTTCATTCAAAACCTGATTTTTGCTATTGGGCTCTATTGAATAGTGAATGTTTTGAATTTTCTCCAAAAGTAAAGTAGTTGCAAACTCATGCTTTTAGAGACTTGTTTGGGCTCATGAGAGGAGTAGAAAAACATCAAAAATTTCAGTCCTGCATGATTCTACCAAGAAATGTGTTCATTCAAACCGCTGGTTTTTGATAGTTTGGGCCCTATTGAATAATGAATGTTTTGAATTTTCTCCAAAAGTAAAGTAGTTGCAAACTCATCCTTTTAGAAACTTGTTTGGGCTGTTGAGAGGAGTAAAAAACCATCAAAAATTTCAATCCTGCATGATTCTACCAAGAAATGTGATTCTTCATTCAAAACGCTGGTTTTTGCTATTGGGCTCTATTGAATAATGAATGTTTTGAATTTTCTCCAAAAGTAAAGTAGTTGCAAACTCATGCTTTTAGAGACTTGTTTGGGCTCATGAGAGGAGTAGAAAAACATCAAAAATTTCAGTCCTGCATGATTCTACCAAGAAATGTGTTCATTCAAACCGCTGGTTTTTGATAGTTTGGGCCCTATTGAATAATGAATGTTTTGAATTTTCTCCAAAAGTAAAGTAGTTGCAAACTCATCCTTTTAGAAACTTGTTTGGGCTGTTGAGAGGAGTAAAAAACCATCAAAAATTTCAATCCTGCATGATTCTACCAAGAAATGTGATTCTTCATTCAAAACGCTGGTTTTTGCTATTGGGCTCTATTGAATAATGAATGTTTTGAATTTTCTCCAAAAGTAAAGTAGTTGCAAACTCATGCTTTTAGAGACTTGTTTGGGCTCATGAGAGGAGTAGAAAAACATCAAAAATTTCAATCCTGCATGATTCTACCAAGAAATGTGTGTTCATTGAAACCGCTGGTTTTTGATAGTTTGGGCCCTATTGAATAATGAATGTTTTGAATTTTCTCCAAAAGTAAAGTAGTTGCAAACTCATCCTTTTAGAAACTTGTTTGGGCTGTTGAGAGGAGTAAAAAACCATCAAAAATTTCAATCCTGCATGATTTTACCAAGAAATGTGATTCAAAACCTGATTTTTGCTATTGGGCTCTATTGAATAGTGAATGTTTTGAATTTTCTCCAAAAGTAAAGTAGTTGCAAACTCATGCTTTTAGAGACTTGTTTGGGCTCATGAGAGGAGTAGAAAAACATCAAAAATTTCAGTCCTGCATGATTCTACCAAGAAATGTGTGTTCATTGAAACCGCTGGTTTTTGATAGTTTGGGCCCTATTGAATAATGAATGTTTTGAATTTTCTCCAAAAGTAAAGTAGTTGCAAACTCATCCTTTTAGAAACTTGTTTGGGCTGTTGAGAGGAGTAAAAAACCATCAAAAATTTCAATCCTGCATGATTTTACCAAGAAATGTGATTCTTCATTCAAAACCTGATTTTTGCTATTGGGCTCTATTGAATAGTGAATGTTTTGAATTTTCTCCAAAAGTAAAGTAGTTGCAAACTCATGCTTTTAGAGACTTGTTTGGGCTCATGAGATGAGTAGAAAAACATCAAAAATTTCAGTCCTGCATGATTCTACCAAGACATGTGTGTTCATTGAAACGGCTGGTTTTTGATAGTTTGGGCCCTATTGAATAATGAATGTTTTGAATTTTCTCCAAAAGTAAAGTAGTTGCAAACTCATCCTTTTAGAAACTTGTTTGGGCTGTTGAGAGGAGTAAAAAACCATCAAAAATTTCAATCCTGCATGATTCTACCAAGAAATGTGATTCTTCATTCAAAACGCTGGTTTTTGCTATTGGGCTCTATTGAATAATGAATGTTTTGAATTTTCTCCAAAAGTAAAGTAGTTGCAAACTCATGCTTTTAGAGACTTGTTTGGGCTCATGAGAGGAGTAGAAAAACATCAAAAATTTCAGTCCTGCATGATTCTACCAAGAAATGTGTGTTCATTGAAACCGCTGGTTTTTGATAGTTTGGGCCCTATTGAATAATGAATGTTTTGAATTTTCTCCAAAAGTAAAGTAGTTGCAAACTCATGCTTTTAGAGACTTGTTTGGGCTCATGAGAGGAGTAGAAAAACATCAAAAATTTCAGTCCTGCATGATTCTACCAAGAAATGTGTGTTCATTGAAACCGCTGGTTTTTGATAGTTTGGGCCCTATTGAATAATGAATGTTTTGAATTTTCTCCAAAAGTAAAGTAGTTGCAAACTCATCCTTTTAGAAACTTGTTTGGGCTGTTGAGAGGAGTAAAAAACCATCAAAAATTTCAATCCTGCATGATTCTACCAAGAAATGTGATTCTTCATTCAAAACGCTGGTTTTTGCTATTGGGCTCTATTGAATAATGAATGTTTTGAATTTTCTCCAAAAGTAAAGTAGTTGCAAACTCATCCTTTTAGAAACTTGTTTGGGCTGTTGAGAGGAGTAAAAAACCATCAAAAATTTCAATCCTGCATGATTCTACCAAGAAATGTGATTCTTCATTCAAAACGCTGGTTTTTGCTATTGGGCTCTATTGAATAATGAATGTTTTGAATTTTCTCCAAAAGTAAAGTAGTTGCAAACTCATGCTTTTAGAGACTTGTTTGGGCTCATGAGAGGAGTAGAAAAAAATCAAAAATTTCAGTCCTGCATGATTCTACCAAGAAATGTGTGTTCATTGAAACGGCTGGTTTTTGATAGTTTGGGCCCTATTGAATAATGAATGTTTTGAATTTTCTCCAAAAGTAAAGTAGTTGCAAACTCATCCTTTTAGAAACTTGTTTGGGCTGTTGAGAGGAGTAAAAAACCATCAAAAATTTCAATCCTGCATGATTCTACCAAGAAATGTGATTCTTCATTCAAAACGCTGGTTTTTGCTATTGGGCTCTATTGAATAATGAATGTTTTGAATTTTCTCCAAAAGTAAAGTAGTTGCAAACTCATGCTTTTAGAGACTTGTTTGGGCTCATGAGAGGAGTAGAAAAACATCAAAAATTTCAGTCCTGCATGATTCTACCAAGAAATGTGTGTTCATTGAAACGGCTGGTTTTTGATAGTTTGGGCCCTATTGAATAATGAATGTTTTGAATTTTCTCCAAAAGTAAAGTAGTTGCAAACTCATCCTTTTAGAAACTTGTTTGGGCTGTTGAGAGGAATAAAAAACCATCAAAAATTTCAATCCTGCATGATTCTACCAAGTAATGTGATTCTTCATTCAAAACGCTGGTTTTTGCTATTGGGCTCTATTGAATAATGAATGTTTTGAATTTTCTCCAAAAGTAAAGTAGTTGCAAACTCATGCTTTTAGAGACTTGTTTGGGCTCATGAGAGGAGTAGAAAAACATCAAAAATTTCAGTCCTGCATGATTCTACCAAGAAATGTGTGTTCATTGAAACCGCTGGTTTTTGATAGTTTGGGCCCTATTGAATAATGAATGTTTTGAATTTTCTCCAAAAGTAAAGTAGTTGCAAACTCATGCTTTTAGAGACTTGTTTGGGCTCATGAGAGGAGTAGAAAAACATCAAAAATTTCAGTCCTGCATGATTCTACCAAGAAATGTGTGTTCATTGAAACCGCTGGTTTTTGATAGTTTGGGCCCTATTGAATAATGAATGTTTTGAATTTTCTCCAAAAGTAAAGTAGTTGCAAACTCATCCTTTTAGAAACTTGTTTGGGCTGTTGAGAGGAGTAAAAAACCATCAAAAATTTCAATCCTGCATGATTCTACCAAGAAATGTGATTCTTCATTCAAAACGCTGGTTTTTGCTATTGGGCTCTATTGAATAATGAATGTTTTGAATTTTCTCCAAAAGTAAAGTAGTTGCAAACTCATCCTTTTAGAAACTTGTTTGGGCTGTTGAGAGGAGTAAAAAACCATCAAAAATTTCAATCCTGCATGATTCTACCAAGAAATGTGATTCTTCATTCAAAACGCTGGTTTTTGCTATTGGGCTCTATTGAATAATGAATGTTTTGAATTTTCTCCAAAAGTAAAGTAGTTGCAAACTCATGCTTTTAGAGACTTGTTTGGGCTCATGAGAGGAGTAGAAAAAAATCAAAAATTTCAGTCCTGCATGATTCTACCAAGAAATGTGTGTTCATTGAAACGGCTGGTTTTTGATAGTTTGGGCCCTATTGAATAATGAATGTTTTGAATTTTCTCCAAAAGTAAAGTAGTTGCAAACTCATCCTTTTAGAAACTTGTTTGGGCTGTTGAGAGGAGTAAAAAACCATCAAAAATTTCAATCCTGCATGATTCTACCAAGAAATGTGATTCTTCATTCAAAACGCTGGTTTTTGCTATTGGGCTCTATTGAATAATGAATGTTTTGAATTTTCTCCAAAAGTAAAGTAGTTGCAAACTCATGCTTTTAGAGACTTGTTTGGGCTCATGAGAGGAGTAGAAAAACATCAAAAATTTCAGTCCTGCATGATTCTACCAAGAAATGTGTGTTCATTGAAACGGCTGGTTTTTGATAGTTTGGGCCCTATTGAATAATGAATGTTTTGAATTTTCTCCAAAAGTAAAGTAGTTGCAAACTCATCCTTTTAGAAACTTGTTTGGGCTGTTGAGAGGAATAAAAAACCATCAAAAATTTCAATCCTGCATGATTCTACCAAGTAATGTGATTCTTCATTCAAAACGCTGGTTTTTGCTATTGGGCTCTATTGAATAATGAATGTTTTGAATTTTCTCCAAAAGTAAAGTAGTTGCAAACTCATCCTTTTAGAAACTTGTTTGGGCTGTTGAGAGGAGTAAAAAACCATCAAAAATTTCAATCCTGCATGATTCTACCAAGAAATGTGATTCTTCATTTAAAACGCTGGTTTTTGCTATTGGGCTCTATTGAATAATGAATGTTTTGAATTTTCTCCAAAAGTAAAGTAGTTGCAAACTCATGCTTTTAGAGACTTGTTTGGGCTCATGAGAGGAGTAGAAAAACATCAAAAATTTCAGTCCTGCATGATTCTACCAAGAAATGTGTGTTCATTGAAACCGCTGGTTTTTGATAGTTTGGGCCCTATTGAATAATGAATGTTTTGAATTTTCTCCAAAAGTAAAGTAGTTGCAAACTCATCCTTTTAGAAACTTGTTTGGGCTGTTGAGAGGAGTAAAAAACCATCAAAAATTTCAATCCTGCATGATTTTACCAAGAAATGTGATTCTTCATTCAAAACCTGATTTTTGCTATTGGGCTCTATTGAATAGTGAATGTTTTGAATTTTCTCCAAAAGTAAAGTAGTTGCAAACTCATGCTTTTAGAGACTAGTTTGGGCTCATGAGAGGAGTAGAAAAACATCAAAAATTTCAGTCCTGCATGATTCTACCAAGAAATGTGTGTTCATTGAAACCGCTGGTTTTTGATAGTTTGGGCCCTATTGAATAATGAATGTTTTGAATTTTCTCCAAAAGTAAAGTAGTTGCAAACTCATCCTTTTAGAAACTTGTTTGGGCTGTTGAGAGGAGTAAAAAACCATCAAAAATTTCAATCCTGCATGATTTTACCAAGAAATGTGATTCTTCATTCAAAACCTGATTTTTGCTATTGGGCTCTATTGAATAGTGAATGTTTTGAATTTTCTCCAAAAGTAAAGTAGTTGCAAACTCATGCTTTTAGAGACTTGTTTGGGCTCATGAGATGAGTAGAAAAACATCAAAAATTTCAGTCCTGCATGATTCTACCAAGACATGTGTGTTCATTGAAACGGCTGGTTTTTGATAGTTTGGGCCCTATTGAATAATGAATGTTTTGAATTTTCTCCAAAAGTAAAGTAGTTGCAAACTCATCCTTTTAGAAACTTGTTTGGGCTGTTGAGAGGAGTAAAAAACCATCAAAAATTTCAATCCTGCATGATTCTACCAAGAAATGTGATTCTTCATTCAAAACGCTGGTTTTTGCTATTGGGCTCTATTGAATAATGAATGTTTTGAATTTTCTCCAAAAGTAAAGTAGTTGCAAACTCATGCTTTTAGAGACTTGTTTGGGCTCATGAGAGGAGTAGAAAAACATCAAAAATTTCAGTCCTGCATGATTCTACCAAGAAATGTGTGTTCATTCAAACCGCTGGTTTTTGATAGTTTGGGCCCTATTGAATAATGAATGTTTTGAATTTTCTCCAAAAGTAAAGTAGTTGCAAACTCATGCTTTTAGAGACTTGTTTGGGCTCATGAGAGGAGTAGAAAAGCATCAAAAATTTCAGTCCTGCATGATTCTACCAAGAAATGTGTGTTCATTGAAACCGCTGGTTTTTGATAGTTTGGGCCCTATTGAATAATGAATGTTTTGAATTTTCTTCAAAAGTAAAGTAGTTGCAAACTCATCCTTTTAGAAACTTGTTTGGGCTGTTGAGAGGAGTAAAAAACCATCAAAAATTTCAATCCTGCATGATTCTACCAAGAAATGTGATTCTTCATTCAAAACGCTGGTTTTTGCTATTGGGCACTATTGAATAATGAATGTTTTGAATTTTCTCCAAAAGTAAAGTAGTTGCAAACTCATGCTTTTAGAGACTTGTTTGGGCTCATGAGAGGAGTAGAAAAACATCAAAAATTTCAGTCCTGCATGATTCTACCAAGAAATGTGTGTTCATTGAAACCGCTGGTTTTTGATAGTTTGGGCCCTATTGAATAATGAATGTTTTGAATTTTCTCCAAAAGTAAAGTAGTTGCAAACTCATCCTTTTAGAAACTTGTTTGGGCTGTTGAGAGGAGTAAAAAACCATCAAAAATTTCAATCCTGCATGATTCTACCAAGAAATGTGATTCTTCATTCAAAACGCTGGTTTTTGCTATTGGGCTCTATTGAATAATGAATGTTTTGAATTTTCTCCAAAAGTAAAGTAGTTGCAAACTCATGCTTTTAGAGATTTGTTTGGGCTCATGAGAGGAGTAGAAAAACATCAAAAATTTCAGTCCTGCATGATTCTACCAAGAAATGTGTGTTCATTGAAACCGCTGGTTTTTGATAGTTTGGGCCCTATTGAATAATGAATGTTTTAAATTTTCTCCAAAAGTAAAGTAGTTGCAAACTCATCCTTTTAGAAACTTGTTTGGGCTGTTGAGAGGAGTAAAAAACCATCAAAAATTTCAATCCTGCATGATTTTACCAAGAAATGTGATTCTTCATTCAAAACCTGATTTTTGCTATTGGGCTCTATTGAATAGTGAATGTTTTGAATTTTCTCCAAAAGTAAAGTAGTTGCAAACTCATGCTTTTAGAGACTTGTTTGGGCTCATGAGAGGAGTAGAAAAACATCAAAAATTTCAGTCCTGCATGATTCTACCAAGAAATGTGTGTTCATTGAAACGGCTGGTTTTTGATAGTTTGGGCCCTATTGAATAATGAATGTTTTGAATTTTCTCCAAAAGTAAAGTAGTTGCAAACTCATCCTTTTAGAAACTTGTTTGGGCTGTTGAGAGGAGTAAAAAACCATCAAAAATTTCAATCCTGCATGATTCTACCAAGAAATGTGATTCTTCATTCAAAACGCTGGTTTTTGCTATTGGGCTCTATTGAATAATGAATGTTTTGAATTTTCTCCAAAAGTAAAGTAGTTGCAAACTCATGCTTTTAGAGACTTGTTTGGGCTCATGAGAGGAGTAGAAAAACATCAAAAATTTCAGTCCTGCATGATTCTACCAAGAAATGTGTGTTCATTGAAACCGCTGGTTTTTGATAGTTTGGGCCCTATTGAATAATGAATGTTTTGAATTTTCTCCAAAAGTAAAGTAGTTGCAAACTCATCCTTTTAGAAACTTGTTTGGGCTGTTGAGAGGAGTAAAAAACCATCAAAAATTTCAATCCTGCATGATTCTACCAAGAAATGTGATTCTTCATTCAAAACGCTGGTTTTTGCTATTGGGCTCTATTGAATAATGAATGTTTTGAATTTTCTCCAAAAGTAAAGTAGTTGCAAACTCATCCTTTTAGAAACTTGTTTGGGCTGTTGAGAGGAGTAAAAAACCATCAAAAATTTCAATCCTGCATGATTCTACCAAGAAATGTGATTCTTCATTCAAAACGCTGGTTTTTGCTATTGGGCTCTATTGAATAATGAATGTTTTGAATTTTCTCCAAAAGTAAAGTAGTTGCAAACTCATGCTTTTAGAGACTTGTTTGGGCTCATGAGAGGAGTAGAAAAAAATCAAAAATTTCAGTCCTGCATGATTCTACCAAGAAATGTGTGTTCATTGAAACGGCTGGTTTTTGATAGTTTGGGCCCTATTGAATAATGAATGTTTTGAATTTTCTCCAAAAGTAAAGTAGTTGCAAACTCATCCTTTTAGAAACTTGTTTGGGCTGTTGAGAGGAGTAAAAAACCATCAAAAATTTCAATCCTGCATGATTCTACCAAGAAATGTGATTCTTCATTCAAAACGCTGGTTTTTGCTATTGGGCTCTATTGAATAATGAATGTTTTGAATTTTCTCCAAAAGTAAAGTAGTTGCAAACTCATGCTTTTAGAGACTTGTTTGGGCTCATGAGAGGAGTAGAAAAACATCAAAAATTTCAGTCCTGCATGATTCTACCAAGAAATGTGTGTTCATTGAAACGGCTGGTTTTTGATAGTTTGGGCCCTATTGAATAATGAATGTTTTGAATTTTCTCCAAAAGTAAAGTAGTTGCAAACTCATCCTTTTAGAAACTTGTTTGGGCTGTTGAGAGGAATAAAAAACCATCAAAAATTTCAATCCTGCATGATTCTACCAAGTAATGTGATTCTTCATTCAAAACGCTGGTTTTTGCTATTGGGCTCTATTGAATAATGAATGTTTTGAATTTTCTCCAAAAGTAAAGTAGTTGCAAACTCATCCTTTTAGAAACTTGTTTGGGCTGTTGAGAGGAGTAAAAAACCATCAAAAATTTCAATCCTGCATGATTTTACCAAGAAATGTGATTCTTCATTCAAAACCTGATTTTTGCTATTGGGCTCTATTGAATAGTGAATGTTTTGAATTTTCTCCAAAAGTAAAGTAGTTGCAAACTCATGCTTTTAGAGACTAGTTTGGGCTCATGAGAGGAGTAGAAAAACATCAAAAATTTCAGTCCTGCATGATTCTACCAAGAAATGTGTGTTCATTGAAACCGCTGGTTTTTGATAGTTTGGGCCCTATTGAATAATGAATGTTTTGAATTTTCTCCAAAAGTAAAGTAGTTGCAAACTCATCCTTTTAGAAACTTGTTTGGGCTGTTGAGAGGAGTAAAAAACCATCAAAAATTTCAATCCTGCATGATTTTACCAAGAAATGTGATTCTTCATTCAAAACCTGATTTTTGCTATTGGGCTCTATTGAATAGTGAATGTTTTGAATTTTCTCCAAAAGTAAAGTAGTTGCAAACTCATGCTTTTAGAGACTTGTTTGGGCTCATGAGATGAGTAGAAAAACATCAAAAATTTCAGTCCTGCATGATTCTACCAAGACATGTGTGTTCATTGAAACGGCTGGTTTTTGATAGTTTGGGCCCTATTGAATAATGAATGTTTTGAATTTTCTCCAAAAGTAAAGTAGTTGCAAACTCATCCTTTTAGAAACTTGTTTGGGCTGTTGAGAGGAGTAAAAAACCATCAAAAATTTCAATCCTGCATGATTCTACCAAGAAATGTGATTCTTCATTCAAAACGCTGGTTTTTGCTATTGGGCTCTATTGAATAATGAATGTTTTGAATTTTCTCCAAAAGTAAAGTAGTTGCAAACTCATGCTTTTAGAGACTTGTTTGGGCTCATGAGAGGAGTAGAAAAACATCAAAAATTTCAGTCCTGCATGATTCTACCAAGAAATGTGTGTTCATTCAAACCGCTGGTTTTTGATAGTTTGGGCCCTATTGAATAATGAATGTTTTGAATTTTCTCCAAAAGTAAAGTAGTTGCAAACTCATGCTTTTAGAGACTTGTTTGGGCTCATGAGAGGAGTAGAAAAGCATCAAAAATTTCAGTCCTGCATGATTCTACCAAGAAATGTGTGTTCATTGAAACCGCTGGTTTTTGATAGTTTGGGCCCTATTGAATAATGAATGTTTTGAATTTTCTTCAAAAGTAAAGTAGTTGCAAACTCATCCTTTTAGAAACTTGTTTGGGCTGTTGAGAGGAGTAAAAAACCATCAAAAATTTCAATCCTGCATGATTCTACCAAGAAATGTGATTCTTCATTCAAAACGCTGGTTTTTGCTATTGGGCACTATTGAATAATGAATGTTTTGAATTTTCTCCAAAAGTAAAGTAGTTGCAAACTCATGCTTTTAGAGACTTGTTTGGGCTCATGAGAGGAGTAGAAAAACATCAAAAATTTCAGTCCTGCATGATTCTACCAAGAAATGTGTGTTCATTGAAACCGCTGGTTTTTGATAGTTTGGGCCCTATTGAATAATGAATGTTTTGAATTTTCTCCAAAAGTAAAGTAGTTGCAAACTCATCCTTTTAGAAACTTGTTTGGGCTGTTGAGAGGAGTAAAAAACCATCAAAAATTTCAATCCTGCATGATTCTACCAAGAAATGTGATTCTTCATTCAAAACGCTGGTTTTTGCTATTGGGCTCTATTGAATAATGAATGTTTTGAATTTTCTCCAAAAGTAAAGTAGTTGCAAACTCATGCTTTTAGAGATTTGTTTGGGCTCATGAGAGGAGTAGAAAAACATCAAAAATTTCAGTCCTGCATGATTCTACCAAGAAATGTGTGTTCATTGAAACCGCTGGTTTTTGATAGTTTGGGCCCTATTGAATAATGAATGTTTTAAATTTTCTCCAAAAGTAAAGTAGTTGCAAACTCATCCTTTTAGAAACTTGTTTGGGCTGTTGAGAGGAGTAAAAAACCATCAAAAATTTCAATCCTGCATGATTTTACCAAGAAATGTGATTCTTCATTCAAAACCTGATTTTTGCTATTGGGCTCTATTGAATAGTGAATGTTTTGAATTTTCTCCAAAAGTAAAGTAGTTGCAAACTCATGCTTTTAGAGACTTGTTTGGGCTCATGAGAGGAGTAGAAAAACATCAAAAATTTCAGTCCTGCATGATTCTACCAAGAAATGTGTGTTCATTGAAACGGCTGGTTTTTGATAGTTTGGGCCCTATTGAATAATGAATGTTTTGAATTTTCTCCAAAAGTAAAGTAGTTGCAAACTCATCCTTTTAGAAACTTGTTTGGGCTGTTGAGAGGAGTAAAAAACCATCAAAAATTTCAATCCTGCATGATTCTACCAAGAAATGTGATTCTTCATTCAAAACGCTGGTTTTTGCTATTGGGCTCTATTGAATAATGAATGTTTTGAATTTTCTCCAAAAGTAAAGTAGTTGCAAACTCATGCTTTTAGAGACTTGTTTGGGCTCATGAGAGGAGTAGAAAAACATCAAAAATTTCAGTCCTGCATGATTCTACCAAGAAATGTGTGTTCATTGAAACCGCTGGTTTTTGATAGTTTGGGCCCTATTGAATAATGAATGTTTTGAATTTTCTCCAAAAGTAAAGTAGTTGCAAACTCATCCTTTTAGAAACTTGTTTGGGCTGTTGAGAGGAGTAAAAAACCATCAAAAATTTCAATCCTGCATGATTCTACCAAGAAATGTGATTCTTCATTCAAAACGCTGGTTTTTGCTATTGGGCTCTATTGAATAATGAATGTTTTGAATTTTCTCCAAAAGTAAAGTAGTTGCAAACTCATCCTTTTAGAAACTTGTTTGGGCTGTTGAGAGGAGTAAAAAACCATCAAAAATTTCAATCCTGCATGATTCTACCAAGAAATGTGATTCTTCATTCAAAACGCTGGTTTTTGCTATTGGGCTCTATTGAATAATGAATGTTTTGAATTTTCTCCAAAAGTAAAGTAGTTGCAAACTCATGCTTTTAGAGACTTGTTTGGGCTCATGAGAGGAGTAGAAAAAAATCAAAAATTTCAGTCCTGCATGATTCTACCAAGAAATGTGTGTTCATTGAAACGGCTGGTTTTTGATAGTTTGGGCCCTATTGAATAATGAATGTTTTGAATTTTCTCCAAAAGTAAAGTAGTTGCAAACTCATCCTTTTAGAAACTTGTTTGGGCTGTTGAGAGGAGTAAAAAACCATCAAAAATTTCAATCCTGCATGATTCTACCAAGAAATGTGATTCTTCATTCAAAACGCTGGTTTTTGCTATTGGGCTCTATTGAATAATGAATGTTTTGAATTTTCTCCAAAAGTAAAGTAGTTGCAAACTCATGCTTTTAGAGACTTGTTTGGGCTCATGAGAGGAGTAGAAAAACATCAAAAATTTCAGTCCTGCATGATTCTACCAAGAAATGTGTGTTCATTGAAACGGCTGGTTTTTGATAGTTTGGGCCCTATTGAATAATGAATGTTTTGAATTTTCTCCAAAAGTAAAGTAGTTGCAAACTCATCCTTTTAGAAACTTGTTTGGGCTGTTGAGAGGAATAAAAAACCATCAAAAATTTCAATCCTGCATGATTCTACCAAGTAATGTGATTCTTCATTCAAAACGCTGGTTTTTGCTATTGGGCTCTATTGAATAATGAATGTTTTGAATTTTCTCCAAAAGTAAAGTAGTTGCAAACTCATCCTTTTAGAAACTTGTTTGGGCTGTTGAGAGGAGTAAAAAACCATCAAAAATTTCAATCCTGCATGATTCTACCAAGAAATGTGATTCTTCATTTAAAACGCTGGTTTTTGCTATTGGGCTCTATTGAATAATGAATGTTTTGAATTTTCTCCAAAAGTAAAGTAGTTGCAAACTCATGCTTTTAGAGACTTGTTTGGGCTCATGAGAGGAGTAGAAAAACATCAAAAATTTCAGTCCTGCATGATTCTACCAAGAAATGTGTGTTCATTGAAACCGCTGGTTTTTGATAGTTTGGGCCCTATTGAATAATGAATGTTTTGAATTTTCTCCAAAAGTAAAGTAGTTGCAAACTCATCCTTTTAGAAACTTGTTTGGGCTGTTGAGAGGAGTAAAAAACCATCAAAAATTTCAATCCTGCATGATTTTACCAAGAAATGTGATTCTTCATTCAAAACCTGATTTTTGCTATTGGGCTCTATTGAATAGTGAATGTTTTGAATTTTCTCCAAAAGTAAAGTAGTTGCAAACTCATGCTTTTAGAGACTAGTTTGGGCTCATGAGAGGAGTAGAAAAACATCAAAAATTTCAGTCCTGCATGATTCTACCAAGAAATGTGTGTTCATTGAAACCGCTGGTTTTTGATAGTTTGGGCCCTATTGAATAATGAATGTTTTGAATTTTCTCCAAAAGTAAAGTAGTTGCAAACTCATCCTTTTAGAAACTTGTTTGGGCTGTTGAGAGGAGTAAAAAACCATCAAAAATTTCAATCCTGCATGATTTTACCAAGAAATGTGATTCTTCATTCAAAACCTGATTTTTGCTATTGGGCTCTATTGAATAGTGAATGTTTTGAATTTTCTCCAAAAGTAAAGTAGTTGCAAACTCATGCTTTTAGAGACTTGTTTGGGCTCATGAGATGAGTAGAAAAACATCAAAAATTTCAGTCCTGCATGATTCTACCAAGACATGTGTGTTCATTGAAACGGCTGGTTTTTGATAGTTTGGGCCCTATTGAATAATGAATGTTTTGAATTTTCTCCAAAAGTAAAGTAGTTGCAAACTCATCCTTTTAGAAACTTGTTTGGGCTGTTGAGAGGAGTAAAAAACCATCAAAAATTTCAATCCTGCATGATTCTACCAAGAAATGTGATTCTTCATTCAAAACGCTGGTTTTTGCTATTGGGCTCTATTGAATAATGAATGTTTTGAATTTTCTCCAAAAGTAAAGTAGTTGCAAACTCATGCTTTTAGAGACTTGTTTGGGCTCATGAGAGGAGTAGAAAAACATCAAAAATTTCAGTCCTGCATGATTCTACCAAGAAATGTGTGTTCATTCAAACCGCTGGTTTTTGATAGTTTGGGCCCTATTGAATAATGAATGTTTTGAATTTTCTCCAAAAGTAAAGTAGTTGCAAACTCATGCTTTTAGAGACTTGTTTGGGCTCATGAGAGGAGTAGAAAAGCATCAGAAATTTCAGTCCTGCATGATTCTACCAAGAAATGTGTGTTCATTGAAACCGCTGGTTTTTGATAGTTTGGGCCCTATTGAATAATGAATGTTTTGAATTTTCTTCAAAAGTAAAGTAGTTGCAAACTCATCCTTTTAGAAACTTGTTTGGGCTGTTGAGAGGAGTAAAAAACCATCAAAAATTTCAATCCTGCATGATTCTACCAAGAAATGTGATTCTTCATTCAAAACGCTGGTTTTTGCTATTGGGCTCTATTGAATAATGAATGTTTTGAATTTTCTCCAAAAGTAAAGTAGTTGCAAACTCATGCTTTTAGAGACTTGTTTGGGCTCATGAGAGGAGTAGAAAAACATCAAAAATTTCAGTCCTGCATGATTCTACCAAGAAATGTGTGTTCATTGAAACCGCTGGTTTTTGATAGTTTGGGCCCTATTGAATAATGAATGTTTTGAATTTTCTCCAAAAGTAAAGTAGTTGCAAACTCATCCTTTTAGAAACTTGTTTGGGCTGTTGAGAGGAGTAAAAAACCATCAAAAATTTCAATCCTGCATGATTCTACCAAGAAATGTGATTCTTCATTCAAAACGCTGGTTTTTGCTATTGGGCTCTATTGAATAATGAATGTTTTGAATTTTCTCCAAAAGTAAAGTAGTTGCAAACTCATGCTTTTAGAGATTTGTTTGGGCTCATGAGAGGAGTAGAAAAACATCAAAAATTTCAGTCCTGCATGATTCTACCAAGAAATGTGTGTTCATTGAAACCGCTGGTTTTTGATAGTTTGGGCCCTATTGAATAATGAATGTTTTAAATTTTCTCCAAAAGTAAAGTAGTTGCAAACTCATCCTTTTAGAAACTTGTTTGGGCTGTTGAGAGGAGTAAAAAACCATCAAAAATTTCAATCCTGCATGATTTTACCAAGAAATGTGATTCTTCATTCAAAACCTGATTTTTGCTATTGGGCTCTATTGAATAGTGAATGTTTTGAATTTTCTCCAAAAGTAAAGTAGTTGCAAACTCATGCTTTTAGAGACTTGTTTGGGCTCATGAGAGGAGTAGAAAAACATCAAAAATTTCAGTCCTGCATGATTCTACCAAGAAATGTGTGTTCATTGAAACGGCTGGTTTTTGATAGTTTGGGCCCTATTGAATAATGAATGTTTTGAATTTTCTCCAAAAGTAAAGTAGTTGCAAACTCATCCTTTTAGAAACTTGTTTGGGCTGTTGAGAGGAGTAAAAAACCATCAAAAATTTCAATCCTGCATGATTCTACCAAGAAATGTGATTCTTCATTCAAAACCTGATTTTTGCTATTGGGCTCTATTGAATAGTGAATGTTTTGAATTTTCTCCAAAAGTAAAGTAGTTGCAAACTCATGCTTTTAGAGACTTGTTTGGGCTCATGAGAGGAGTAGAAAAACATCAAAAATTTCAGTCCTGCATGATTCTACCAAGAAATGTGTTCATTCAAACCGCTGGTTTTTGATAGTTTGGGCCCTATTGAATAATTAATGTTTTGAATTTTCTCCAAAAGTAAAGTAGTTGCAAACTCATCCTTTTAGAAACTTGTTTGGGCTGTTGAGAGGAGTAAAAAACCATCAAAAATTTCAATCCTGCATGATTCTACCAAGAAATGTGATTCTTCATTCAAAACGCTGGTTTTTGCTATTGGGCTCTATTGAATAATGAATGTTTTGAATTTTCTCCAAAAGTAAAGTAGTTGCAAACTCATGCTTTTAGAGACTTGTTTGGGCTCATGAGAGGAGTAGAAAAACATCAAATATTTCAGTCCTGCATTATTCTACCAAGAAATGTGTGTTCATTGAAACCGCTGGTTTTTGATAGTTTGGGCCCTATTGAATAATGAATGTTTTGAATTTTCTCCAAAAGTAAAGTAGTTGCAAACTCATCCTTTTAGAAACTTGTTTGGGCTGTTGAGAGGAGTAAAAAACCATCAAAAATTTCAATCCTGCATGATTTTACCAAGAAATGTGATTCTTCATTCAAAACCTGATTTTTGCTATTGGGCTCTATTGAATAGTGAATGTTTTGAATTTTCTCCAAAAGTAAAGTAGTTGCAAACTCATGCTTTTAGAGACTTGTTTGGGCTCATGAGAGGAGTAGAAAAACATCAAAAATTTCAGTCCTGCATGATTCTACCAAGAAATGTGTTCATTCAAACCGCTGGTTTTTGATAGTTTGGGCCCTATTGAATAATGAATGTTTTGAATTTTCTCCAAAAGTAAAGTAGTTGCAAACTCATCCTTTTAGAAACTTGTTTGGGCTGTTGAGAGGAGTAAAAAACCATCAAAAATTTCAATCCTGCATGATTCTACCAAGAAATGTGATTCTTCATTCAAAACGCTGGTTTTTGCTATTGGGCTCTATTGAATAATGAATGTTTTGAATTTTCTCCAAAAGTAAAGTAGTTGCAAACTCATGCTTTTAGAGACTTGTTTGGGCTCATGAGAGGAGTAGAAAAACATCAAAAATTTCAGTCCTGCATGATTCTACCAAGAAATGTGTTCATTCAAACCGCTGGTTTTTGATAGTTTGGGCCCTATTGAATAATGAATGTTTTGAATTTTCTCCAAAAGTAAAGTAGTTGCAAACTCATCCTTTTAGAAACTTGTTTGGGCTGTTGAGAGGAGTAAAAAACCATCAAAAATTTCAATCCTGCATGATTCTACCAAGAAATGTGATTCTTCATTCAAAACGCTGGTTTTTGCTATTGGGCTCTATTGAATAATGAATGTTTTGAATTTTCTCCAAAAGTAAAGTAGTTGCAAACTCATGCTTTTAGAGACTTGTTTGGGCTCATGAGAGGAGTAGAAAAACATCAAAAATTTCAGTCCTGCATGATTCTACCAAGAAATGTGTGTTCATTGAAACCGCTGGTTTTTGATAGTTTGGGCCCTATTGAATAATGAATGTTTTGAATTTTCTCCAAAAGTAAAGTAGTTGCAAACTCATCCTTTTAGAAACTTGTTTGGGCTGTTGAGAGGAGTAAAAAACCATCAAAAATTTCAATCCTGCATGATTTTACCAAGAAATGTGATTCTTCATTCAAAACCTGATTTTTGCTATTGGGCTCTATTGAATAGTGAATGTTTTGAATTTTCTCCAAAAGTAAAGTAGTTGCAAACTCATGCTTTTAGAGACTTGTTTGGGCTCATGAGAGGAGTAGAAAAACATCAAAAATTTCAGTCCTGCATGATTCTACCAAGAAATGTGTGTTCATTGAAACGGCTGGTTTTTGATAGTTTGGGCCCTATTGAATAATGAATGTTTTGAATTTTCTCCAAAAGTAAAGTAGTTGCAAACTCATCCTTTTAGAAACTTGTTTGGGCTGTTGAGAGGAATAAAAAACCATCAAAAATTTCAATCCTGCATGATTCTACCAAGTAATGTGATTCTTCATTCAAAACGCTGGTTTTTGCTATTGGGCTCTATTGAATAATGAATGTTTTGAATTTTCTCCAAAAGTAAAGTAGTTGCAAACTCATCCTTTTAGAAACTTGTTTGGGCTGTTGAGAGGAGTAAAAAACCATCAAAAATTTCAATCCTGCATGATTCTACCAAGAAATGTGATTCTTCATTTAAAACGCTGGTTTTTGCTATTGGGCTCTATTGAATAATGAATGTTTTGAATTTTCTCCAAAAGTAAAGTAGTTGCAAACTCATGCTTTTAGAGACTTGTTTGGGCTCATGAGAGGAGTAGAAAAACATCAAAAATTTCAGTCCTGCATGATTCTACCAAGAAATGTGTGTTCATTGAAACCGCTGGTTTTTGATAGTTTGGGCCCTATTGAATAATGAATGTTTTGAATTTTCTCCAAAAGTAAAGTAGTTGCAAACTCATCCTTTTAGAAACTTGTTTGGGCTGTTGAGAGGAGTAAAAAACCATCAAAAATTTCAATCCTGCATGATTTTACCAAGAAATGTGATTCTTCATTCAAAACCTGATTTTTGCTATTGGGCTCTATTGAATAGTGAATGTTTTGAATTTTCTCCAAAAGTAAAGTAGTTGCAAACTCATGCTTTTAGAGACTAGTTTGGGCTCATGAGAGGAGTAGAAAAACATCAAAAATTTCAGTCCTGCATGATTCTACCAAGAAATGTGTGTTCATTGAAACCGCTGGTTTTTGATAGTTTGGGCCCTATTGAATAATGAATGTTTTGAATTTTCTCCAAAAGTAAAGTAGTTGCAAACTCATCCTTTTAGAAACTTGTTTGGGCTGTTGAGAGGAGTAAAAAACCATCAAAAATTTCAATCCTGCATGATTTTACCAAGAAATGTGATTCTTCATTCAAAACCTGATTTTTGCTATTGGGCTCTATTGAATAGTGAATGTTTTGAATTTTCTCCAAAAGTAAAGTAGTTGCAAACTCATGCTTTTAGAGACTTGTTTGGGCTCATGAGATGAGTAGAAAAACATCAAAAATTTCAGTCCTGCATGATTCTACCAAGACATGTGTGTTCATTGAAACGGCTGGTTTTTGATAGTTTGGGCCCTATTGAATAATGAATGTTTTGAATTTTCTCCAAAAGTAAAGTAGTTGCAAACTCATCCTTTTAGAAACTTGTTTGGGCTGTTGAGAGGAGTAAAAAACCATCAAAAATTTCAATCCTGCATGATTCTACCAAGAAATGTGATTCTTCATTCAAAACGCTGGTTTTTGCTATTGGGCTCTATTGAATAATGAATGTTTTGAATTTTCTCCAAAAGTAAAGTAGTTGCAAACTCATGCTTTTAGAGACTTGTTTGGGCTCATGAGAGGAGTAGAAAAACATCAAAAATTTCAGTCCTGCATGATTCTACCAAGAAATGTGTGTTCATTCAAACCGCTGGTTTTTGATAGTTTGGGCCCTATTGAATAATGAATGTTTTGAATTTTCTCCAAAAGTAAAGTAGTTGCAAACTCATGCTTTTAGAGACTTGTTTGGGCTCATGAGAGGAGTAGAAAAACATCAAAAATTTCAGTCCTGCATGATTCTACCAAGAAATGTGTGTTCATTGAAACCGCTGGTTTTTGATAGTTTGGGCCCTATTGAATAATGAATGTTTTGAATTTTCTTCAAAAGTAAAGTAGTTGCAAACTCATCCTTTTAGAAACTTGTTTGGGCTGTTGAGAGGAGTAAAAAACCATCAAAAATTTCAATCCTGCATGATTCTACCAAGAAATGTGATTCTTCATTCAAAACGCTGGTTTTTGCTATTGGGCTCTATTGAATAATGAATGTTTTGAATTTTCTCCAAAAGTAAAGTAGTTGCAAACTCATGCTTTTAGAGACTTGTTTGGGCTCATGAGAGGAGTAGAAAAACATCAAAAATTTCAGTCCTGCATGATTCTACCAAGAAATGTGTGTTCATTGAAACCGCTGGTTTTTGATAGTTTGGGCCCTATTGAATAATGAATGTTTTGAATTTTCTCCAAAAGTAAAGTAGTTGCAAACTCATCCTTTTAGAAACTTGTTTGGGCTGTTGAGAGGAGTAAAAAACCATCAAAAATTTCAATCCTGCATGATTTTACCAAGAAATGTGATTCTTCATTCAAAACCTGATTTTTGCTATTGGGCTCTATTGAATAGTGAATGTTTTGAATTTTCTCCAAAAGTAAAGTAGTTGCAAACTCATGCTTTTAGAGACTTGTTTGGGCTCATGAGAGGAGTAGAAAAACATCAAAAATTTCAGTCCTGCATGATTCTACCAAGAAATGTGTGTTCATTGAAACGGCTGGTTTTTGATAGTTTGGGCCCTATTGAATAATGAATGTTTTGAATTTTCTCCAAAAGTAAAGTAGTTGCAAACTCATCCTTTTAGAAACTTGTTTGGGCTGTTGAGAGGAGTAAAAAACCATCAAAAATTTCAATCCTGCATGATTTTACCAAGAAATGTGATTCTTCATTCAAAACCTGATTTTTGCTATTGGGCTCTATTGAATAGTGAATGTTTTGAATTTTCTCCAAAAGTAAAGTAGTTGCAAACTCATGCTTTTAGAGACTTGTTTGGGCTCATGAGAGGAGTAGAAAAACATCAAAAATTTCAGTCCTGCATGATTCTACCAAGAAATGTGTTCATTCAAACCGCTGGTTTTTGATAGTTTGGGCCCTATTGAATAATGAATGTTTTGAATTTTCTCCAAAAGTAAAGTAGTTGCAAACTCATCCTTTTAGAAACTTGTTTGGGCTGTTGAGAGGAGTAAAAAACCATCAAAAATTTCAATCCTGCATGATTCTACCAAGAAATGTGATTCTTCATTCAAAACGCTGGTTTTTGCTATTGGGCTCTATTGAATAATGAATGTTTTGAATTTTCTCCAAAAGTAAAGTAGTTGCAAACTCATGCTTTTAGAGACTTGTTTGGGCTCATGAGAGGAGTAGAAAAACATCAAAAATTTCAGTCCTGCATGATTCTACCAAGAAATGTGTGTTCATTGAAACCGCTGGTTTTTGATAGTTTGGGCCCTATTGAATAATGAATGTTTTGAATTTTCTCCAAAAGTAAAGTAGTTGCAAACTCATCCTTTTAGAAACTTGTTTGGGCTGTTGAGAGGAGTAAAAAACCATCAAAAATTTCAATCCTGCATGATTTTACCAAGAAATGTGATTCTTCATTCAAAACCTGATTTTTGCTATTGGGCTCTATTGAATAGTGAATGTTTTGAATTTTCTCCAAAAGTAAAGTAGTTGCAAACTCATGCTTTTAGAGACTTGTTTGGGCTCATGAGATGAGTAGAAAAACATCAAAAATTTCAGTCCTGCATGATTCTACCAAGACATGTGTGTTCATTGAAACGGCTGGTTTTTGATAGTTTGGGCCCTATTGAATAATGAATGTTTTGAATTTTCTCCAAAAGTAAAGTAGTTGCAAACTCATCCTTTTAGAAACTTGTTTGGGCTGTTGAGAGGAGTAAAAAACCATCAAAAATTTCAATCCTGCATGATTCTACCAAGAAATGTGATTCTTCATTCAAAACGCTGGTTTTTGCTATTGGGCTCTATTGAATAATGAATGTTTTGAATTTTCTCCAAAAGTAAAGTAGTTGCAAACTCATGCTTTTAGAGACTTGTTTGGGCTCATGAGAGGAGTAGAAAAACATCAAAAATTTCAGTCCTGCATGATTCTACCAAGAAATGTGTGTTCATTCAAACCGCTGGTTTTTGATAGTTTGGGCCCTATTGAATAATGAATGTTTTGAATTTTCTCCAAAAGTAAAGTAGTTGCAAACTCATGCTTTTAGAGACTTGTTTGGGCTCATGAGAGGAGTAGAAAAACATCAAAAATTTCAGTCCTGCATGATTCTACCAAGAAATGTGTGTTCATTGAAACCACTGGTTTTTGATAGTTTGGGCCCTATTGAATAATGAATGTTTTGAATTTTCTCCAAAAGTAAAGTAGTTGCAAACTCATCCTTTTAGAAACTTGTTTGGGCTGTTGAGAGGAGTAAAAAACCATCAAAAATTTCAATCCTGCATGATTTTACCAAGAAATGTGATTCTTCATTCAAAACCTGATTTTTGCTATTGGGCTCTATTGAATAGTGAATGTTTTGAATTTTCTCCAAAAGTAAAGTAGTTGCAAACTCATGCTTTTAGAGACTTGTTTGGGCTCATGAGAGGAGTAGAAAAACATCAAAAATTTCAGTCCTGCATGATTCTACCAAGAAATGTGTGTTCATTGAAACGGCTGGTTTTTGATAGTTTGGGCCCTATTGAATAATGAATGTTTTGAATTTTCTCCAAAAGTAAAGTAGTTGCAAACTCATCCTTTTAGAAACTTGTTTGGGCTGTTGAGAGGAATAAAAAACCATCAAAAATTTCAATCCTGCATGATTCTACCAAGTAATGTGATTCTTCATTCAAAACGCTGGTTTTTGCTATTGGGCTCTATTGAATAATGAATGTTTTGAATTTTCTCCAAAAGTAAAGTAGTTGCAAACTCATCCTTTTAGAAACTTGTTTGGGCTGTTGAGAGGAGTAAAAAACCATCAAAAATTTCAATCCTGCATGATTCTACCAAGAAATGTGATTCTTCATTTAAAACGCTGGTTTTTGCTATTGGGCTCTATTGAATAATGAATGTTTTGAATTTTCTCCAAAAGTAAAGTAGTTGCAAACTCATGCTTTTAGAGACTTGTTTGGGCTCATGAGAGGAGTAGAAAAACATCAAAAATTTCAGTCAAGCATGATTCTACCAAGAAATGTGTGTTCATTGAAACCGCTGGTTTTTGATAGTTTGGGCCCTATTGAATAATGAATGTTTTGAATTTTCTCCAAAAGTAAAGTAGTTGCAAACTCATCCTTTTAGAAACTTGTTTGGGCTGTTGAGAGGAGTAAAAAACCATCAAAAATTTCAATCCTGCATGATTTTACCAAGAAATGTGATTCTTCATTCAAAACCTGATTTTTGCTATTGGGCTCTATTGAATAGTGAATGTTTTGAATTTTCTCCAAAAGTAAAGTAGTTGCAAACTCATGCTTTTAGAGACTAGTTTGGGCTCATGAGAGGAGTAGAAAAACATCAAAAATTTCAGTCCTGCATGATTCTACCAAGAAATGTGTGTTCATTGAAACCGCTGGTTTTTGATAGTTTGGGCCCTATTGAATAATGAATGTTTTGAATTTTCTCCAAAAGTAAAGTAGTTGCAAACTCATCCTTTTAGAAACTTGTTTGGGCTGTTGAGAGGAGTAAAAAACCATCAAAAATTTCAATCCTGCATGATTTTACCAAGAAATGTGATTCTTCATTCAAAACCTGATTTTTGCTATTGGGCTCTATTGAATAGTGAATGTTTTGAATTTTCTCCAAAAGTAAAGTAGTTGCAAACTCATGCTTTTAGAGACTTGTTTGGGCTCATGAGATGAGTAGAAAAACATCAAAAATTTCAGTCCTGCATGATTCTACCAAGACATGTGTGTTCATTGAAACGGCTGGTTTTTGATAGTTTGGGCCCTATTGAATAATGAATGTTTTGAATTTTCTCCAAAAGTAAAGTAGTTGCAAACTCATCCTTTTAGAAACTTGTTTGGGCTGTTGAGAGGAGTAAAAAACCATCAAAAATTTCAATCCTGCATGATTCTACCAAGAAATGTGATTCTTCATTCAAAACGCTGGTTTTTGCTATTGGGCTCTATTGAATAATGAATGTTTTGAATTTTCTCCAAAAGTAAAGTAGTTGCAAACTCATGCTTTTAGAGACTTGTTTGGGCTCATGAGAGGAGTAGAAAAACATCAAAAATTTCAGTCCTGCATGATTCTACCAAGAAATGTGTGTTCATTCAAACCGCTGGTTTTTGATAGTTTGGGCCCTATTGAATAATGAATGTTTTGAATTTTCTCCAAAAGTAAAGTAGTTGCAAACTCATGCTTTTAGAGACTTGTTTGGGCTCATGAGAGGAGTAGAAAAACATCAAAAATTTCAGTCCTGCATGATTCTACCAAGAAATGTGTGTTCATTGAAACCGCTGGTTTTTGATAGTTTGGGCCCTATTGAATAATGAATGTTTTGAATTTTCTTCAAAAGTAAAGTAGTTGCAAACTCATCCTTTTAGAAACTTGTTTGGGCTGTTGAGAGGAGTAAAAAACCATCAAAAATTTCAATCCTGCATGATTCTACCAAGAAATGTGATTCTTCATTCAAAACGCTGGTTTTTGCTATTGGGCTCTATTGAATAATGAATGTTTTGAATTTTCTCCAAAAGTAAAGTAGTTGCAAACTCATGCTTTTAGAGACTTGTTTGGGCTCATGAGAGGAGTAGAAAAACATCAAAAATTTCAGTCCTGCATGATTCTACCAAGAAATGTGTGTTCATTGAAACCGCTGGTTTTTGATAGTTTGGGCCCTATTGAATAATGAATGTTTTGAATTTTCTCCAAAAGTAAAGTAGTTGCAAACTCATCCTTTTAGAAACTTGTTTGGGCTGTTGAGAGGAGTAAAAAACCACCAAAAATTTCAATCCTGCATGATTCTACCAAGAAATGTGATTCTTCATTCAAAACGCTGGTTTTTGCTATTGGGCTCTATTGAATAATGAATGTTTTGAATTTTCTCCAAAAGTAAAGTAGTTGCAAACTCATGCTTTTAGAGATTTGTTTGGGCTCATGAGAGGAGTAGAAAAACATCAAAAATTTCAGTCCTGCATGATTCTACCAAGAAATGTGTGTTCATTGAAACCGCTGGTTTTTGATAGTTTGGGCCCTATTGAATAATGAATGTTTTAAATTTTCTCCAAAAGTAAAGTAGTTGCAAACTCATCCTTTTAGAAACTTGTTTGGGCTGTTGAGAGGAGTAAAAAACCATCAAAAATTTCAATCCTGCATGATTTTACCAAGAAATGTGATTCTTCATTCAAAACCTGATTTTTGCTATTGGGCTCTATTGAATAGTGAATGTTTTGAATTTTCTCCAAAAGTAAAGTAGTTGCAAACTCATGCTTTTAGAGACTTGTTTGGGCTCATGAGAGGAGTAGAAAAACATCAAAAATTTCAGTCCTGCATGATTCTACCAAGAAATGTGTGTTCATTGAAACGGCTGGTTTTTGATAGTTTGGGCCCTATTGAATAATGAATGTTTTGAATTTTCTCCAAAAGTAAAGTAGTTGCAAACTCATCCTTTTAGAAACTTGTTTGGGCTGTTGAGAGGAGTAAAAAACCATCAAAAATTTCAATCCTGCATGATTTTACCAAGAAATGTGATTCTTCATTCAAAACCTGATTTTTGCTATTGGGCTCTATTGAATAGTGAATGTTTTGAATTTTCTCCAAAAGTAAAGTAGTTGCAAACTCATGCTTTTAGAGACTTGTTTGGGCTCATGAGAGGAGTAGAAAAACATCAAAAATTTCAGTCCTGCATGATTCTACCAAGAAATGTGTTCATTCAAACCGCTGGTTTTTGATAGTTTGGGCCCTATTGAATAATGAATGTTTTGAATTTTCTCCAAAAGTAAAGTAGTTGCAAACTCATCCTTTTAGAAACTTGTTTGGGCTGTTGAGAGGAGTAAAAAACCATCAAAAATTTCAATCCTGCATGATTCTACCAAGAAATGTGATTCTTCATTCAAAACGCTGGTTTTTGCTATTGGGCTCTATTGAATAATGAATGTTTTGAATTTTCTCCAAAAGTAAAGTAGTTGCAAACTCATGCTTTTAGAGACTTGTTTGGGCTCATGAGAGGAGTAGAAAAACATCAAAAATTTCAGTCCTGCATGATTCTACCAAGAAATGTGTTCATTCAAACCGCTGGTTTTTGATAGTTTGGGCCCTATTGAATAATGAATGTTTTGAATTTTCTCCAAAAGTAAAGTAGTTGCAAACTCATCCTTTTAGAAACTTGTTTGGGCTGTTGAGAGGAGTAAAAAACCATCAAAAATTTCAATCCTGCATGATTCTACCAAGAAATGTGATTCTTCATTCAAAACGCTGGTTTTTGCTATTGGGCTCTATTGAATAATGAATGTTTTGAATTTTCTCCAAAAGTAAAGTAGTTGCAAACTCATGCTTTTAGAGACTTGTTTGGGCTCATGAGAGGAGTAGAAAAACATCAAAAATTTCAGTCCTGCATGATTCTACCAAGAAATGTGTGTTCATTGAAACCGCTGGTTTTTGATAGTTTGGGCCCTATTGAATAATGAATGTTTTGAATTTTCTCCAAAAGTAAAGTAGTTGCAAACTCATCCTTTTAGAAACTTGTTTGGGCTGTTGAGAGGAGTAAAAAACCATCAAAAATTTCAATCCTGCATGATTTTACCAAGAAATGTGATTCTTCATTCAAAACCTGATTTTTGCTATTGGGCTCTATTGAATAGTGAATGTTTTGAATTTTCTCCAAAAGTAAAGTAGTTGCAAACTCATGCTTTTAGAGACTAGTTTGGGCTCATGAGAGGAGTAGAAAAACATCAAAAATTTCAGTCCTGCATGATTCTACCAAGAAATGTGTGTTCATTGAAACCGCTGGTTTTTGATAGTTTGGGCCCTATTGAATAATGAATGTTTTGAATTTTCTCCAAAAGTAAAGTAGTTGCAAACTCATCCTTTTAGAAACTTGTTTGGGCTGTTGAGAGGAGTAAAAAACCATCAAAAATTTCAATCCTGCATGATTTTACCAAGAAATGTGATTCTTCATTCAAAACCTGAATTTTGCTATTGGGCTCTATTGAATAGTGAATGTTTTGAATTTTCTCCAAAAGTAAAGTAGTTGCAAACTCATGCTTTTAGAGACTTGTTTGGGCTCATGAGATGAGTAGAAAAACATCAAAAATTTCAGTCCTGCATGATTCTACCAAGACATGTGTGTTCATTGAAACGGCTGGTTTTTGATAGTTTGGGCCCTATTGAATAATGAATGTTTTGAATTTTCTCCAAAAGTAAAGTAGTTGCAAACTCATCCTTTTAGAAACTTGTTTGGGCTGTTGAGAGGAGTAAAAAACCATCAAAAATTTCAATCCTGCATGATTCTACCAAGAAATGTGATTCTTCATTCAAAACGCTGGTTTTTGCTATTGGGCTCTATTGAATAATGAATGTTTTGAATTTTCTCCAAAAGTAAAGTAGTTGCAAACTCATGCTTTTAGAGACTTGTTTGGGCTCATGAGAGGAGTAGAAAAACATCAAAAATTTCAGTCCTGCATGATTCTACCAAGAAATGTGTGTTCATTCAAACCGCTGGTTTTTGATAGTTTGGGCCCTATTGAATAATGAATGTTTTGAATTTTCTCCAAAAGTAAAGTAGTTGCAAACTCATGCTTTTAGAGACTTGTTTGGGCTCATGAGAGGAGTAGAAAAACATCAAAAATTTCAGTCCTGCATGATTCTACCAAGAAATGTGTGTTCATTGAAACCACTGGTTTTTGATAGTTTGGGCCCTATTGAATAATGAATGTTTTGAATTTTCTCCAAAAGTAAAGTAGTTGCAAACTCATCCTTTTAGAAACTTGTTTGGGCTGTTGAGAGGAGTAAAAAAACATCAAAAATTTCAATCCTGCATGATTCTACCAAGAAATGTGATTCTTCATTCAAAACGCTGGTTTTTGCTATTGGGCTCTATTGAATAATGAATGTTTTGAATTTTCTCCAAAAGTAAAGTAGTTGCAAACTCATGCTTTTAGAGACTTGTTTGGGCTCATGAGAGGAGTAGAAAAACATCAAAAATTTCAGTCCTGCATGATTCTACCAAGAAATGTGTGTTCATTGAAACCGCTGGTTTTTGATAGTTTGGGCCCTATTGAATAATGAATGTTTTGAATTTTCTCCAAAAGTAAAGTAGTTGCAAACTCATCCTTTTAGAAACTTGTTTGGGCTGTTGAGAGGAGTAAAAAACCATCAAAAATTTCAATCCTGCATGATTCTACCAAGAAATGTGATTCTTCATTCAAAACGCTGGTTTTTGCTATTGGGCTCTATTGAATAATGAATGTTTTGAATTTTCTCCAAAAGTAAAGTAGTTGCAAACTCATGCTTTTAGAGACTTGTTTGGGCTCATGAGAGGAGTAGAAAAACATCAAAAATTTCAGTCCTGCATGATTCTACCAAGAAATGTGTGTTCATTGAAACCGCTGGTTTTTGATAGTTTGGGCCCTATTGAATAATGAATGTGTTGAATTTTCTCCAAAAGTAAAGTAGTTGCAAACTCATCCTTTTAGAAACTTGTTTGGGCTGTTGAGAGGAGTAAAAACCCATCAAAAATTTCAATCCTGCATGATTCTACCAAGAAATGTGATTCTTCATTCAAAACCTGATTTTTGCTATTGGGCTCTATTGAATAATGAATGTTTTGAATTTTCTCCAAAAGTAAAGTAGTTGCAAACTCATGCTTTTAGAGACTTGTTTGGGCTCATGAGAGGAGAAGAAAAACATCAAAAATTTCAGTCCTGCATGATTCTACCAAGAAATGTGTGTTCATTGAAACCGCTGGTTTTTGATAGTTTGGGCCCTATTGAATAATGAATGTTTTGAATTTTCTCCAAAAGTAAAGTAGTTGCAAACTCATCCTTTTAGAAACTTGTTTGGGCTGTTGAGAGGAAAATTCAAAACATTCATTATTCAATAGAGCCCAATAGCAAAAATCAGGTTTTGAATGAAGAAACACATTTCTTGGTAGAATCATGCAGGATTGAAATTTTTGATGGTTTTTTACTCCTCTCAACAGCCCAAACAAGTTTCTAAAAGGATGAGTTTGCAACTACTTTACTTTTGGAGAAAATTCAAAACATTCATTATTCAATAGGGCCCAAACTATCAAAAACCAGCGGTTTCAATGAACACACATTTCTTGGTAGAATCATGCAGGACTGAAATTTTTGATGTTTTTCTACTCCTCTCATGAGCCCAAACAAGTCTCTAAAAGCATGAGTTTGCAACTACTTTACTTTTGGAGAAAATTCAAAACATTCATTATTCAATAGGGCCCAAACTATCAAAAACCAGCGGTTTGAATGAACACACATTTCTTGGTAGAATCATGCAGGACTGAAATTTTTGATGTTTTTCTACTCCTCTCATGAGCCCAAACAAGTCTCTAAAAGCATGAGTTTGCAACAACTTTACTTTTGGAGAAAATTCAAAACATTCACTATTCAATAGAGCCCAATAGCAAAAATCAGGTTTTGAATGAAGAATCACATTTCTTGGTAAAATCATGCAGGATTGAAATTTTTGATGGTTTTTTACTCCTCTCAACAGCCCAAACAAGTTCCTAAAAGGATGAGTTTGCAACTACATTTCTTTTGGAGAAAATTCAAAACATTCATTATTCAATAGGGCCCAAACTATCAAAAACCAGCGGTTTCAATGAACACACATTTCTTGGTAGAATCATGCAGGACTGAAATTTTTGATGTTTTTCTACTCCTCTCATGAGCCCAAAAAAGTCTCTAAAAGCATGAGTTTGCAACTACTTTACTTTTGGAGAAAATTCAAAACATTTATTATTCAATAGAGCCCAATAGCAAAAACCAGCGTTTTGAATGAAGAATCACATTTCTTGGTAGAATCATGCAGGATTGAAATTTTTGATGTTTTTTTACTCCTCTCAACAGCCCAAACAAGTTTCTAAAAGGATGAGTTTGCAACTACTTTACTTTTGGAGAAAATTCAAAACATTCATTATTCAATAGGGCCCAAACTATCAAAAACCAGCGGTTTCAATGAACACACATTTCTTGGTAGAATCATGCAGGACTGAAATTTTTGATGTTTTTCTACTCCTCTCATGAGCCCAAACAAGTCTCTAAAAGCATGAGTTTGCAACTACTTTACTTTTGGAGAAAATTCAAAACATTCATTATTCAATAGGGCCCAAACTATCAAAAACCAGCGGTTTGAATGAACACACATTTCTTGGTAGAATCATGCAGGACTGAAATTTTTGATGTTTTTCTACTCCTCTCATGAGCCCAAACAAGTCTCTAAAAGCATGAGTTTGCAACTACTTTACTTTTGGAGAAAATTCAAAACATTCATTATTCAATAGAGCCCAATAGCAAAAACCAGCGTTTTGAATGAAGAATCACATTTCTTGGTAGAATCATGCAGGATTGAAATTTTTGATGGTTTTTTACTCCTCTCAACAGCCCAAACAAGTTTCTAAAAGGATGAGTTTGCAACTACTTTACTTTTGGAGAAAATTCAAAACATTCATTATTCAATAGGGCCCAAACTATCAAAAACCAGCGGTTTCAATGAACACACATTTCTTGGTAGAATCATGCAGGACTGAAATTTTTGATGTTTTTCTACTCCTCTCATGAGCCCAAACAAGTCTCTAAAAGCATGAGTTTGCAACTACTTTACTTTTGGAGAAAATTCAAAACATTCATTATTCAATAGAGCCCAATAGCAAAAACCAGCGTTTTGAATGAAGAATCACATTTCTTGGTAGAATCATGCAGGATTGAAATTTTTGATGGTTTTTTACTCCTCTCAACAGCCCAAACAAGTTTCTAAAAGGATGAGTTTTCAACTACTTTACTTTTGGAGAAAATTCAAAACATTCATTATTCAATAGGGCCCAAACTATCAAAAACCAGCGGTTTCAATGAACACACATTTCTTGGTAGAATCATGCAGGACTGAAATTTTTGATGTTTTTCTACTCCTCTCATGAGCCCAAACAAGTCTCTAAAAGCATGAGTTTGCAACTACTTTACTTTTGGAGAAAATTCAAAACATTCATTATTCAATAGGGCCCAAAATATCACAAACTAGCGGTTTGAATGAACACACATTTCTTGGTAGAATCATGCAGGACTGACATTTTTGATGTTTTTCTACTCCTCTCATGAGCCCAAACAAGTCTCTAAAAGCATGAGCTTGCAACTACTTTACTTTAGGAGAAAATTCAAAACATTCATTATTCAATAGAGCCCAATAGCAAAAACCAGCGTTTTGAATGAAGAATCACATTTCTTGGTAGAATCATGCAGGACTGAAATTTTTGATGGTTTTTTACTCCTCTCAACAGCCCAAACAAGTTTCTAAAAGGATGAGTTTGCAACTACTTTACTTTTGGAGAAAATTCAAAACATTCATTATTCAATAGGGCCCAAACTATCAAAAACCAGCGGATTCAATGAACACACATTTCTTGGTAGAATCATGCAGGACTGAAATTTTTGATGTTTTTCTACTCCTCTCATGAGCCCAAACAAGTCTCTAAAAGCATGAGTTTGCAACTACTTTACTTTTGGAGAAAATTCAAAACATTCATTATTCAATAGAGCCCAATAGCAAAAACCAGCGTTTTGAATGAAGAATCACATTTCTTGGTAGAATCATGCAGGATTGAAATTTTTGATGGTTTTTTACTCCTCTCAACAGCCCAAACAAGTTTCTAAAAGGATGAGTTTGCAACTACTTTACTTTTGGAGAAAATTCAAAACATTCATTATTCAATAGGGCCCAAACTATCAAAAACCAGCGGTTTGAATGAACACATTTCTTGGTAGAATCATGCAGGACTGAAATTTTTGATGTTTTTCTACTCCTCTCATGAGCCCAAACAAGTCTCTAAAAGCATGAGTTTGCAACTACTTTACTTTTGGAGAAAATTCAAAACATTCATTATTCAATAGAGCCCAATAGCAAAAACCAGCGTTTTGAATGAAGAATCACATTTCTTGGTAGAATCATGCAGGATTGAAATTTTTGATGGTTTTTTACTCCTCTCAACAGCCCAAACAAGTTTCTAAAAGGATGAGTTTGCAACTACTTTACTTTTGGAGAAAATTCAAAACATTCATTATTCAATAGGGCCCAAACTATCAAAAACCAGCGGTTTGAATGAACACATTTCTTGGTAGAATCATGCAGGACTTAAATTTTTGATGTTTTTCTACTCCTCTCATGAGCCCAAACAAGTCTCTAAAAGCATGAGTTTGCAACTACTTTACTTTTGGAGAAAATTCAAAACATTCACTATTCAATAGAGCCCAATAGCAAAAATCAGGTTTTGAATGAAAAATCACATTTCTTGGTAAAATCATGCAGGATTGAAATTTTTGATGGTTTTTTTACTCCTCTCAACAGCCCAAACAAGTTTCTAAAAGGATGAGTTTGCAACTACTTTACTTTTGGAGAAAATTCAAAACATTCATTATTCAATAGGGCCCAAACTATCAAAAACCAGCGGTTTCAATGAACACACATTTCTTGGTAGAATCATGCAGGACTGAAATTTTTGATGTTTTTCTACTCCTCTCATGAGCCCAAACAAGTCTCTAAAAGCATGAGTTTGCAACTACTTTACTTTTGGAGAAAATTCAAAACATTCATTATTCAATAGAGCCCAATAGCAAAAACCAGCGTTTTGAATGAAGAATCACATTTCTTGGTAGAATCATGCAGGATTGAAATTTTTGATGGTTTTTTACTCCTCTCAACAGCCCAAACAAGTTTCTAAAAGGATGAGTTTGCAACTACTTTACTTTTGGAGAAAATTCAAAACATTCATTATTCAATAGGGCCCAAACTATCAAAAACCAGCGGTTTGAATGAACACATTTCTTGGTAGAATCATGCAGGACTGAAATTTTTGATGTTTTTCTACTCCTCTCATGAGCCCAAACAAGTCTCTAAAAGCATGAGTTTGCAAATACTTTACTTTTGGAGAAAATTCAAAACATTCACTATTCAATAGAGCCCAATAGCAAAAATCAGGTTTTGAATGAAGAATCACATTTCTTGGTAAAATCATGCAGGATTGAAATTTTTGATGGTTTTTTACTCCTCTCAACAGCCCAAACAAGTTTCTAAAAGGATGAGATTGCAACTACTTTACTTTTGGAGAAAATTCAAAACATTCATTATTCAATAGGGCCCAAACTATCAAAAACCAGCGGTTTCAATGAACACACATTTCTTGGTAGAATCATGCAGGACTGAAATTTTTGATGTTTTTCTACTCCTCTCATGAGCCCAAACAAGTCTCTAAAAGCATGAGTTTGCAACTACTTTACTTTTGGAGAAAATTCAAAACATTCATTATTCAATAGGGCCCAAACTATCAAAAACCAGCAGTTTGAATGAACACACATTTCTTGGTAGAATCATGCAGGACTGAAATTTTTGATGTTTTTCTACTCCTCTCATGAGCCCAAACAAGTCTCTAAAAGCATGAGTTTGCAACTACTTTACTTTTGGAGAAAATTCAAAACATTCATTATTCAATAGAGCCCAATAGCAAAAACCAGCGTTTTGAATGAAGAATCACATTTCTTGGTAGAATCATGCAGGATTGAAATTTTTGATGGTTTTTTACTCCTCTCAACAGCCCAAACAAGTTTCTAAAAGGATGAGTTTGCAACTACTTTACTTTTGGAGAAAATTCAAAACATTCATTATTCAATAGGGCCCAAACTATCAAAAACCAGCCGTTTCAATGAACACACATGTCTTGGTAGAATCATGCAGGACTGAAATTTTTGATGTTTTTCTACTCATCTCATGAGCCCAAACAAGTCTCTAAAAGCATGAGTTTGCAACTACTTTACTTTTGGAGAAAATTCAAAACATTCACTATTCAATAGAGCCCAATAGCAAAAATCAGGTTTTGAATGAAGAATCACATTTCTTGGTAAAATCATGCAGGATTGAAATTTTTGATGGTTTTTTACTCCTCTCAACAGCCCAAACAAGTTTCTAAAAGGATGAGTTTGCAACTACTTTACTTTTGGAGAAAATTCAAAACATTCATTATTCAATAGGGCCCAAACTATCAAAAACCAGCGGTTTCAATGAAAACACATTTCTTGGTAGAATCATGCAGGACTGAAATTTTTGATGTTTTTCTACTCCTCTCATGAGCCCAAACTAGTCTCTAAAAGCATGAGTTTGCAACTACTTTACTTTTGGAGAAAATTCAAAACATTCACTATTCAATAGAGCCCAATAGCAAAAATCAGGTTTTGAATGAAGAATCACATTTCTTGGTAAAATCATGCAGGATTGAAATTTTTGATGGTTTTTTACTCCTCTCAACAGCCCAAACAAGTTTCTAAAAGGATGAGTTTGCAACTACTTTACTTTTGGAGAAAATTCAAAACATTCATTATTCAATAGGGCCCAAACTATCAAAAACCAGCGGTTTCAATGAACACACATTTCTTGGTAGAATCATGCAGGACTGAAATTTTTGATGTTTTTCTACTCCTCTCATGAGCCCAAACAAGTCTCTAAAAGCATGAGTTTGCAACTACTTTACTTTTGGAGAAAATTCAAAACATTCATTATTCAATAGAGCCCAATAGCAAAAACCAGCGTTTTAAATGAAGAATCACATTTCTTGGTAGAATCATGCAGGATTGAAATTTTTGATGGTTTTTTACTCCTCTCAACAGCCCAAACAAGTTTCTAAAAGGATGAGTTTGCAACTACTTTACTTTTGGAGAAAATTCAAAACATTCATTATTCAATAGGGCCCAAACTATCAAAAACCAGCGGTTTGAATGAACACATTTCTTGGTAGAATCATGCAGGACTGAAATTTTTGATGTTTTTCTACTCCTCTCATGAGCCCAAACAAGTCTCTAAAAGCATGAGTTTGCAACTACTTTACTTTTGGAGAAAATTCAAAACATTCATTATTCAATAGAGCCCAATAGCAAAAACCAGCGTTTTGAATGAAGAATCACATTTCTTGGTAGAATCATGCAGGATTGAAATTTTTGATGGTTTTTTACTCCTCTCAACAGCCCAAACAAGTTTCTAAAAGGATGAGTTTGCAACTACTTTACTTTTGGAGAAAATTCAAAACATTCATTATTCAATAGGGCCCAAACTATCAAAAACCAGAGGTTTGAATGAACACATTTCTTGGTAGAATCATGCAGGACTTAAATTTTTGATGTTTTTCTACTCCTCTCATGAGCCCAAACAAGTCTCTAAAAGCATGAGTTTGCAACTACTTTACTTTTGGAGAAAATTCAAAACATTCACTATTCAATAGAGCCCAATAGCAAAAATCAGGTTTTGAATGAAAAATCACATTTCTTGGTAAAATCATGCAGGATTGAAATTTTTGATGGTTTTTTACTCCTCTCAACAGCCCAAACAAGTTTCTAAAAGGATGAGTTTGCAACTACTTTACTTTTGGAGAAAATTCAAAACATTCATTATTCAATAGGGCCCAAACTATCAAAAACCAGCGGTTTCAATGAACACACATTTCTTGGTAGAATCATGCAGGACTGAAATTTTTGATGTTTTTCTACTCCTCTCATGAGCCCAAACAAGTCTCTAAAAGCATGAGTTTGCAACTACTTTACTTTTGGAGAAAATTCAAAACATTCATTATTCAATAGAGCCCAATAGCAAAAACCAGCGTTTTGAATGAAGAATCACATTTCTTGGTAGAATCATGCAGGATTGAAATTTTTGATGGTTTTTTACTCCTCTCAACAGCCCAAACAAGTTTCTAAAAGGATGAGTTTGCAACTACTTTACTTTTGGAGAAAATTCAAAACATTCATTATTCAATAGGGCCCAAACTATCAAAAACCAGCGGTTTGAATGAACACATTTCTTGGTAGAATCATGCAGGACTGAAATTTTTGATGTTTTTCTACTCCTCTCATGAGCCCAAACAAGTCTCTAAAAGCATGAGTTTGCAACTACTTTACTTTTGGAGAAAATTCAAAACATTCACTATTCAATAGAGCCCAATAGCAAAAATCAGGTTTTGAATGAAGAATCACATTTCTTGGTAAAATCATGCAGGATTGAAATTTTTGATGGTTTTTTACTCCTCTCAACAGCCCAAACAAGTTTCTAAAAGGATGAGTTTGCAACTACTTTACTTTTGGAGAAAATTCAAAACATTCATTATTCAATAGGGCCCAAACTATCAAAAACCAGCGGTTTCAATGAACACACATTTCTTGGTAGAATCATGCAGGACTGAAATTTTTGATGTTTTTCTACTCCTCTCATGAGCCCAAACAAGTCTCTAAAAGCATGAGTTTGCAACTACTTTACTTTTGGAGAAAATTCAAAACATTCATTATTCAATAGAGCCCAATAGCAAAAACCAGCGTTTTGAATGAAGAATCACATTTCTTGGTAGAATCATGCAGGATTGAAATTTTTGATGGTTTTTTACTCCTCTCAACAGCCCAAACAAGTTTCTAAAAGGATGAGTTTGCAACTACTTTACTTTTGGAGAAAATTCAAAACATTCATTATTCAATAGGGCCCAAACTATCAAAAACCAGCGGTTTCAATGAACACACATTTCTTGGTAGAATCATGCAGGACTGAAATTTTTGATGTTTTTCTACTCCTCTCATGAGCCCAAACAAGTCTCTAAAAGCATGAGTTTGCAACTACTTTACTTTTGGAGAAAATTCAAACCATTCACTATTCAATAGAGCCCAATAGCAAAAATCAGGTTTTGAATGAAGAATCACATTTCTTGGTAAAATCATGCAGGATTGAAATTTTTGATGGTTTTTTACTCCTCTCAACAGCCCAAACAAGTTTCTAAAAGGATGAGTTTGCAACTACTTTACTTTTGGAGAAAATTCAAAACATTCATTATTCAATAGGGCCCAAACTATCAAAAACCAGCGGTTTCAATGAACACACATTTCTTGGTAGAATCATGCAGGACTGAAATTTTTGATGTTTTTCTACTCCTCTCATGAGCCCAAACAAGTCTCTAAAAGCATGAGTTTGCAGCTACTTTACTTTTGGAGAAAATTCAAAACATTCATTATTCAATAGAGCCCAATAGCAAAAACCAGCGTTTTGAATGAAGAATCACATTTCTTGGTAGAATCATGCAGGATTGAAATTTTTGATGGTTTTTTACTCCTCTCAACAGCCCAAACAAGTTTCTAAAAGGATGAGTTTGCAACTACTTTACTTTTGGAGAAAATTCAAAACATTCATTATTCAATAGGGCCCAAACTATCAAAAACCAGCGGTTTGAATGAACACATTTCTTGGTAGAATCATGCAGGACTGAAATTTTTGATGTTTTTCTACTCCTCTCATGAGCCCAAACAAGTCTCTAAAAGCATGAGTTTGCAACTACTTTACTTTTGGAGAAAATTCAAAACATTCACTATTCAATAGAGCCCAATAGCAAAAATCAGGTTTTGAATGAAGAATCACATTTCTTGGTAAAATCATGCAGGATTGAAATTTTTGATGGTTTTTTACTCCTCTCAACAGCCCAAACAAGTTTCTAAAAGGATGAGTTTGCAACTACTTTACTTTTGGAGAAAATTCAAAACATTCATTATTCAATAGGGCCCAAACTATCAAAAACCAGCGGTTTCAATGAACACACATTTCTTGGTAGAATCATGCAGGACTGAAATTTTTGATGTTTTTCTACTCCTCTCATGAGCCCAAACAAGTCTCTAAAAGCATGAGTTTGCAACTACTTTACTTTTGGAGAAAATTCAAAACATTCATTATTCAATAGAGCCCAATAGCAAAAACCAGCGTTTTGAATGAAGAATCACATTTCTTGGTAGAATCATGCAGGATTGAAATTTTTGATGGTTTTTTACTCCTCTCAACAGCCCAAACAAGTTTCTAAAAGGATGAGTTTGCAACTACTTTACTTTTGGAGAAAATTCAAAACATTCATTATTCAATAGGGCCCAAACTATCAAAAACCAGCGGTTTCAATGAACACACATTTCTTGGTAGAATCATGCAGGACTGAAATTTTTGATGTTTTTCTACTCCTCTCATGAGCCCAAACAAGTCTCTAAAAGCATGAGTTTGCAACTACTTTACTTTTGGAGAAAATTCAAACCATTCACTATTCAATAGAGCCCAATAGCAAAAATCAGGTTTTGAATGAAGAATCACATTTCTTGGTAAAATCATGCAGGATTGAAATTTTTGATGGTTTTTTACTCCTCTCAACAGCCCAAACAAGTTTCTAAAAGGATGAGTTTGCAACTACTTTACTTTTGGAGAAAATTCAAAACATTCATTATTCAATAGGGCCCAAACTATCAAAAACCAGCGGTTTCAATGAACACACATTTCTTGGTAGAATCATGCAGGACTGAAATTTTTGATGTTTTTCTACTCCTCTCATGAGCCCAAACAAGTCTCTAAAAGCATGAGTTTGCAGCTACTTTACTTTTGGAGAAAATTCAAAACATTCATTATTCAATAGAGCCCAATAGCAAAAACCAGCGTTTTGAATGAAGAATCACATTTCTTGGTAGAATCATGCAGGATTGAAATTTTTGATGGTTTTTTACTCCTCTCAACAGCCCAAACAAGTTTCTAAAAGGATGAGTTTGCAACTACTTTACTTTTGGAGAAAATTCAAAACATTCATTATTCAATAGGGCCCAAACTATCAAAAACCAGCGGTTTCAATGAACACACATTTCTTGGTAGAATCATGCAGGACTGAAATTTTTGATGTTTTTCTACTCCTCTCGTGAGCCCAAACAAGTCTCTAAAAGCATGAGTTTGCAACTACTTTACTTTTGGAGAAAATTCAAAACATTCATTATTCAATAGAGCCCAATAGCAAAAACCAGCGTTTTGAATGAAGAATCACATTTCTTGGTAGAATCATGCAGGATTGAAATTTTTGATGGTTTTTTACTCCTCTCAACAGCCCAAACAAGTTTCTAAAAGGATGAGTTTGCAACTACTTTACTTTTGGAGAAAATTCAAAACATTCATTATTCAATAGGGCCCAAACTATCAAAAACCAGCGGTTTCAATGAACACACATTTCTTGGTAGAATCATGCAGGACTGAAATTTTTGATGTTTTTCTACTCCTCTCATGAGCCCAAACAAGTCTCTAAAAGCATGAGTTTGCAACTACTTTACTTTTGGAGAAAATTCAAACCATTCACTATTCAATAGAGCCCAATAGCAAAAATCAGGTTTTGAATGAAGAATCACATTTCTTGGTAAAATCATGCAGGATTGAAATTTTTGATGGTTTTTTACTCCTCTCAACAGCCCAAACAAGTTTCTAAAAGGATGAGTTTGCAACTACTTTACTTTTGGAGAAAATTCAAAACATTCATTATTCAATAGGGCCCAAACTATCAAAAACCAGCGGTTTCAATGAACACACATTTCTTGGTAGAATCATGCAGGACTGAAATTTTTGATGTTTTTCTACTCCTCTCATGAGCCCAAACAAGTCTCTAAAAGCATGAGTTTGCAACTACTTTACTTTTGGAGAAAATTCAAAACATTCATTATTCAATAGAGCCCAATAGCAAAAACCAGCGTTTTGAATGAAGAATCACATTTCTTGGTAGAATCATGCAGGATTGAAATTTTTGATGGTTTTTTACTCCTCTCAACAGCCCAAACAAGTTTCTAAAAGGATGAGTTTGCAACTACTTTACTTTTGGAGAAAATTCAAAACATTCATTATTCAATAGGGCCCAAACTATCAAAAACCAGCCGTTTCAATGAACACACATTTCTTGGTAGAATCATGCAGGACTGAAATTTTTGATGTTTTTCTACTCCTCTCGTGAGCCCAAACAAGTCTCTAAAAGCATGAGTTTGCAACTACTTTACTTTTGGAGAAAATTCAAAACATTCATTATTCAATAGAGCCCAATAGCAAAAACCAGCGTTTTGAATGAAGAATCACATTTCTTGGTAGAATCATGCAGGATTGAAATTTTTGATGGTTTTTTACTCCTCTCAACAGCCCAAACAAGTTTCTAAAAGGATGAGTTTGCAACTACTTTACTTTTGGAGAAAATTCAAAACATTCATTATTCAATAGGGCCCAAACTATCAAAAACCAGCGGTTTCAATGAACACACATTTCTTGGTAGAATCATGCAGGACTGAAATTTTTGATGTTTTTCTACTCCTCTCATGAGCCCAAACAAGTCTCTAAAAGCATGAGTTTGCAACTACTTTACTTTTGGAGAAAATTCAAAACATTCATTATTCAATAGAGCCAAATAGCAAAAACCAGCGTTTTGAATGAAGAATCACATTTCTTGGTAGAATCATGCAGGATTGAAATTTTTGATGGTTTTTTACTCCTCTCAACAGCCCAAACAAGTTTCTAAAAGGATGAGTTTGCAACTACTTTACTTTTGGAGAAAATTCAAAACATTCATTATTCAATAGGGCCCAAACTATCAAAAACCAGCGGTTTGAATGAACACACATTTCTTGGTAGAATCATGCAGGACTGAAATTTTTGATGTTTTTCTACTCCTCTCATGAGCCCAAACAAGTCTCTAAAAGCATGAGTTTGCAACTACTTTACTTTTGGAGAAAATTCAAAACATTCATTATTCAATAGAGCCCAATAGCAAAAACCAGCGTTTTGAATGAAGAATCACATTTCTTGGTAGAATCATGCAGGATTGAAATTTTTGATGGTTTTTTACTCCTCTCAACAGCCCAAACAAGTTTCTAAAAGGATGAGTTTGCAACTACTTTACTTTTGGAGAAAATTCAAAACATTCATTATTCAATAGGGCCCAAACTATCAAAAACCAGCGGTTTCAATGAACACACATTTCTTGGTAGAATCATGCAGGACTGAAATTTTTGATGTTTTTCTACTCCTCTCGTGAGCCCAAACAAGTCTCTAAAAGCATGAGTTTGCAACTACTTTACTTTTGGAGAAAATTCAAAACATTCATTATTCAATAGAGCCCAATAGCAAAAACCAGCGTTTTGAATGAAGAATCACATTTCTTGGTAGAATCATGCAGGATTGAAATTTTTGATGGTTTTTTACTCCTCTCAACAGCCCAAACAAGTTTCTAAAAGGATGAGTTTGCAACTACTTTACTTTTGGAGAAAATTCAAAACATTCATTATTCAATAGTGCCCAAACTATCAAAAACCAGCGGTTTGAATGAACACACATTTCTTGGTAGAATCATGCAGGACTGAAATTTTTGATGTTTTTCTACTCCTCTCATGAGCCCAAACAAGTCTCTAAAAGCATGAGTTTGCAACTACTTTACTTTTGGAGAAAATTCAAAACATTCATTATTCAATAGAGCCCAATAGCAAAAACCAGCGTTTTGAATGAAGAATCACATTTCTTGGTAGAATCATGCAGGATTGAAATTTTTGATGGTTTTTTACTCCTCTCAACAGCCCAAACAAGTTTCTAAAAGGATGAGTTTGCAACTACTTTACTTTTGGAGAAAATTCAAAACATTCATTATTCAATAGGGCCCAAACTATCAAAAACCAGCGGTTTCAATGAACACACATTTCTTGGTAGAATCATGCAGGACTGAAATTTTTGATGTTTTTCTACTCCTCTCATGAGCCCAAACAAGTCTCTAAAAGCATGAGTTTGCAACTACTTTACTTTTGGAGAAAATTCAAAACATTCATTATTCAATAGAGCCCAATAGCAAAAACCAGCGTTTTGAATGAAGAATCACATTTCTTGGTAGAATCATGCAGGATTGAAATTTTTGATGGTTTTTTACTCCTCTCAACAGCCCAAACAAGTTTCTAAAAGGATGAGTTTGCAACTACTTTACTTTTGGAGAAAATTCAAAACATTCATTATTCAATAGGGCCCAAACTATCAAAAACCAGCGGTTTCAATGAACACACATTTCTTGGTAGAATCATGCAGGACTTAAATTTTTGATGTTTTTCTACTCCTCTCATGAGCCCAAACAAGTCTCTAAAAGCATGAGTTTGCAACTACTTTACTTTTGGAGAAAATTCAAAACATTCATTATTCAACAGAGCCCAATAGCAAAAACCAGCGTTTTGAATGAAGAATCACATTTCTTGGTAGAATCATGCAGGATTGAAATTTTTGATGGTTTTTTACTCCTCTCAACAGCCCAAACAAGTTTCTAAAAGGATGAGTTTGCAACTACTTTACTTTTGGAGAAAATTCAAAACATTCATTATTCAATAGGGCCCAAACTATCAAAAACCAGCGGTTTCAATGAACACACATTTCTTGGTAGAATCATGCAGGACTGAAATTTTTGATGTTTTTCTACTCCTCTCATGAGCCCAAACAAGTCTCTAAAAGCATGAGTTTGCAACTACTTTACTTTTGGAGAAAATTCAAAACATTCATTATTCAATAGAGCCCAATAGCAAAAACCAGCGTTTTGAATGAAGAATCACATTTCTTGGTAGAATCATGCAGGATTGAAATTTTTGATGGTTTTTTACTCCTCTCAACAGCCCAAACAAGTTTCTAAAAGGATGAGTTTGCAACTACTTTACTTTTGGAGAAAATTCAAAACATTCATTATTCAATAGAGCCCAATAGCAAAAACCAGCGTTTTGAATGAAGAATCACATTACTTGGTAGAATCATGCAGGATTGAAATTTTTGATGGTTTTTTACTCCTCTCAACAGCCCAAACAAGTTTCTAAAAGGATGAGTTTGCAACTACTTTACTTTTGGAGAAAATTCAAAACATTCATTATTCAATAGGGCCCAAACTATCAAAAACCAGCCGTTTCAATGAACACACATTTCTTGGTAGAATCATGCAGGACTGAAATTTTTGATGTTTTTCTACTCCTCTCATGAGCCCAAACAAGTCTCTAAAAGCATGAGTTTGCAACTACTTTACTTTTGTAGAAAATTCAAAACATTCATTATTCAATAGAGCCCAATAGCAAAAACCAGCGTTTTGAATGAAGAATCACATTTCTTGGTAGAATCATGCAGGATTGAAATTTTTGATGGTTTTTTACTCCTCTCAACAGCCCAAACAAGTTTCTAAAAGGATGAGTTTGCAACTACTTTACTTTTGGAGAAAATTCAAAACATTCATTATTCAATAGGGCCCAAACTATCAAAAACCAGCGGTTTCAATGAACACACATTTCTTGGTAGAATCATGCAGGACTGAAATTTTTGATGTTTTTCTACTCCTCTCATGAGCCCAAACAAGTCTCTAAAAGCATGAGTTTGCAACTACTTTACTTTTGGAGAAAATTCAAAACATTCATTATTCAATAGAGCCCAATAGCAAAAACCAGCGTTTTGAATGAAGAATCACATTTCTTGGTAGAATCATGCAGGATTGAAATTTTTGATGGTTTTTTACTCCTCTCAACAGCCCAAACAAGTTTCTAAAAGGATGAGTTTGCAACTACTTTACTTTTGGAGAAAATTCAAAACATTCATTATTCAATAGGGCCCAAACTATCAAAAACCAGCGGTTTCAATGAACACACATTTCTTGGTAGAATCATGCAGGACTGAAATTTTTGATGTTTTTCTACTCCTCTCATGAGCCCAAACAAGTCTCTAAAAGCATGAGTTTGCAACTACTTTACTTTTGGAGAAAATTCAAAACATTCATTATTCAATAGAGCCCAATAGCAAAAACCAGCGTTTTGAATGAAGAATCACATTTCTTGGTAGAATCATGCAGGATTGAAATTTTTGATGGTTTTTTACTCCTCTCAACAGCCCAAACAAGTTTCTAAAAGGATGAGTTTGCAACTACTTTACTTTTGGAGAAAATTCAAAACATTCATTATTCAATAGGGCCCAAACTATCAAAAACCAGCGGTTTCAATGAACACACATTTCTTGGTAGAATCATGCAGGACTGAAATTTTTGATGTTTTTCTACTCCTCTCATGAGCCCAAACAAGTCTCTAAAAGCATGAGTTTGCAACTACTTTACTTTTGGAGAAAATTCAAACCATTCACTATTCAATAGAGCCCAATAGCAAAAATCAGGTTTTGAATGAAGAATCACATTTCTTGGTAAAATCATGCAGGATTGAAATTTTTGATGGTTTTTTACTCCTCTCAACAGCCCAAACAAGTTTCTAAAAGGATGAGATTGCAACTACTTTACTTTTGGAGAAAATTCAAAACATTCATTATTCAATAGGGCCCAAACTATCAAAAACCAGCGGTTTCAATGAACACACATTTCTTGGTAGAATCATGCAGGACTGAAATTTTTGATGTTTTTCTACTCCTCTCATGAGCCCAAACAAGTCTCTAAAAGCATGAGTTTGCAACTACTTTACTTTTGGAGAAAATTCAAAACATTCATTATTCAATAGGGCCCAAACTATCAAAAACCAGCGGTTTGAATGAACACACATTTCTTGGTAGAATCATGCAGGACTGAAATTTTTGATGTTTTTCTACTCCTCTCATGAGCCCAAACAAGTCTCTAAAAGCATGAGTTTGCAACTACTTTACTTTTGGAGAAAATTCAAAACATTCATTATTCAATAGAGCCCAATAGCAAAAACCAGCGTTTTGAATGAAGAATCACATTTCTTGGTAGAATCATGCAGGATTGAAATTTTTGATGGTTTTTTACTCCTCTCAACAGCCCAAACAAGTTTCTAAAAGGATGAGTTTGCAACTACTTTACTTTTGGAGAAAATTCAAAACATTCATTATTCAATAGGGCCCAAACTATCAAAAACCAGCCGTTTCAATGAACACACATGTCTTGGTAGAATCATGCAGGACTGAAATTTTTGATGTTTTTCTACTCATCTCATGAGCCCAAACAAGTCTCTAAAAGCATGAGTTTGCAACTACTTTACTTTTGGAGAAAATTCAAAACATTCACTATTCAATAGAGCCCAATAGCAAAAATCAGGTTTTGAATGAAGAATCACATTTCTTGGTAAAATCATGCAGGATTGAAATTTTTGATGGTTTTTTACTCCTCTCAACAGCCCAAACAAGTTTCTAAAAGGATGAGTTTGCAACTACTTTACTTTTGGAGAAAATTCAAAACATTCATTATTCAATAGGGCCCAAACTATCAAAAACCAGCGGTTTCAATGAAAACACATTTCTTGGTAGAATCATGCAGGACTGAAATTTTTGATGTTTTTCTACTCCTCTCATGAGCCCAAACTAGTCTCTAAAAGCATGAGTTTGCAACTACTTTACTTTTGGAGAAAATTCAAAACATTCACTATTCAATAGAGCCCAATAGCAAAAATCAGGTTTTGAATGAAGAATCACATTTCTTGGTAAAATCATGCAGGATTGAAATTTTTGATGGTTTTTTACTCCTCTCAACAGCCCAAACAAGTTTCTAAAAGGATGAGTTTGCAACTACTTTACTTTTGGAGAAAATTCAAAACATTCATTATTCAATAGGGCCCAAACTATCAAAAACCAGCGGTTTCAATGAACACACATTTCTTGGTAGAATCATGCAGGACTGAAATTTTTGATGTTTTTCTACTCCTCTCATGAGCCCAAACAAGTCTCTAAAAGCATGAGTTTGCAACTACTTTACTTTTGGAGAAAATTCAAAACATTCATTATTCAATAGAGCCCAATAGCAAAAACCAGCGTTTTAAATGAAGAATCACATTTCTTGGTAGAATCATGCAGGATTGAAATTTTTGATGGTTTTTTACTCCTCTCAACAGCCCAAACAAGTTTCTAAAAGGATGAGTTTGCAACTACTTTACTTTTGGAGAAAATTCAAAACATTCATTATTCAATAGGGCCCAAACTATCAAAAACCAGCGGTTTGAATGAACACATTTCTTGGTAGAATCATGCAGGACTGAAATTTTTGATGTTTTTCTACTCCTCTCATGAGCCCAAACAAGTCTCTAAAAGCATGAGTTTGCAACTACTTTACTTTTGGAGAAAATTCAAAACATTCATTATTCAATAGAGCCCAATAGCAAAAACCAGCGTTTTGAATGAAGAATCACATTTCTTGGTAGAATCATGCAGGATTGAAATTTTTGATGGTTTTTTACTCCTCTCAACAGCCCAAACAAGTTTCTAAAAGGATGAGTTTGCAACTACTTTACTTTTGGAGAAAATTCAAAACATTCATTATTCAATAGGGCCCAAACTATCAAAAACCAGCGGTTTCAATGAACACACATTTCTTGGTAGAATCATGCAGGACTGAAATTTTTGATGTTTTTCTACTCCTCTCATGAGCCCAAACAAGTCTCTAAAAGCATGAGTTTGCAACTACTTTACTTTTGGAGAAAATTCAAAACATTCATTATTCAATAGAGCCCAATAGCAAAAACCAGCGTTTTGAATGAAGAATCACATTTCTTGGTAGAATCATGCAGGATTGAAATTTTTGATGGTTTTTTACTCCTCTCAACAGCCCAAACAAGTTTCTAAAAGGATGAGTTTGCAACTACTTTACTTTTGGAGAAAATTCAAAACATTCATTATTCAATAGGGCCCAAACTATCAAAAACCAGCGGTTTCAATGAACACACATTTCTTGGTAGAATCATGCAGGACTTAAATTTTTGATGTTTTTCTACTCCTCTCATGAGCCCAAACAAGTCTCTAAAAGCATGAGTTTGCAACTACTTTACTTTTGGAGAAAATTCAAAACATTCATTATTCAACAGAGCCCAATAGCAAAAACCAGCGTTTTGAATGAAGAATCACATTTCTTGGTAGAATCATGCAGGATTGAAATTTTTGATGGTTTTTTACTCCTCTCAACAGCCCAAACAAGTTTCTAAAAGGATGAGTTTGCAACTACTTTACTTTTGGAGAAAATTCAAAACATTCATTATTCAATAGGGCCCAAACTATCAAAAACCAGCGGTTTCAATGAACACACATTTCTTGGTAGAATCATGCAGGACTGAAATTTTTGATGTTTTTCTACTCCTCTCATGAGCCCAAACAAGTCTCTAAAAGCATGAGTTTGCAACTACTTTACTTTTGGAGAAAATTCAAAACATTCATTATTCAATAGAGCCCAATAGCAAAAACCAGCGTTTTGAATGAAGAATCACATTTCTTGGTAGAATCATGCAGGATTGAAATTTTTGATGGTTTTTTACTCCTCTCAACAGCCCAAACAAGTTTCTAAAAGGATGAGTTTGCAACTACTTTACTTTTGGAGAAAATTCAAAACATTCATTATTCAATAGAGCCCAATAGCAAAAACCAGCGTTTTGAATGAAGAATCACATTACTTGGTAGAATCATGCAGGATTGAAATTTTTGATGGTTTTTTACTCCTCTCAACAGCCCAAACAAGTTTCTAAAAGGATGAGTTTGCAACTACTTTACTTTTGGAGAAAATTCAAAACATTCATTATTCAATAGGGCCCAAACTATCAAAAACCAGCCGTTTCAATGAACACACATTTCTTGGTAGAATCATGCAGGACTGAAATTTTTGATGTTTTTCTACTCCTCTCATGAGCCCAAACAAGTCTCTAAAAGCATGAGTTTGCAACTACTTTACTTTTGTAGAAAATTCAAAACATTCATTATTCAATAGAGCCCAATAGCAAAAACCAGCGTTTTGAATGAAGAATCACATTTCTTGGTAGAATCATGCAGGATTGAAATTTTTGATGGTTTTTTACTCCTCTCAACAGCCCAAACAAGTTTCTAAAAGGATGAGTTTGCAACTACTTTACTTTTGGAGAAAATTCAAAACATTCATTATTCAATAGGGCCCAAACTATCAAAAACCAGCGGTTTCAATGAACACACATTTCTTGGTAGAATCATGCAGGACTGAAATTTTTGATGTTTTTCTACTCCTCTCATGAGCCCAAACAAGTCTCTAAAAGCATGAGTTTGCAACTACTTTACTTTTGGAGAAAATTCAAAACATTCATTATTCAATAGAGCCCAATAGCAAAAACCAGCGTTTTGAATGAAGAATCACATTTCTTGGTAGAATCATGCAGGATTGAAATTTTTGATGGTTTTTTACTCCTCTCAACAGCCCAAACAAGTTTCTAAAAGGATGAGTTTGCAACTACTTTACTTTTGGAGAAAATTCAAAACATTCATTATTCAATAGGGCCCAAACTATCAAAAACCAGCGGTTTCAATGAACACACATTTCTTGGTAGAATCATGCAGGACTGAAATTTTTGATGTTTTTCTACTCCTCTCATGAGCCCAAACAAGTCTCTAAAAGCATGAGTTTGCAACTACTTTACTTTTGGAGAAAATTCAAAACATTCATTATTCAATAGAGCCCAATAGCAAAAACCAGCGTTTTGAATGAAGAATCACATTTCTTGGTAGAATCATGCAGGATTGAAATTTTTGATGGTTTTTTACTCCTCTCAACAGCCCAAACAAGTTTCTAAAAGGATGAGTTTGCAACTACTTTACTTTTGGAGAAAATTCAAAACATTCATTATTCAATAGGGCCCAAACTATCAAAAACCAGCGGTTTCAATGAACACACATTTCTTGGTAGAATCATGCAGGACTGAAATTTTTGATGTTTTTCTACTCCTCTCATGAGCCCAAACAAGTCTCTAAAAGCATGAGTTTGCAACTACTTTACTTTTGGAGAAAATTCAAAACATTCACTATTCAATAGAGCCCAATAGCAAAAATCAGGTTTTGAATGAAGAATCACATTTCTTGGTAAAATCATGCAGGATTGAAATTTTTGATGGTTTTTTACTCCTCTCAACAGCCCAAACAAGTTTCTAAAAGGATGAGATTGCAACTACTTTACTTTTGGAGAAAATTCAAAACATTCATTATTCAATAGGGCCCAAACTATCAAAAACCAGCGGTTTCAATGAACACACATTTCTTGGTAGAATCATGCAGGACTGAAATTTTTGATGTTTTTCTACTCCTCTCATGAGCCCAAACAAGTCTCTAAAAGCATGAGTTTGCAACTACTTTACTTTTGGAGAAAATTCAAAACATTCATTATTCAATAGGGCCCAAACTATCAAAAACCAGCGGTTTGAATGAACACACATTTCTTGGTAGAATCATGCAGGACTGAAATTTTTGATGTTTTTCTACTCCTCTCATGAGCCCAAACAAGTCTCTAAAAGCATGAGTTTGCAACTACTTTACTTTTGGAGAAAATTCAAAACATTCATTATTCAATAGAGCCCAATAGCAAAAACCAGCGTTTTGAATGAAGAATCACATTTCTTGGTAGAATCATGCAGGATTGAAATTTTTGATGGTTTTTTACTCCTCTCAACAGCCCAAACAAGTTTCTAAAAGGATGAGTTTGCAACTACTTTACTTTTGGAGAAAATTCAAAACATTCATTATTCAATAGGGCCCAAACTATCAAAAACCAGCCGTTTCAATGAACACACATGTCTTGGTAGAATCATGCAGGACTGAAATTTTTGATGTTTTTCTACTCATCTCATGAGCCCAAACAAGTCTCTAAAAGCATGAGTTTGCAACTACTTTACTTTTGGAGAAAATTCAAAACATTCACTATTCAATAGAGCCCAATAGCAAAAATCAGGTTTTGAATGAAGAATCACATTTCTTGGTAAAATCATGCAGGATTGAAATTTTTGATGGTTTTTTACTCCTCTCAACAGCCCAAACAAGTTTCTAAAAGGATGAGTTTGCAACTACTTTACTTTTGGAGAAAATTCAAAACATTCATTATTCAATAGGGCCCAAACTATCAAAAACCAGCGGTTTCAATGAAAACACATTTCTTGGTAGAATCATGCAGGACTGAAATTTTTGATGTTTTTCTACTCCTCTCATGAGCCCAAACTAGTCTCTAAAAGCATGAGTTTGCAACTACTTTACTTTTGGAGAAAATTCAAAACATTCACTATTCAATAGAGCCCAATAGCAAAAATCAGGTTTTGAATGAAGAATCACATTTCTTGGTAAAATCATGCAGGATTGAAATTTTTGATGGTTTTTTACTCCTCTCAACAGCCCAAACAAGTTTCTAAAAGGATGAGTTTGCAACTACTTTACTTTTGGAGAAAATTCAAAACATTCATTATTCAATAGGGCCCAAACTATCAAAAACCAGCGGTTTCAATGAACACACATTTCTTGGTAGAATCATGCAGGACTGAAATTTTTGATGTTTTTCTACTCCTCTCATGAGCCCAAACAAGTCTCTAAAAGCATGAGTTTGCAACTACTTTACTTTTGGAGAAAATTCAAAACATTCATTATTCAATAGAGCCCAATAGCAAAAACCAGCGTTTTAAATGAAGAATCACATTTCTTGGTAGAATCATGCAGGATTGAAATTTTTGATGGTTTTTTACTCCTCTCAACAGCCCAAACAAGTTTCTAAAAGGATGAGTTTGCAACTACTTTACTTTTGGAGAAAATTCAAAACATTCATTATTCAATAGGGCCCAAACTATCAAAAACCAGCGGTTTGAATGAACACATTTCTTGGTAGAATCATGCAGGACTGAAATTTTTGATGTTTTTCTACTCCTCTCATGAGCCCAAACAAGTCTCTAAAAGCATGAGTTTGCAACTACTTTACTTTTGGAGAAAATTCAAAACATTCATTATTCAATAGAGCCCAATAGCAAAAACCAGCGTTTTGAATGAAGAATCACATTTCTTGGTAGAATCATGCAGGATTGAAATTTTTGATGGTTTTTTACTCCTCTCAACAGCCCAAACAAGTTTCTAAAAGGATGAGTTTGCAACTACTTTACTTTTGGAGAAAATTCAAAACATTCATTATTCAATAGGGCCCAAACTATCAAAAACCAGCGGTTTGAATGAACACATTTCTTGGTAGAATCATGCAGGACTTAAATTTTTGATGTTTTTCTACTCCTCTCATGAGCCCAAACAAGTCTCTAAAAGCATGAGTTTGCAACTACTTTACTTTTGGGGAAAATTCAAAACATTCACTATTCAATAGAGCCCAATAGCAAAAATCAGGTTTTGAATGAAAAATCACATTTCTTGGTAAAATCATGCAGGATTGAAATTTTTGATGGTTTTTTACTCCTCTCAACAGCCCAAACAAGTTTCTAAAAGGATGAGTTTGCAACTACTTTACTTTTGGAGAAAATTCAAAACATTCATTATTCAATAGGGCCCAAACTATCAAAAACCAGCGGTTTCAATGAACACACATTTCTTGGTAGAATCATGCAGGACTGAAATTTTTGATGTTTTTCTACTCCTCTCATGAGCCCAAACAAGTCTCTAAAAGCATGAGTTTGCAACTACTTTACTTTTGGAGAAAATTCAAAACATTCATTATTCAATAGAGCCCAATAGCAAAAACCAGCGTTTTGAATGAAGAATCACATTTCTTGGTAGAATCATGCAGGATTGAAATTTTTGATGGTTTTTTACTCCTCTCAACAGCCCAAACAAGTTTCTAAAAGGATGAGTTTGCAACTACTTTACTTTTGGAGAAAATTCAAAACATTCATTATTCAATAGGGCCCAAACTATCAAAAACCAGCGGTTTCAATGAACACACATTTCTTGGTAGAATCATGCAGGACTGAAATTTTTGATGTTTTTCTACTCCTCTCATGAGCCCAAACAAGTCTCTAAAAGCATGAGTTTGCAACTACTTTACTTTTGGAGAAAATTCAAACCATTCACTATTCAATAGAGCCCAATAGCAAAAATCAGGTTTTGAATGAAGAATCACATTTCTTGGTAAAATCATGCAGGATTGAAATTTTTGATGGTTTTTTACTCCTCTCAACAGCCCAAACAAGTTTCTAAAAGGATGAGTTTGCAACTACTTTACTTTTGGAGAAAATTCAAAACATTCATTATTCAATAGGGCCCAAACTATCAAAAACCAGCGGTTTCAATGAACACACATTTCTTGGTAGAATCATGCAGGACTGAAATTTTTGATGTTTTTCTACTCCTCTCATGAGCCCAAACAAGTCTCTAAAAGCATGAGTTTGCAGCTACTTTACTTTTGGAGAAAATTCAAAACATTCATTATTCAATAGAGCCCAATAGCAAAAACCAGCGTTTTGAATGAAGAATCACATTTCTTGGTAGAATCATGCAGGATTGAAATTTTTGATGGTTTTTTACTCCTCTCAACAGCCCAAACAAGTTTCTAAAAGGATGAGTTTGCAACTACTTTACTTTTGGAGAAAATTCAAAACATTCATTATTCAATAGGGCCCAAACTATCAAAAACCAGCGGTTTCAATGAACACACATTTCTTGGTAGAATCATGCAGGACTGAAATTTTTGATGTTTTTCTACTCCTCTCGTGAGCCCAAACAAGTCTCTAAAAGCATGAGTTTGCAACTACTTTACTTTTGGAGAAAATTCAAAAGGGGCGTGGTCTGGAGCTCTATGCAGCAGGCTGTGTGAGCTCTGAGCTCTGAGGAAGCCTCCATCATTAAGCGACATAAGAATCAAACAAGAAGAATTTTGTCTTAGAATTTTATTGGATCTAGGAGCCCTCTTCTCCAGGATCATTTTGTGACCTTCCTGGAGTTTCTGCGTTGAACTATTCCTGAGTAAGAGCCTTCTAAAACCGGAGCTGGTGTGATTCAGCAGATTTCTCCTGCGTCTGCTGTCTGCTGCAGCGGCGGGCCCAGGCAAGGAAGAGCTGGGACACGGCTGAGAAAATCGAGGGAGACTGACAGAGAAAAAGCCGGAGAACGTTGTGACAAGCGGCGGGTAGCGGAGGTCAGGCTGAGGCAGCGTTATACAGCGACGCCGGCAAATACAGCGGCGTCTGAAGAAAGCAGGTCCCGGCGCCCTGGTGAAAGCTGCAGCGGCGCCAGCCACAAGGAGCTGAATCGCGGTGACAACGTGGAGCAGCTGCAGCCGGCGGGGGACCATAGGAGCGGCATCGCTGAGTGAATCAAAGCGGTGGAGCGGCTGGAGAACCCGGAGGCTGGATATAATTACACCGGCAAGTACAGCGGCACCTGTAAGGAGCAAGGCAGAGGGGGAAGCGAGCCGGCCGGGATTTCCCGCGCTTTTTCCTGCGCTTGATCTTTATTGCAGCGGCGCGCCTGAAGAGAGGAGGTGAAGGACGCTGCTGTAAGGAGCCCGACAGTGACAGCGGAGTTTAGTGACGATTGATAGAGGAGTTCTGGTGTCCCGGTGGAGACTGCAGCGACGTTGGATCTGGGTCGCGGTGACAGCGGGGAGCAGCGGCGGCAGGCGGGAGATCACAGGAGCAGCGCCGCCGAGGAGATCAAGGGAGAGGAGCGGCTGGAAGCCGTGGAGGACATACAGGACTGTTAGTGTTGGTGGCAGGTACCGAGAGAGTTTCTGCAGCGGCTGAGAGGTGGGGGCTGTGTACGGTGTATGCCCCTCAATACATCAACGAATCTGACGTGGGTGAGATTGGGGTGCAGGAGAGACGGGAGAATCATTAAAATAAGCTGCGGATCCGGTTGGGAACCACTAAGGTGGCCTTCACCTGGCATTATTATAAACAGTGCAGCAGACCTCACTTATGGTGATTATCTGTGCTTCATCTTTAAGGGCTAACTAAGATTGTCAATCTAATTACAGGAAACTGTTTACTATTATCTTTATTTAACATACTGTGGTGTCTGCAGACTATTCATCTATATATTTGATCTAAACAGCTTTTGTGATACATCTGATCTCTTTATCTACAGGTACACAATTCCATGATTTATTTGTGTTGAGTTAATAGAAAATCTTTGTTGTTCTTTAGGGAACCGGTCACAGTGAAAGCATTGTACATTGTAGATTGAAAAGAAAAAAAAAAAAAAAAAAAAAATGAGTCAGAAAAACAACAAAGCGAAACAGCAGAAAGATAAATCTAAATCCACACGTAAACAAGATATGACTAATCTAGATGAAGCTATATGCATTAGCCCTCCTCCCTCCCCCAAAAATACTACTAAATTTGAAATCGGACAAAAGGGTGATTCCCATACTTTAATGATACAAGGGTTGGACAACATCCAATCAACAATGGATACTTCTGTTAGTAGAAAATCTAAAAGAGATGAGTCTATAGGGGAGGGTAGGTCTGTGTTGTCAGACGAGGAAGAATACTACGAAGCCTCTCCATCTCATAGTCCAGAAAAAAGTAGACCCAGAAAAGATTATAGTTCTGTAGAGGAGGAGGAGGAGGCTAGTAGCAGTGGACATGAGGGTCTGGAAAATTTCCAGGCTTCTGAGAGAGGGGTCTCTGAAAAATATATTAAAGACTTAATTCTAGCATTAAATAAAAGCTTTGAGTCCTCTCTGAATAAACATGTAAACAGTCTACAATCCAATCTTGACACAGTTAACACCAGGATTGATAATAATGAAAAGAAATTGGAAGCTCTAGGGAAAACCTCAGATTCCATTCAAAAACAACAAACTAATGCCCAAAAAGAGATCCTTTTTTTACGAAATAAAGTAGCCGATCTAGAAGACCGCAGTAGGAGGAACAACATTAAACTGAGAGGAATCTCGGAAAAAATTAACCAGCACAATCTACAAAAATATGTTAAAGAGATTTTAATCAAAATTCTGCCATCCGTCCCTGAGGTAGAATTAATGATAGATAGAATCCACAGACTCCCGAGGCCTGCATCTATCTCGGCTGAGCTCCCTAGAGACACTATCTTAAGATTCCATTTTTACTCCACCAAAGAAAAATTCTTAAACTATTTCAGGACCAATAAACATCTTCCCCACCCTTATGATCACATCAAATCATATGCAGACCTTTCAAAAGAAACTATACAAACAAGGAAGGGATTTAATGAAGTTACAACAATTCTGAGACAAAAGGGTGTGGTTTATAGGTGGGGGTTCCCTACTAAGCTTTTGATAATTCATGGTGGGAAGGTAGTAGTAATCCTATCTCCACAAGAGGGGAAAAATTTTCTTAAATCCTTGGACAAGAGAGAAGAGGCTCCAGGGTGAAAAATGCAAATTTTAATGGCTATATCACTTACATTATTTTGTACGCAGGAGGCTTCCTGCGGAATTTCACGAGCTTTTCCCCATTTTAGGAAGTTTACCTAAGATTGTGGTAATCTCTTCCTGTTTATTGTTCTGTTTATATTTCTGTTTTGTTTTTATTTTTGTATTCTTTAGTATATGGTTAAGATACTATCACTCAATGTGAGGGGATTGAATAGTCCCGCTAAGAGGTATCTCACGTGGAGAGAGATCAGGGGCAGCAGAGCAGATATAATTTGCCTCCAAGAGGTGAAATTGGCTAGGGATGGACACCCCAAGATAGAGAATAAAAATTTCCCATATATATACAAATCTCTTAATGTAAAGAAACGAGCAGGAGTCCTCATACTAATTAAAGATACTATTTCATTCGAAATCATTAACGAATACTCTGACAGCGAGGGCAGATATTTGATTCTTACTTGTCTGATAGACAATCAACTAACGACACTTGTGAACGTTTATGCTCCATGCAATGGTCAAATGCGTTTCTTCAATGGTCTCGATAGAAAAATCCAGGAAGTGAAAAAAGGTGTTATTGTTTTGATGGGTGATTTCAACATTGTTCCTGATGGAGCAATGGACTCCACCTCTCTCACTCGCTCATCATTTCCTGAATTAAAAAATTGGCTTTGCAACCATGAATACCTAGATGTATTCAGATGTTTAAATACATCTTCTAGGGAATATACCCATTTCTCAGAGGCACACAAGTCTTTCGCTAGGATTGACTTGTTTTTGACAGATACGTTCTCAATTTCGAAATTTAAGAAAATTGAAATTCTCTCCAAAACATTTTCTGATCACTCTCCAATTGTTGCAGAAATTTTCCTTGGTAGGTCGGCAGAGTTCAGATCCCAATGGAGATGCGACTCATCCCTGTTGTTCAACCCAAAATTTAAAAAAGAAATTGAAAAAGCCTTAAATAATTATTTCATAGAAAATGATATAAACAACATTTGCCCATTCACCCTTTGGAACGCGCACAAGGCAGTAATTAGGGGGGTTATGACATATCTGGCCTACAACAAAAAAAAACTTTCCAAAGAAAAAATCCGTACCTTACAATTAGAGTTACAAAAATTGGAAGCAATATTACAAAATTCATCCTCTCCTCCACCAAATATACACTCGGAGATTCTTAAACTAAGAATAGATCTTAGATCGGAGTTATTCAGTGAATACGAAAAATTCGCAAAACTAATGAAATCAAACTATTATTCTTCATACAACAAACCCACTAGACTTATGGCACAAAAATTCAGATCAATTAGGATCAAATGCAAAATCAATAAAATTAACCATGAGGGCAATAAATTAGAACACCCCAAGAAAATCGTTGAAGCATTTGCTAAATACTATTCGTCTATTTACAATCTTAAACTAGATGAACATACCCAACAACCCGACGAACAAGGCATAAATGATTTTCTTGCCCCTCTGGGGTTACCTAAGATTACTCCCCAACAACTGTCTAAACTTGAGGCCCCTTTCTCTGCGTCTGAAGTCCTGGAAGTAATTAAATCATTTAAAAAAAAGAAAACTCCGGGCCCCGATGGATTCTCGAATGAATATTACCAAGCATTCGCAAATATCATAACCCCACACTTAGTCCGCATCTTTGACAAGGCATCTCGGACTGGAAAATTTCCTCAGGAAATGTTACAGGCTAATATAATTTTAATACCCAAACCTAAGGGAGACCCGGAGTCAGTCAAAAATTATAGGCCTATCTCTCTAATAAATACCGACGTCAAACTATATTCAAAAATTATAGCAAATAGACTAAAAAATATCCTCCCAAACATTATTCATAAAGATCAACTCGGGTTTATAGAGGGACGCCAGACTACCGATGGCACTAGGAGAACATTGAACTTGGTAAATTTTATTAAAAGAAAGAAAATCCCCTCTCTCCTCCTGGCTTTAGACGCAGAGAAAGCCTTCGACAGGGTTAATTGGGACTTCCTTAAAGCAACTCTGAATAAATTTGGCTTCAGTGATAATATAATAAAAACTATAATGGCTTTATACACAAACCCTTCCGCTAATGTTTATACAAATAACCACACTTCAGATCGCATCATGATAACTAACGGAACTAGACAGGGATGCCCACTCTCCCCCCTGTTATTTGCGCTGATTATGGAACCCTTAGCAGAAGCAATAAGAACCAATGATGAGATCCAAGGTATCCAAATTGAAGATCACCAATTTAAAATCGGTCTATTCGCTGATGACATTATACTGAGTCTATCAGATCCACTGAACTCTATTAGGGGTGTATTATCTACTATCGAGAATTTCTCTAAAATCTCATTTTACAAAATCAATGAGAACAAATCTAAAATCTTGGATTTCTTTCTAGATGACCTAACCATCTCACGCATTAAGGAAATTTCCCGGTTTGATTGGGAGAAAGAGGATGTTTCATACTTGGGTATTCGTATATCCAGGAACTTTAGGAAGACAGTTGAGTTGAACATACAAAACATTACAAAAAAGACTCAGATCGAATTGAACAATTTTGCGACTCACGAAATTTCATGGGTGGGAAGGATAACACTATTTAAACTTTTTACCCTTCCAAAGATACTATATATCTTTAGAGCAATACCTTTACTTGTTCCCTTAAAATTTATTAGGAAACTTCAGTCTATTATAAATAAGTTCGTTTGGAATAAGAAAAGGGCGAGAGTGGCTTCCCATATACTATACAGAAGCAAAGTCAACGGAGGCCTAGCCCTTCCAAATTTAATTAATTATTATTATGCCAATTTAATAAAACAATCCTTTTCTTGGGTTAATTCAAATAACGTCCCAGCTTGGGTAGAAATCGAGACATATTTTAATAAAAACAAAACTCTTTTAAGCGCAATTCTAGAGTGTTTGGGGTCATCTACTCCTTTGCGTTATGACTCCCCAATAATCTCCGCAACTCTCTCTGCATGGAAGCAACTGGCTAAGCCGCAGGTTAAGAGAAACAGAAGCCAGAGATACGTTCAATTAAAAAATATCCCTATCAAATTTCTTGGTTTACTAATGGATAAAAAAATCCCGAAAGAATGGATAAAATTTGGTATTAAGGTGATAGGAGATTTGTTCGATGGTAAGAAATTTATAAGCAACGAATCTTTAATATCTCAAAATAATTTTTCTTGCCGGGATTTGGAACTCCTTCCCTCGATTAAGAAAAATATCTCAAAATTTTTGAAAAAAAAATCTTACATTACAGAATCTACAAGTTTGCTACTTTGTAATCCTAATGTTAAGGTCCATTGGAGATCAAGAAATATATATGATTTTTTGAACGGCTCTGAAATTGGAGAAAAGACTCCATATATGATTAAATGGGAGAGCGATTTTGATACTCTATTCTCTCTGGAACAATGGGAGCTGGCTCTTAAACAGACATATTCATCCAACATTTGCGCATCCCTACATGAATCCTTTTACAAACTGACATCTAGGTGGTACTATACTCCTGTGAAGCTGGCCAGGATGTTCCCAGGTAGATCCCCAGATTGTTGGAGAGATTGCGGATTCACAGGTACACTATTACATGTATTCTGGGAATGTCCTAAAATCAGGCCCATTTGGATAGAAATCTCTAGAACAATTAATATTCTGACTAAACAAAACATCACCCTTACGCCACAGATGGCATTACTGTCCATAGGTTTAGAAGTGATTCATACATCTCATATCCCAACAGTTATCCACCTTTTTCTAATAACTAAAAATGCCATAGCATCCTTATGGAACGAAGAGGCTACTCCCAAAATTAGTGATATTGTAGACAAGATGTCATTACATTGCTCATACGAAAAAAGCCATGCTTTGGCAAATGACTACTTTAGTACATATAGCAAAAGGTGGAATTCTTGGATAAGATTTGCCTCTGATCAGAATTTCTCCTAATTGAACTGCTCTTGGTCTCTCCCACTATGTGATTTTTTTTTATTTTTATTGCTGATATCTCTCCTCTCTGAATTTATCTGGTAAAAACGCGCATTACTCTCTTAAAACAGAATACAAGGTAACTCATTACGTTTGTTTATTTTAGGATTATCTCTTGGTTCTTGACAATATACCACACTACTGTTAAGTGTTATTGTTAGGTGTATTGTTACTCCTACTGATCTACTCAATGTAATACATTACTGTTATTTTGTATATTATCCTGAACCCTACTGTCAACAGTATGCTGTAAAAATACTACTGTTAACTTTATGTAAAATTTTTAATAAAGTTATTGAAAATGGAGAAAATTCAAAACATTCATTATTCAATAGAGCCCAATAGCAAAAACCAGCGTTTTGAATGAAGAATCACATTTCTTGGTAGAATCATGCAGGATTGAAATTTTTGATGGTTTTTTACTCCTCTCAACAGCCCAAACAAGTTTCTAAAAGGATGAGTTTGCAACTACTTTACTTTTGGAGAAAATTCAAAACATTCATTATTCAATAGGGCCCAAACTATCAAAAACCAGCGGTTTCAATGAACACACATTTCTTGGTAGAATCATGCAGGACTGAAATTTTTGATGTTTTTCTACTCCTCTCATGAGCCCAAACAAGTCTCTAAAAGCATGAGTTTGCAACTACTTTACTTTTGGAGAAAATTCAAACCATTCACTATTCAATAGAGCCCAATAGCAAAAATCAGGTTTTGAATGAAGAATCACATTTCTTGGTAAAATCATGCAGGATTGAAATTTTTGATGGTTTTTTACTCCTCTCAACAGCCCAAACAAGTTTCTAAAAGGATGAGTTTGCAACTACTTTACTTTTGGAGAAAATTCAAAACATTCATTATTCAATAGGGCCCAAACTATCAAAAACCAGCGGTTTCAATGAACACACATTTCTTGGTAGAATCATGCAGGACTGAAATTTTTGATGTTTTTCTACTCCTCTCATGAGCCCAAACAAGTCTCTAAAAGCATGAGTTTGCAACTACTTTACTTTTGGAGAAAATTCAAAACATTCATTATTCAATAGAGCCCAATAGCAAAAACCAGCGTTTTGAATGAAGAATCACATTTCTTGGTAGAATCATGCAGGATTGAAATTTTTGATGGTTTTTTACTCCTCTCAACAGCCCAAACAAGTTTCTAAAAGGATGAGTTTGCAACTACTTTACTTTTGGAGAAAATTCAAAACATTCATTATTCAATAGGGCCCAAACTATCAAAAACCAGCCGTTTCAATGAACACACATTTCTTGGTAGAATCATGCAGGACTGAAATTTTTGATGTTTTTCTACTCCTCTCGTGAGCCCAAACAAGTCTCTAAAAGCATGAGTTTGCAACTACTTTACTTTTGGAGAAAATTCAAAACATTCATTATTCAATAGAGCCCAATAGCAAAAACCAGCGTTTTGAATGAAGAATCACATTTCTTGGTAGAATCATGCAGGATTGAAATTTTTGATGGTTTTTTACTCCTCTCAACAGCCCAAACAAGTTTCTAAAAGGATGAGTTTGCAACTACTTTACTTTTGGAGAAAATTCAAAACATTCATTATTCAATAGGGCCCAAACTATCAAAAACCAGCGGTTTCAATGAACACACATTTCTTGGTAGAATCATGCAGGACTGAAATTTTTGATGTTTTTCTACTCCTCTCATGAGCCCAAACAAGTCTCTAAAAGCATGAGTTTGCAACTACTTTACTTTTGGAGAAAATTCAAAACATTCATTATTCAATAGAGCCAAATAGCAAAAACCAGCGTTTTGAATGAAGAATCACATTTCTTGGTAGAATCATGCAGGATTGAAATTTTTGATGGTTTTTTACTCCTCTCAACAGCCCAAACAAGTTTCTAAAAGGATGAGTTTGCAACTACTTTACTTTTGGAGAAAATTCAAAACATTCATTATTCAATAGGGCCCAAACTATCAAAAACCAGCGGTTTGAATGAACACACATTTCTTGGTAGAATCATGCAGGACTGAAATTTTTGATGTTTTTCTACTCCTCTCATGAGCCCAAACAAGTCTCTAAAAGCATGAGTTTGCAACTACTTTACTTTTGGAGAAAATTCAAAACATTCATTATTCAATAGAGCCCAATAGCAAAAACCAGCGTTTTGAATGAAGAATCACATTTCTTGGTAGAATCATGCAGGATTGAAATTTTTGATGGTTTTTTACTCCTCTCAACAGCCCAAACAAGTTTCTAAAAGGATGAGTTTGCAACTACTTTACTTTTGGAGAAAATTCAAAACATTCATTATTCAATAGGGCCCAAACTATCAAAAACCAGCGGTTTCAATGAACACACATTTCTTGGTAGAATCATGCAGGACTGAAATTTTTGATGTTTTTCTACTCCTCTCGTGAGCCCAAACAAGTCTCTAAAAGCATGAGTTTGCAACTACTTTACTTTTGGAGAAAATTCAAAACATTCATTATTCAATAGAGCCCAATAGCAAAAACCAGCGTTTTGAATGAAGAATCACATTTCTTGGTAGAATCATGCAGGATTGAAATTTTTGATGGTTTTTTACTCCTCTCAACAGCCCAAACAAGTTTCTAAAAGGATGAGTTTGCAACTACTTTACTTTTGGAGAAAATTCAAAACATTCATTATGCAATAGGGCCCAAACTATCAAAAACCAGCCGTTTCAATGAACACACATTTCTTGGTAGAATCATGCAGGACTGAAATTTTTGATGTTTTTCTACTCCTCTCATGAGCCCAAACAAGTCTCTAAAAGCATGAGTTTGCAACTACTTTACTTTTGGAGAAAATTCAAAACATTCATTATTCAATAGAGCCCAATAGCAAAAACCAGCGTTTTGAATGAAGAATCACATTTCTTGGTAGAATCATGCAGGATTGAAATTTTTGATGGTTTTTTACTCCTCTCAACAGCCCAAACAAGTTTCTAAAAGGATGAGTTTGCAACTACTTTACTTTTGGAGAAAATTCAAAACATTCATTATTCAATAGGGCCCAAACTATCAAAAACCAGCGGTTTCAATGAACACACATTTCTTGGTAGAATCATGCAGGACTGAAATTTTTGATGTTTTTCTACTCCTCTCATGAGCCCAAACAAGTCTCTAAAAGCATGAGTTTGCAACTACTTTACTTTTGGAGAAAATTCAAAACATTCATTATTCAATAGAGCCCAATAGCAAAAACCAGCGTTTTGAATGAAGAATCACATTTCTTGGTAGAATCATGCAGGATTGAAATTTTTGATGGTTTTTTACTCCTCTCAACAGCCCAAACAAGTTTCTAAAAGGATGAGTTTGCAACTACTTTACTTTTGGAGAAAATTCAAAACATTCATTATTCAATAGGGCCCAAACTATCAAAAACCAGCCGTTTCAATGAACACACATTTCTTGGTAGAATCATGCAGGACTTAAATTTTTGATGTTTTTCTACTCCTCTCATGAGCCCAAACAAGTCTCTAAAAGCATGAGTTTGCAACTACTTTACTTTTGGAGAAAATTCAAAACATTCATTATTCAACAGAGCCCAATAGCAAAAACCAGCGTTTTGAATGAAGAATCACATTTCTTGGTAGAATCATGCAGGATTGAAATTTTTGATGGTTTTTTACTCCTCTCAACAGCCCAAACAAGTTTCTAAAAGGATGAGTTTGCAACTACTTTACTTTTGGAGAAAATTCAAAACATTCATTATTCAATAGGGCCCAAACTATCAAAAACCAGCGGTTTCAATGAACACACATTTCTTGGTAGAATCATGCAGGACTGAAATTTTTGATGTTTTTCTACTCCTCTCATGAGCCCAAACAAGTCTCTAAAAGCATGAGTTTGCAACTACTTTACTTTTGGAGAAAATTCAAAACATTCATTATTCAATAGAGCCCAATAGCAAAAACCAGCGTTTTGAATGAAGAATCACATTTCTTGGTAGAATCATGCAGGATTGAAATTTTTGATGGTTTTTTACTCCTCTCAACAGCCCAAACAAGTTTCTAAAAGGATGAGTTTGCAACTACTTTACTTTTGGAGAAAATTCAAAACATTCATTATTCAATAGAGCCCAATAGCAAAAACCAGCGTTTTGAATGAAGAATCACATTACTTGGTAGAATCATGCAGGATTGAAATTTTTGATGGTTTTTTACTCCTCTCAACAGCCCAAACAAGTTTCTAAAAGGATGAGTTTGCAACTACTTTACTTTTGGAGAAAATTCAAAACATTCATTATTCAATAGGGCCCAAACTATCAAAAACCAGCCGTTTCAATGAACACACATTTCTTGGTAGAATCATGCAGGACTGAAATTTTTGATGTTTTTCTACTCCTCTCATGAGCCCAAACAAGTCTCTAAAAGCATGAGTTTGCAACTACTTTACTTTTGTAGAAAATTCAAAACATTCATTATTCAATAGAGCCCAATAGCAAAAACCAGCGTTTTGAATGAAGAATCACATTTCTTGGTAGAATCATGCAGGATTGAAATTTTTGATGGTTTTTTACTCCTCTCAACAGCCCAAACAAGTTTCTAAAAGGATGAGTTTGCAACTACTTTACTTTTGGAGAAAATTCAAAACATTCATTATTCAATAGGGCCCAAACTATCAAAAACCAGCGGTTTCAATGAACACACATTTCTTGGTAGAATCATGCAGGACTGAAATTTTTGATGTTTTTCTACTCCTCTCATGAGCCCAAACAAGTCTCTAAAAGCATGAGTTTGCAACTACTTTACTTTTGGAGAAAATTCAAAACATTCATTATTCAATAGAGCCCAATAGCAAAAACCAGCGTTTTGAATGAAGAATCACATTTCTTGGTAGAATCATGCAGGATTGAAATTTTTGATGGTTTTTTACTCCTCTCAACAGCCCAAACAAGTTTCTAAAAGGATGAGTTTGCAACTACTTTACTTTTGGAGAAAATTCAACACATTCATTATTCAATAGGGCCCAAACTATCAAAAACCAGCGGTTTCAATGAACACACATTTCTTGGTAGAATCATGCAGGACTGAAATTTTTGATGTTTTTCTACTCCTCTCATGAGCCCAAACAAGTCTCTAAAAGCATGAGTTTGCAACTACTTTACTTTTGGAGAAAATTCAAAACATTCATTATTCAATAGAGCCCAATAGCAAAAACCAGCGTTTTGAATGAAGAATCACATTTCTTGGTAGAATCATGCAGGATTGAAATTTTTGATGGTTTTTTACTCCTCTCAACAGCCCAAACAAGTTTCTAAAAGGATGAGTTTGCAACTACTTTACTTTTGGAGAAAATTCAAAACATTCATTATTCAATAGGGCCCAAACTATCAAAAACCAGCGGTTTCAATGAACACACATTTCTTGGTAGAATCATGCAGGACTGAAATTTTTGATGTTTTTCTACTCCTCTCATGAGCCCAAACAAGTCTCTAAAAGCATGAGTTTGCAACTACTTTACTTTTGGAGAAAATTCAAAACATTCATTATTCAATAGGGCCCAAACTATCAAAAACCAGCGGTTTGAATGAACACACATTTCTTGGTAGAATCATGCAGGACTGAAATTTTTGATGTTTTTCTACTCCTCTCATGAGCCCAAACAAGTCTCTAAAAGCATGAGTTTGCAACTACTTTACTTTTGGAGAAAATTCAAAACATTCATTATTCAATAGAGCCCAATAGCAAAAACCAGCGTTTTGAATGAAGAATCACATTTCTTGGTAGAATCATGCAGGATTGAAATTTTTGATGGTTTTTTACTCCTCTCAACAGCCCAAACAAGTTTCTAAAAGGATGAGTTTGCAACTACTTTACTTTTGGAGAAAATTCAAAACATTCATTATTCAATAGGGCCCAAACTATCAAAAACCAGCCGTTTCAATGAACACACATGTCTTGGTAGAATCATGCAGGACTGAAATTTTTGATGTTTTTCTACTCATCTCATGAGCCCAAACAAGTCTCTAAAAGCATGAGTTTGCAACTACTTTACTTTTGGAGAAAATTCAAAACATTCACTATTCAATAGAGCCCAATAGCAAAAATCAGGTTTTGAATGAAGAATCACATTTCTTGGTAAAATCATGCAGGATTGAAATTTTTGATGGTTTTTTACTCCTCTCAACAGCCCAAACAAGTTTCTAAAAGGATGAGTTTGCAACTACTTTACTTTTGGAGAAAATTCAAAACATTCATTATTCAATAGGGCCCAAACTATCAAAAACCAGCGGTTTCAATGAACACACATTTCTTGGTAGAATCATGCAGGACTGAAATTTTTGATGTTTTTCTACTCCTCTCATGAGCCCAAACTAGTCTCTAAAAGCATGAGTTTGCAACTACTTTACTTTTGGAGAAAATTCAAAACATTCACTATTCAATAGAGCCCAATAGCAAAAATCAGGTTTTGAATGAAGAATCACATTTCTTGGTAAAATCATGCAGGATTGAAATTTTTGATGGTTTTTTACTCCTCTCAACAGCCCAAACAAGTTTCTAAAAGGATGAGTTTGCAACTACTTTACTTTTGGAGAAAATTCAAAACATTCATTATTCAATAGGGCCCAAACTATCAAAAACCAGCGGTTTCAATGAACACACATTTCTTGGTAGAATCATGCAGGACTGAAATTTTTGATGTTTTTCTACTCCTCTCATGAGCCCAAACAAGTCTCTAAAAGCATGAGTTTGCAACTACTTTACTTTTGGAGAAAATTCAAAACATTCATTATTCAATAGAGCCCAATAGCAAAAACCAGCGTTTTGAATGAAGAATCACATTTCTTGGTAGAATCATGCAGGATTGAAATTTTTGATGGTTTTTTACTCCTCTCAACAGCCCAAACAAGTTTCTAAAAGGATGAGTTTGCAACTACTTTACTTTTGGAGAAAATTCAACACATTCATTATTCAATAGGGCCCAAACTATCAAAAACCAGCGGTTTCAATGAACACACATTTCTTGGTAGAATCATGCAGGACTGAAATTTTTGATGTTTTTCTACTCCTCTCATGAGCCCAAACAAGTCTCTAAAAGCATGAGTTTGCAACTACTTTACTTTTGGAGAAAATTCAAAACATTCATTATTCAATAGAGCCCAATAGCAAAAACCAGCGTTTTGAATGAAGAATCACATTTCTTGGTAGAATCATGCAGGATTGAAATTTTTGATGGTTTTTTACTCCTCTCAACAGCCCAAACAAGTTTCTAAAAGGATGAGTTTGCAACTACTTTACTTTTGGAGAAAATTCAAAACATTCATTATTCAATAGGGCCCAAACTATCAAAAACCAGCGGTTTCAATGAACACACATTTCTTGGTAGAATCATGCAGGACTGAAATTTTTGATGTTTTTCTACTCCTCTCATGAGCCCAAACAAGTCTCTAAAAGCATGAGTTTGCAACTACTTTACTTTTGGAGAAAATTCAAAACATTCATTATTCAATAGGGCCCAAACTATCAAAAACCAGCGGTTTGAATGAACACACATTTCTTGGTAGAATCATGCAGGACTGAAATTTTTGATGTTTTTCTACTCCTCTCATGAGCCCAAACAAGTCTCTAAAAGCATGAGTTTGCAACTACTTTACTTTTGGAGAAAATTCAAAACATTCATTATTCAATAGAGCCCAATAGCAAAAACCAGCGTTTTGAATGAAGAATCACATTTCTTGGTAGAATCATGCAGGATTGAAATTTTTGATGGTTTTTTACTCCTCTCAACAGCCCAAACAAGTTTCTAAAAGGATGAGTTTGCAACTACTTTACTTTTGGAGAAAATTCAAAACATTCATTATTCAATAGGGCCCAAACTATCAAAAACCAGCCGTTTCAATGAACACACATGTCTTGGTAGAATCATGCAGGACTGAAATTTTTGATGTTTTTCTACTCATCTCATGAGCCCAAACAAGTCTCTAAAAGCATGAGTTTGCAACTACTTTACTTTTGGAGAAAATTCAAAACATTCACTATTCAATAGAGCCCAATAGCAAAAATCAGGTTTTGAATGAAGAATCACATTTCTTGGTAAAATCATGCAGGATTGAAATTTTTGATGGTTTTTTACTCCTCTCAACAGCCCAAACAAGTTTCTAAAAGGATGAGTTTGCAACTACTTTACTTTTGGAGAAAATTCAAAACATTCATTATTCAATAGGGCCCAAACTATCAAAAACCAGCGGTTTCAATGAACACACATTTCTTGGTAGAATCATGCAGGACTGAAATTTTTGATGTTTTTCTACTCCTCTCATGAGCCCAAACTAGTCTCTAAAAGCATGAGTTTGCAACTACTTTACTTTTGGAGAAAATTCAAAACATTCACTATTCAATAGAGCCCAATAGCAAAAATCAGGTTTTGAATGAAGAATCACATTTCTTGGTAAAATCATGCAGGATTGAAATTTTTGATGGTTTTTTACTCCTCTCAACAGCCCAAACAAGTTTCTAAAAGGATGAGTTTGCAACTACTTTACTTTTGGAGAAAATTCAAAACATTCATTATTCAATAGGGCCCAAACTATCAAAAACCAGCGGTTTCAATGAACACACATTTCTTGGTAGAATCATGCAGGACTGAAATTTTTGATGTTTTTCTACTCCTCTCATGAGCCCAAACAAGTCTCTAAAAGCATGAGTTTGCAACTACTTTACTTTTGGAGAAAATTCAAAACATTCATTATTCAATAGAGCCCAATAGCAAAAACCAGCGTTTTGAATGAAGAATCACATTTCTTGGTAGAATCATGCAGGATTGAAATTTTTGATGGTTTTTTACTCCTCTCAACAGCCCAAACAAGTTTCTAAAAGGATGAGTTTGCAACTACTTTACTTTTGGAGAAAATTCAAAACATTCATTATTCAATAGGGCCCAAACTATCAAAAACCAGCGGTTTGAATGAACACATTTCTTGGTAGAATCATGCAGGACTGAAATTTTTGATGTTTTTCTACTCCTCTCATGAGCCCAAACAAGTCTCTAAAAGCATGAGTTTGCAACTACTTTACTTTTGGAGAAAATTCAAAACATTCATTATTCAATAGAGCCCAATAGCAAAAACCAGCGTTTTGAATGAAGAATCACATTTCTTGGTAGAATCATGCAGGATTGAAATTTTTGATGGTTTTTTACTCCTCTCAACAGCCCAAACAAGTTTCTAAAAGGATGAGTTTGCAACTACTTTACTTTTGGAGAAAATTCAAAACATTCATTATTCAATAGGGCCCAAACTATCAAAAACCAGCGGTTTCAATGAACACACATTTCTTGGTAGAATCATGCAGGACTGAAATTTTTGATGTTTTTCTACTCCTCTCATGAGCCCAAACAAGTCTCTAAAAGCATGAGTTTGCAACTACTTTACTTTTGGAGAAAATTCAAAACATTCATTATTCAATAGGGCCCAAACTATCAAAAACCAGCGGTTTGAATGAACACACATTTCTTGGTAGAATCATGCAGGACTGAAATTTTTGATGTTTTTCTACTCCTCTCATGAGCCCAAACAAGTCTCTAAAAGCATGAGTTTGCAACTACTTTACTTTTGGAGAAAATTCAAAACATTCATTATTCAATAGAGCCCAATAGCAAAAACCAGCGTTTTGAATGAAGAATCACATTTCTTGGTAGAATCATGCAGGATTGAAATTTTTGATGGTTTTTTACTCCTCTCAACAGCCCAAACAAGTTTCTAAAAGGATGAGTTTGCAACTACTTTACTTTTGGAGAAAATTCAAAACATTCATTATTCAATAGGGCCCAAACTATCAAAAACCAGCCGTTTCAATGAACACACATGTCTTGGTAGAATCATGCAGGACTGAAATTTTTGATGTTTTTCTACTCATCTCATGAGCCCAAACAAGTCTCTAAAAGCATGAGTTTGCAACTACTTTACTTTTGGAGAAAATTCAAAACATTCACTATTCAATAGAGCCCAATAGCAAAAATCAGGTTTTGAATGAAGAATCACATTTCTTGGTAAAATCATGCAGGATTGAAATTTTTGATGGTTTTTTACTCCTCTCAACAGCCCAAACAAGTTTCTAAAAGGATGAGTTTGCAACTACTTTACTTTTGGAGAAAATTCAAAACATTCATTATTCAATAGGGCCCAAACTATCAAAAACCAGCGGTTTCAATGAACACACATTTCTTGGTAGAATCATGCAGGACTGAAATTTTTGATGTTTTTCTACTCCTCTCATGAGCCCAAACTAGTCTCTAAAAGCATGAGTTTGCAACTACTTTACTTTTGGAGAAAATTCAAAACATTCACTATTCAATAGAGCCCAATAGCAAAAATCAGGTTTTGAATGAAGAATCACATTTCTTGGTAAAATCATGCAGGATTGAAATTTTTGATGGTTTTTTACTCCTCTCAACAGCCCAAACAAGTTTCTAAAAGGATGAGTTTGCAACTACTTTACTTTTGGAGAAAATTCAAAACTTTCATTATTCAATAGGGCCCAAACTATCAAAAACCAGCGGTTTCAATGAACACACATTTCTTGGTAGAATCATGCAGGACTGAAATTTTTGATGTTTTTCTACTCCTCTCATGAGCCCAAACAAGTCTCTAAAAGCATGAGTTTGCAACTACTTTACTTTTGGAGAAAATTCAAAACATTCATTATTCAATAGAGCCCAATAGCAAAAACCAGCGTTTTAAATGAAGAATCACATTTCTTGGTAGAATCATGCAGGATTGAAATTTTTGATGGTTTTTTACTCCTCTCAACAGCCCAAACAAGTTTCTAAAAGGATGAGTTTGCAACTACTTTACTTTTGGAGAAAATTCAAAACATTCATTATTCAATAGGGCCCAAACTATCAAAAACCAGCGGTTTGAATGAACACATTTCTTGGTAGAATCATGCAGGACTGAAATTTTTGATGTTTTTCTACTCCTCTCATGAGCCCAAACAAGTCTCTAAAAGCATGAGTTTGCAACTACTTTACTTTTGGAGAAAATTCAAAACATTCATTATTCAATAGAGCCCAATAGCAAAAACCAGCGTTTTGAATGAAGAATCACATTTCTTGGTAGAATCATGCAGGATTGAAATTTTTGATGGTTTTTTACTCCTCTCAACAGCCCAAACAAGTTTCTAAAAGGATGAGTTTGCAACTACTTTACTTTTGGAGAAAATTCAAAACATTCATTATTCAATAGGGCCCAAACTATCAAAAACCAGCAGTTTGAATGAACACATTTCTTGGTAGAATCATGCAGGACTTAAATTTTTGATGTTTTTCTACTCCTCTCATGAGCCCAAACAAGTCTCTAAAAGCATGAGTTTGCAACTACTTTACTTTTGGAGAAAATTCAAAACATTCACTATTCAATAGAGCCCAATAGCAAAAATCAGGTTTTGAATGAAAAATCACATTTCTTGGTAAAATCATGCAGGATTGAAATTTTTGATGGTTTTTTACTCCTCTCAACAGCCCAAACAAGTTTCTAAAAGGATGAGTTTGCAACTACTTTACTTTTGGAGAAAATTCAAAACATTCATTATTCAATAGGGCCCAAACTATCAAAAACCAGCGGTTTCAATGAACACACATTTCTTGGTAGAATCATGCAGGACTTAAATTTTTGATGTTTTTCTACTCCTCTCATGAGCCCAAACAAGTCTCTAAAAGCATGAGTTTGCAACTACTTTACTTTTGGAGAAAATTCAAAACATTCATTATTCAACAGAGCCCAATAGCAAAAACCAGCGTTTTGAATGAAGAATCACATTTCTTGGTAGAATCATGCAGGATTGAAATTTTTGATGGTTTTTTACTCCTCTCAACAGCCCAAACAAGTTTCTAAAAGGATGAGTTTGCAACTACTTTACTTTTGGAGAAAATTCAAAACATTCATTATTCAATAGGGCCCAAACTATCAAAAACCAGCGGTTTCAATGAACACACATTTCTTGGTAGAATCATGCAGGACTGAAATTTTTGATGTTTTTCTACTCCTCTCATGAGCCCAAACAAGTCTCTAAAAGCATGAGTTTGCAACTACTTTACTTTTGGAGAAAATTCAAAACATTCATTATTCAATAGAGCCCAATAGCAAAAACCAGCGTTTTGAATGAAGAATCACATTTCTTGGTAGAATCATGCAGGATTGAAATTTTTGATGGTTTTTTACTCCTCTCAACAGCCCAAACAAGTTTCTAAAAGGATGAGTTTGCAACTACTTTACTTTTGGAGAAAATTCAAAACATTCATTATTCAATAGAGCCCAATAGCAAAAACCAGCGTTTTGAATGAAGAATCACATTACTTGGTAGAATCATGCAGGATTGAAATTTTTGATGGTTTTTTACTCCTCTCAACAGCCCAAACAAGTTTCTAAAAGGATGAGTTTGCAACTACTTTACTTTTGGAGAAAATTCAAAACATTCATTATTCAATAGGGCCCAAACTATCAAAAACCAGCCGTTTCAATGAACACACATTTCTTGGTAGAATCATGCAGGACTGAAATTTTTGATGTTTTTCTACTCCTCTCATGAGCCCAAACAAGTCTCTAAAAGCATGAGTTTGCAACTACTTTACTTTTGTAGAAAATTCAAAACATTCATTATTCAATAGAGCCCAATAGCAAAAACCAGCGTTTTGAATGAAGAATCACATTTCTTGGTAGAATCATGCAGGATTGAAATTTTTGATGGTTTTTTACTCCTCTCAACAGCCCAAACAAGTTTCTAAAAGGATGAGTTTGCAACTACTTTACTTTTGGAGAAAATTCAAAACATTCATTATTCAATAGGGCCCAAACTATCAAAAACCAGCGGTTTCAATGAACACACATTTCTTGGTAGAATCATGCAGGACTGAAATTTTTGATGTTTTTCTACTCCTCTCATGAGCCCAAACAAGTCTCTAAAAGCATGAGTTTGCAACTACTTTACTTTTGGAGAAAATTCAAAACATTCATTATTCAATAGAGCCCAATAGCAAAAACCAGCGTTTTGAATGAAGAATCACATTTCTTGGTAGAATCATGCAGGATTGAAATTTTTGATGGTTTTTTACTCCTCTCAACAGCCCAAACAAGTTTCTAAAAGGATGAGTTTGCAACTACTTTACTTTTGGAGAAAATTCAACACATTCATTATTCAATAGGGCCCAAACTATCAAAAACCAGCGGTTTCAATGAACACACATTTCTTGGTAGAATCATGCAGGACTGAAATTTTTGATGTTTTTCTACTCCTCTCATGAGCCCAAACAAGTCTCTAAAAGCATGAGTTTGCAACTACTTTACTTTTGGAGAAAATTCAAAACATTCATTATTCAATAGAGCCCAATAGCAAAAACCAGCGTTTTGAATGAAGAATCACATTTCTTGGTAGAATCATGCAGGATTGAAATTTTTGATGGTTTTTTACTCCTCTCAACAGCCCAAACAAGTTTCTAAAAGGATGAGTTTGCAACTACTTTACTTTTGGAGAAAATTCAAAACATTCATTATTCAATAGGGCCCAAACTATCAAAAACCAGCGGTTTCAATGAACACACATTTCTTGGTAGAATCATGCAGGACTGAAATTTTTGATGTTTTTCTACTCCTCTCATGAGCCCAAACAAGTCTCTAAAAGCATGAGTTTGCAACTACTTTACTTTTGGAGAAAATTCAAAACATTCATTATTCAATAGGGCCCAAACTATCAAAAACCAGCGGTTTGAATGAACACACATTTCTTGGTAGAATCATGCAGGACTGAAATTTTTGATGTTTTTCTACTCCTCTCATGAGCCCAAACAAGTCTCTAAAAGCATGAGTTTGCAACTACTTTACTTTTGGAGAAAATTCAAAACATTCATTATTCAATAGAGCCCAATAGCAAAAACCAGCGTTTTGAATGAAGAATCACATTTCTTGGTAGAATCATGCAGGATTGAAATTTTTGATGGTTTTTTACTCCTCTCAACAGCCCAAACAAGTTTCTAAAAGGATGAGTTTGCAACTACTTTACTTTTGGAGAAAATTCAAAACATTCATTATTCAATAGGGCCCAAACTATCAAAAACCAGCCGTTTCAATGAACACACATGTCTTGGTAGAATCATGCAGGACTGAAATTTTTGATGTTTTTCTACTCATCTCATGAGCCCAAACAAGTCTCTAAAAGCATGAGTTTGCAACTACTTTACTTTTGGAGAAAATTCAAAACATTCACTATTCAATAGAGCCCAATAGCAAAAATCAGGTTTTGAATGAAGAATCACATTTCTTGGTAAAATCATGCAGGATTGAAATTTTTGATGGTTTTTTACTCCTCTCAACAGCCCAAACAAGTTTCTAAAAGGATGAGTTTGCAACTACTTTACTTTTGGAGAAAATTCAAAACATTCATTATTCAATAGGGCCCAAACTATCAAAAACCAGCGGTTTCAATGAACACACATTTCTTGGTAGAATCATGCAGGACTGAAATTTTTGATGTTTTTCTACTCCTCTCATGAGCCCAAACTAGTCTCTAAAAGCATGAGTTTGCAACTACTTTACTTTTGGAGAAAATTCAAAACATTCACTATTCAATAGAGCCCAATAGCAAAAATCAGGTTTTGAATGAAGAATCACATTTCTTGGTAAAATCATGCAGGATTGAAATTTTTGATGGTTTTTTACTCCTCTCAACAGCCCAAACAAGTTTCTAAAAGGATGAGTTAGCAACTACTTTACTTTTGGAGAAAATTCAAAACATTCATTATTCAATAGGGCCCAAACTATCAAAAACCAGCGGTTTCAATGAACACACATTTCTTGGTAGAATCATGCAGGACTGAAATTTTTGATGTTTTTCTACTCTCATGAGCCCAAACAAGTCTCTAAAAGCATGAGTTTGCAACTACTTTACTTTTGGAGAAAATTCAAAACATTCATTATTCAATAGAGCCCAATAGCAAAAACCAGCGTTTTGAATGAAGAATCACATTTCTTGGTAGAATCATGCAGGATTGAAATTTTTGATGGTTTTTTACTCCTCTCAACAGCCCAAACAAGTTTCTAAAAGGATGAGTTTGCAACTACTTTACTTTTGGAGAAAATTCAAAACATTCATTATTCAATAGGGCCCAAACTATCAAAAACCAGCGGTTTGAATGAACACATTTATTGGTAGAATCATGCAGGACTGAAATTTTTGATGTTTTTCTACTCCTCTCATGAGCCCAAACAAGTCTCTAAAAGCATGAGTTTGCAACTACTTTACTTTTGGAGAAAATTCAAAACATTCATTATTCAATAGAGCCCAATAGCAAAAACCAGCGTTTTGAATGAAGAATCACATTTCTTGGTAGAATCATGCAGGATTGAAATTTTTGATGGTTTTTTACTCCTCTCAACAGCCCAAACAAGTTTCTAAAAGGATGAGTTTGCAACTACTTTACTTTTGGAGAAAATTCAAAACATTCATTATTCAATAGGGCCCAAACTATCAAAAACCAGCCGTTTCAATGAACACACATTTCTTGGTAGAATCATGCAGGACTGAAATTTTTGATGTTTTTCTACTCCTCTCATGAGCCCAAACAAGTCTCTAAAAGCATGAGTTTGCAACTACTTTACTTTTGGAGAAAATTCAAAACATTCATTATTCAATAGGGCCCAAACTATCAAAAACCAGCGGTTTGAATGAACACACATTTCTTGGTAGAATCATGCAGGACTGAAATTTTTGATGTTTTTCTACTCCTCTCATGAGCCCAAACAAGTCTCTAAAAGCATGAGTTTGCAACTACTTTACTTTTGGAGAAAATTCAAAACATTCATTATTCAATAGAGCCCAATAGCAAAAACCAGCGTTTTGAATGAAGAATCACATTTCTTGGTAGAATCATGCAGGATTGAAATTTTTGATGGTTTTTTACTCCTCTCAACAGCCCAAACAAGTTTCTAAAAGGATGAGTTTGCAACTACTTTACTTTTGGAGAAAATTCAAAACATTCATTATTCAATAGGGCCCAAACTATCAAAAACCAGCCGTTTCAATGAACACACATGTCTTGGTAGAATCATGCAGGACTGAAATTTTTGATGTTTTTCTACTCATCTCATGAGCCCAAACAAGTCTCTAAAAGCATGAGTTTGCAACTACTTTACTTTTGGTGAAAATTCAAAACATTCACTATTCAATAGAGCCCAATAGCAAAAATCAGGTTTTGAATGAAGAATCACATTTCTTGGTAAAATCATGCAGGATTGAAATTTTTGATGGTTTTTTACTCCTCTCAACAGCCCAAACAAGTTTCTAAAAGGATGAGTTTGCAACTACTTTACTTTTGGAGAAAATTCAAAACATTCATTATTCAATAGGGCCCAAACTATCAAAAACCAGCGGTTTCAATGAACACACATTTCTTGGTAGAATCATGCAGGACTGAAATTTTTGATGTTTTTCTACTCCTCTCATGAGCCCAAACTAGTCTCTAAAAGCATGAGTTTGCAACTACTTTACTTTTGGAGAAAATTCAAAACATTCACTATTCAATAGAGCCCAATAGCAAAAATCAGGTTTTGAATGAAGAATCACATTTCTTGGTAAAATCATGCAGGATTGAAATTTTTGATGGTTTTTTACTCCTCTCAACAGCCCAAACAAGTTTCTAAAAGGATGAGTTTGCAACTACTTTACTTTTGGAGAAAATTCAAAACATTCATTATTCAATAGGGCCCAAACTATCAAAAACCAGCGGTTTCAATGAACACACATTTCTTGGTAGAATCATGCAGGACTGAAATTTTTGATGTTTTTCTACTCCTCTCATGAGCCCAAACAAGTCTCTAAAAGCATGAGTTTGCAACTACTTTACTTTTGGAGAAAATTCAAAACATTCATTATTCAATAGAGCCCAATAGCAAAAACCAGCGTTTTAAATGAAGAATCACATTTCTTGGTAGAATCATGCAGGATTGAAATTTTTGATGGTTTTTTACTCCTCTCAACAGCCCAAACAAGTTTCTAAAAGGATGAGTTTGCAACTACTTTACTTTTGGAGAAAATTCAAAACATTCATTATTCAATAGGGCCCAAACTATCAAAAACCAGCGGTTTGAATGAACACATTTCTTGGTAGAATCATGCAGGACTGAAATTTTTGATGTTTTTCTACTCCTCTCATGAGCCCAAACAAGTCTCTAAAAGCATGAGTTTGCAACTACTTTACTTTTGGAGAAAATTCAAAACATTCATTATTCAATAGAGCCCAATAGCAAAAACCAGCGTTTTGAATGAAGAATCACATTTCTTGGTAGAATCATGCAGGATTGAAATTTTTGATGGTTTTTTACTCCTCTCAACAGCCCAAACAAGTTTCTAAAAGGATGAGTTTGCAACTACTTTACTTTTGGAGAAAATTCAAAACATTCATTATTCAATAGGGCCCAAACTATCAAAAACCAGCGGTTTGAATGAACACATTTCTTGGTAGAATCATGCAGGACTTAAATTTTTGATGTTTTTCTACTCCTCTCATGAGCCCAAACAAGTCTCTAAAAGCATGAGTTTGCAACTACTTTACTTTTGGAGAAAATTCAAAACATTCACTATTCAATAGAGCCCAATAGCAAAAATCAGGTTTTGAATGAAAAATCACATTTCTTGGTAAAATCATGCAGGATTGAAATTTTTGATGGTTTTTTACTCCTCTCAACAGCCCAAACAAGTTTCTAAAAGGATGAGTTTGCAACTACTTTACTTTTGGAGAAAATTCAAAACATTCATTATTCAATAGGGCCCAAACTATCAAAAACCAGCGGTTTCAATGAACACACATTTCTTGGTAGAATCATGCAGGACTTAAATTTTTGATGTTTTTCTACTCCTCTCATGAGCCCAAACAAGTCTCTAAAAGCATGAGTTTGCAACTACTTTACTTTTGGAGAAAATTCAAAACATTCATTATTCAACAGAGCCCAATAGCAAAAACCAGCGTTTTGAATGAAGAATCACATTTCTTGGTAGAATCATGCAGGATTGAAATTTTTGATGGTTTTTTACTCCTCTCAACAGCCCAAACAAGTTTCTAAAAGGATGAGTTTGCAACTACTTTACTTTTGGAGAAAATTCAAAACATTCATTATTCAATAGGGCCCAAACTATCAAAAACCAGCGGTTTCAATGAACACACATTTCTTGGTAGAATCATGCAGGACTGAAATTTTTGATGTTTTTCTACTCCTCTCATGAGCCCAAACAAGTCTCTAAAAGCATGAGTTTGCAACTACTTTACTTTTGGAGAAAATTCAAAACATTCATTATTCAATAGAGCCCAATAGCAAAAACCAGCGTTTTGAATGAAGAATCACATTTCTTGGTAGAATCATGCAGGATTGAAATTTTTGATGGTTTTTTACTCCTCTCAACAGCCCAAACAAGTTTCTAAAAGGATGAGTTTGCAACTACTTTACTTTTGGAGAAAATTCAAAACATTCATTATTCAATAGAGCCCAATAGCAAAAACCAGCGTTTTGAATGAAGAATCACATTACTTGGTAGAATCATGCAGGATTGAAATTTTTGATGGTTTTTTACTCCTCTCAACAGCCCAAACAAGTTTCTAAAAGGATGAGTTTGCAACTACTTTACTTTTGGAGAAAATTCAAAACATTCATTATTCAATAGGGCCCAAACTATCAAAAACCAGCCGTTTCAATGAACACACATTTCTTGGTAGAATCATGCAGGACTGAAATTTTTGATGTTTTTCTACTCCTCTCATGAGCCCAAACAAGTCTCTAAAAGCATGAGTTTGCAACTACTTTACTTTTGGAGAAAATTCAAAACATTCATTATTCAATAGAGCCCAATAGCAAAAACCAGCGTTTTGAATGAAGAATCACATTTCTTGGTAGAATCATGCAGGATTGAAATTTTTGATGGTTTTTTACTCCTCTCAACAGCCCAAACAAGTTTCTAAAAGGATGAGTTTGCAACTACTTTACTTTTGGAGAAAATTCAAAACATTCATTATTCAATAGGGCCCAAACTATCAAAAACCAGCGGTTTCAATGAACACACATTTCTTGGTAGAATCATGCAGGACTGAAATTTTTGATGTTTTTCTACTCATCTCATGAGCCCAAACAAGTCTCTAAAAGCATGAGTTTGCAACTACTTTACTTTTGGAGAAAATTCAAAACATTCATTATTCAATAGAGCCCAATAGCAAAAACCAGCGTTTTGAATGAAGAATCACATTTCTTGGTAGAATCATGCAGGATTGAAATTTTTGATGGTTTTTTACTCCTCTCAACAGCCCAAACAAGTTTCTAAAAGGATGAGTTTGCAACTACTTTACTTTTGGAGAAAATTCAACACATTCATTATTCAATAGGGCCCAAACTATCAAAAACCAGCGGTTTCAATGAACACACATTTCTTGGTAGAATCATGCAGGACTGAAATTTTTGATGTTTTTCTACTCCTCTCATGAGCCCAAACAAGTCTCTAAAAGCATGAGTTTGCAACTACTTTACTTTTGGAGAAAATTCAAAACATTCATTATTCAATAGAGCCCAATAGCAAAAACCAGCGTTTTGAATGAAGAATCACATTTCTTGGTAGAATCATGCAGGATTGAAATTTTTGATGGTTTTTTACTCCTCTCAACAGCCCAAACAAGTTTCTAAAAGGATGAGTTTGCAACTACTTTACTTTTGGAGAAAATTCAAAACATTCATTATTCAATAGGGCCCAAACTATCAAAAACCAGCGGTTTCAATGAACACACATTTCTTGGTAGAATCATGCAGGACTGAAATTTTTGATGTTTTTCTACTCCTCTCATGAGCCCAAACAAGTCTCTAAAAGCATGAGTTTGCAACTACTTTACTTTTGGAGAAAATTCAAAACATTCATTATTCAATAGGGCCCAAACTATCAAAAACCAGCGGTTTGAATGAACACACATTTCTTGGTAGAATCATGCAGGACTGAAATTTTTGATGTTTTTCTACTCCTCTCATGAGCCCAAACAAGTCTCTAAAAGCATGAGTTTGCAACTACTTTACTTTTGGAGAAAATTCAAAACATTCATTATTCAATAGAGCCCAATAGCAAAAACCAGCGTTTTGAATGAAGAATCACATTTCTTGGTAGAATCATGCAGGATTGAAATTTTTGATGGTTTTTTACTCCTCTCAACAGCCCAAACAAGTTTCTAAAAGGATGAGTTTGCAACTACTTTACTTTTGGAGAAAATTCAAAACATTCATTATTCAATAGGGCCCAAACTATCAAAAACCAGCCGTTTCAATGAACACACATGTCTTGGTAGAATCATGCAGGACTGAAATTTTTGATGTTTTTCTACTCATCTCATGAGCCCAAACAAGTCTCTAAAAGCATGAGTTTGCAACTACTTTACTTTTGGAGAAAATTCAAAACATTCACTATTCAATAGAGCCCAATAGCAAAAATCAGGTTTTGAATGAAGAATCACATTTCTTGGTAAAATCATGCAGGATTGAAATTTTTGATGGTTTTTTACTCCTCTCAACAGCCCAAACAAGTTTCTAAAAGGATGAGTTTGCAACTACTTTACTTTTGGAGAAAATTCAAAACATTCATTATTCAATAGGGCCCAAACTATCAAAAACCAGCGGTTTCAATGAACACACATTTCTTGGTAGAATCATGCAGGACTTAAATTTTTGATGTTTTTCTACTCCTCTCATGAGCCCAAACAAGTCTCTAAAAGCATGAGTTTGCAACTACTTTACTTTTGGAGAAAATTCAAAACATTCATTATTCAACAGAGCCCAATAGCAAAAACCAGCGTTTTGAATGAAGAATCACATTTCTTGGTAGAATCATGCAGGATTGAAATTTTTGATGGTTTTTTACTCCTCTCAACAGCCCAAACAAGTTTCTAAAAGGATGAGTTTGCAACTACTTTACTTTTGGAGAAAATTCAAAACATTCATTATTCAATAGGGCCCAAACTATCAAAAACCAGCGGTTTCAATGAACACACATTTCTTGGTAGAATCATGCAGGACTGAAATTTTTGATGTTTTTCTACTCCTCTCATGAGCCCAAACAAGTCTCTAAAAGCATGAGTTTGCAACTACTTTACTTTTGGAGAAAATTCAAAACATTCATTATTCAATAGAGCCCAATAGCAAAAACCAGCGTTTTGAATGAAGAATCACATTTCTTGGTAGAATCATGCAGGATTGAAATTTTTGATGGTTTTTTACTCCTCTCAACAGCCCAAACAAGTTTCTAAAAGGATGAGTTTGCAACTACTTTACTTTTGGAGAAAATTCAAAACATTCATTATTCAATAGAGCCCAATAGCAAAAACCAGCGTTTTGAATGAAGAATCACATTACTTGGTAGAATCATGCAGGATTGAAATTTTTGATGGTTTTTTACTCCTCTCAACAGCCCAAACAAGTTTCTAAAAGGATGAGTTTGCAACTACTTTACTTTTGGAGAAAATTCAAAACATTCATTATTCAATAGGGCCCAAACTATCAAAAACCAGCCGTTTCAATGAACACACATTTCTTGGTAGAATCATGCAGGACTGAAATTTTTGATGTTTTTCTACTCCTCTCATGAGCCCAAACAAGTCTCTAAAAGCATGAGTTTGCAACTACTTTACTTTTGGAGAAAATTCAAAACATTCATTATTCAATAGAGCCCAATAGCAAAAACCAGCGTTTTGAATGAAGAATCACATTTCTTGGTAGAATCATGCAGGATTGAAATTTTTGATGGTTTTTTACTCCTCTCAACAGCCCAAACAAGTTTCTAAAAGGATGAGTTTGCAACTACTTTACTTTTGGAGAAAATTCAAAACATTCATTATTCAATAGGGCCCAAACTATCAAAAACCAGCGGTTTCAATGAACACACATTTCTTGGTAGAATCATGCAGGACTGAAATTTTTGATGTTTTTCTACTCATCTCATGAGCCCAAACAAGTCTCTAAAAGCATGAGTTTGCAACTACTTTACTTTTGGAGAAAATTCAAAACATTCATTATTCAATAGAGCCCAATAGCAAAAACCAGCGTTTTGAATGAAGAATCACATTTCTTGGTAGAATCATGCAGGATTGAAATTTTTGATGGTTTTTTACTCCTCTCAACAGCCCAAACAAGTTTCTAAAAGGATGAGTTTGCAACTACTTTACTTTTGGAGAAAATTCAACACATTCATTATTCAATAGGGCCCAAACTATCAAAAACCAGCGGTTTCAATGAACACACATTTCTTGGTAGAATCATGCAGGACTGAAATTTTTGATGTTTTTCTACTCCTCTCATGAGCCCAAACAAGTCTCTAAAAGCATGAGTTTGCAACTACTTTACTTTTGGAGAAAATTCAAAACATTCATTATTCAATAGAGCCCAATAGCAAAAACCAGCGTTTTGAATGAAGAATCACATTTCTTGGTAGAATCATGCAGGATTGAAATTTTTGATGGTTTTTTACTCCTCTCAACAGCCCAAACAAGTTTCTAAAAGGATGAGTTTGCAACTACTTTACTTTTGGAGAAAATTCAAAACATTCATTATTCAATAGGGCCCAAACTATCAAAAACCAGCGGTTTCAATGAACACACATTTCTTGGTAGAATCATGCAGGACTGAAATTTTTGATGTTTTTCTACTCCTCTCATGAGCCCAAACAAGTCTCTAAAAGCATGAGTTTGCAACTACTTTACTTTTGGAGAAAATTCAAAACATTCATTATTCAATAGGGCCCAAACTATCAAAAACCAGCGGTTTGAATGAACACACATTTCTTGGTAGAATCATGCAGGACTGAAATTTTTGATGTTTTTCTACTCCTCTCATGAGCCCAAACAAGTCTCTAAAAGCATGAGTTTGCAACTACTTTACTTTTGGAGAAAATTCAAAACATTCATTATTCAATAGAGCCCAATAGCAAAAACCAGCGTTTTGAATGAAGAATCACATTTCTTGGTAGAATCATGCAGGATTGAAATTTTTGATGGTTTTTTACTCCTCTCAACAGCCCAAACAAGTTTCTAAAAGGATGAGTTTGCAACTACTTTACTTTTGGAGAAAATTCAAAACATTCATTATTCAATAGGGCCCAAACTATCAAAAACCAGCCGTTTCAATGAACACACATGTCTTGGTAGAATCATGCAGGACTGAAATTTTTGATGTTTTTCTACTCATCTCATGAGCCCAAACAAGTCTCTAAAAGCATGAGTTTGCAACTACTTTACTTTTGGAGAAAATTCAAAACATTCACTATTCAATAGAGCCCAATAGCAAAAATCAGGTTTTGAATGAAGAATCACATTTCTTGGTAAAATCATGCAGGATTGAAATTTTTGATGGTTTTTTACTCCTCTCAACAGCCCAAACAAGTTTCTAAAAGGATGAGTTTGCAACTACTTTACTTTTGGAGAAAATTCAAAACATTCATTATTCAATAGGGCCCAAACTATCAAAAACCAGCGGTTTCAATGAACACACATTTCTTGGTAGAATCATGCAGGACTGAAATTTTTGATGTTTTTCTACTCCTCTCATGAGCCCAAACTAGTCTCTAAAAGCATGAGTTTGCAACTACTTTACTTTTGGAGAAAATTCAAAACATTCACTATTCAATAGAGCCCAATAGCAAAAATCAGGTTTTGAATGAAGAATCACATTTCTTGGTAAAATCATGCAGGATTGAAATTTTTGATGGTTTTTTACTCCTCTCAACAGCCCAAACAAGTTTCTAAAAGGATGAGTTTGCAACTACTTTACTTTTGGAGAAAATTCAAAACATTCATTATTCAATAGGGCCCAAACTATCAAAAACCAGCGGTTTCAATGAACACACATTTCTTGGTAGAATCATGCAGGACTGAAATTTTTGATGTTTTTCTACTCCTCTCATGAGCCCAAACAAGTCTCTAAAAGCATGAGTTTGCAACTACTTTACTTTTGGAGAAAATTCAAAACATTCATTATTCAATAGAGCCCAATAGCAAAAACCAGCGTTTTGAATGAAGAATCACATTTCTTGGTAGAATCATGCAGGATTGAAATTTTTGATGGTTTTTTACTCCTCTCAACAGCCCAAACAAGTTTCTAAAAGGATGAGTTTGCAACTACTTTACTTTTGGAGAAAATTCAAAACATTCATTATTCAATAGGGCCCAAACTATCAAAAACCAGCGGTTTGAATGAACACATTTCTTGGTAGAATCATGCAGGACTGAAATTTTTGATGTTTTTCTACTCCTCTCATGAGCCCAAACAAGTCTCTAAAAGCATGAGTTTGCAACTACTTTACTTTTGGAGAAAATTCAAAACATTCATTATTCAATAGAGCCCAATAGCAAAAACCAGCGTTTTGAATGAAGAATCACATTTCTTGGTAGAATCATGCAGGATTGAAATTTTTGATGGTTTTTTACTCCTCTCAACAGCCCAAACAAGTTTCTAAAAGGATGAGTTTGCAACTACTTTACTTTTGGAGAAAATTCAAAACATTCATTATTCAATAGGGCCCAAACTATCAAAAACCAGCGGTTTCAATGAACACACATTTCTTGGTAGAATCATGCAGGACTGAAATTTTTGATGTTTTTCTACTCCTCTCATGAGCCCAAACAAGTCTCTAAAAGCATGAGTTTGCAACTACTTTACTTTTGGAGAAAATTCAAAACATTCATTATTCAATAGGGCCCAAACTATCAAAAACCAGCGGTTTGAATGAACACACATTTCTTGGTAGAATCATGCAGGACTGAAATTTTTGATGTTTTTCTACTCCTCTCATGAGCCCAAACAAGTCTCTAAAAGCATGAGTTTGCAACTACTTTACTTTTGGAGAAAATTCAAAACATTCATTATTCAATAGAGCCCAATAGCAAAAACCAGCGTTTTGAATGAAGAATCACATTTCTTGGTAGAATCATGCAGGATTGAAATTTTTGATGGTTTTTTACTCCTCTCAACAGCCCAAACAAGTTTCTAAAAGGATGAGTTTGCAACTACTTTACTTTTGGAGAAAATTCAAAACATTCATTATTCAATAGGGCCCAAACTATCAAAAACCAGCCGTTTCAATGAACACACATGTCTTGGTAGAATCATGCAGGACTGAAATTTTTGATGTTTTTCTACTCATCTCATGAGCCCAAACAAGTCTCTAAAAGCATGAGTTTGCAACTACTTTACTTTTGGAGAAAATTCAAAACATTCACTATTCAATAGAGCCCAATAGCAAAAATCAGGTTTTGAATGAAGAATCACATTTCTTGGTAAAATCATGCAGGATTGAAATTTTTGATGGTTTTTTACTCCTCTCAACAGCCCAAACAAGTTTCTAAAAGGATGAGTTTGCAACTACTTTACTTTTGGAGAAAATTCAAAACATTCATTATTCAATAGGGCCCAAACTATCAAAAACCAGCGGTTTCAATGAACACACATTTCTTGGTAGAATCATGCAGGACTGAAATTTTTGATGTTTTTCTACTCCTCTCATGAGCCCAAACTAGTCTCTAAAAGCATGAGTTTGCAACTACTTTACTTTTGGAGAAAATTCAAAACATTCACTATTCAATAGAGCCCAATAGCAAAAATCAGGTTTTGAATGAAGAATCACATTTCTTGGTAAAATCATGCAGGATTGAAATTTTTGATGGTTTTTTACTCCTCTCAACAGCCCAAACAAGTTTCTAAAAGGATGAGTTTGCAACTACTTTACTTTTGGAGAAAATTCAAAACATTCATTATTCAATAGGGCCCAAACTATCAAAAACCAGCGGTTTCAATGAACACACATTTCTTGGTAGAATCATGCAGGACTGAAATTTTTGATGTTTTTCTACTCCTCTCATGAGCCCAAACAAGTCTCTAAAAGCATGAGTTTGCAACTACTTTACTTTGGGAGAAAATTCAAAACATTCATTATTCAATAGAGCCCAATAGCAAAAACCAGCGTTTTAAATGAAGAATCACATTTCTTGGTAGAATCATGCAGGATTGAAATTTTTGATGGTTTTTTACTCCTCTCAACAGCCCAAACAAGTTTCTAAAAGGATGAGTTTGCAACTACTTTACTTTTGGAGAAAATTCAAAACATTCATTATTCAATAGGGCCCAAACTATCAAAAACCAGCGGTTTGAATGAACACATTTCTTGGTAGAATCATGCAGGACTGAAATTTTTGATGTTTTTCTACTCCTCTCATGAGCCCAAACAAGTCTCTAAAAGCATGAGTTTGCAACTACTTTACTTTTGGAGAAAATTCAAAACATTCATTATTCAATAGAGCCCAATAGCAAAAACCAGCGTTTTGAATGAAGAATCACATTTCTTGGTAGAATCATGCAGGATTGAAATTTTTGATGGTTTTTTACTCCTCTCAACAGCCCAAACAAGTTTCTAAAAGGATGAGTTTGCAACTACTTTACTTTTGGAGAAAATTCAAAACATTCATTATTCAATAGGGCCCAAACTATCAAAAACCAGCGGTTTGAATGAACACATTTCTTGGTAGAATCATGCAGGACTTAAATTTTTGATGTTTTTCTACTCCTCTCATGAGCCCAAACAAGTCTCTAAAAGCATGAGTTTGCAACTACTTTACTTTTGGAGAAAATTCAAAACATTCACTATTCAATAGAGCCCAATAGCAAAAATCAGGTTTTGAATGAAAAATCACATTTCTTGGTAAAATCATGCAGGATTGAAATTTTTGATGGTTTTTTACTCCTCTCAACAGCCCAAACAAGTTTCTAAAAGGATGAGTTTGCAACTACTTTACTTTTGGAGAAAATTCAAAACATTCATTATTCAATAGGGCCCAAACTATCAAAAACCAGCGGTTTCAATGAACACACATTTCTTGGTAGAATCATGCAGGACTGAAATTTTTGATGTTTTTCTACTCCTCTCATGAGCCCAAACAAGTCTCTAAAAGCATGAGTTTGCAACTACTTTACTTTTGGAGAAAATTCAAAACATTCATTATTCAATAGAGCCCAATAGCAAAAACCAGCGTTTTGAATGAAGAATCACATTTCTTGGTAGAATCATGCAGGATTGAAATTTTTGATGGTTTTTTACTCCTCTCAACAGCCCAAACAAGTTTCTAAAAGGATGAGTTTGCAACTACTTTACTTTTGGAGAAAATTCAAAACATTCATTATTCAATAGGGCCCAAACTATCAAAAACCAGCGGTTTGAATGAACACATTTCTTGGTAGAATCATGCAGGACTGAAATTTTTGATGTTTTTCTACTCCTCTCATGAGCCCAAACAAGTCTCTACAAGCATGAGTTTGCAACTACTTTACTTTTGGAGAAAATTCAAAACATTCACTATTCAATAGAGCCCAATAGCAAAAATCAGGTTTTGAATGAAGAATCACATTTCTTGGTAAAATCATGCAGGATTGAAATTTTTGATGGTTTTTTACTCCTCTCAACAGCCCAAACAAGTTTCTAAAAGGATGAGTTTGCAACTACTTTACTTTTGGAGAAAATTCAAAACATTCATTATTCAATAGGGCCCAAACTATCAAAAACCAGCGGTTTCAATGAACACACATTTCTTGGTAGAATCATGCAGGACTGAAATTTTTGATGTTTTTCTACTCCTCTCATGAGCCCAAACAAGTCTCTAAAAGCATGAGTTTGCAACTACTTTACTTTTGGAGAAAATTCAAAACATTCATTATTCAATAGAGCCCAATAGCAAAAACCAGCGTTTTGAATGAAGAATCACATTTCTTGGTAGAATCATGCAGGATTGAAATTTTTGATGGTTTTTTACTCCTCTCAACAGCCCAAACAAGTTTCTAAAAGGATGAGTTTGCAACTACTTTACTTTTGGAGAAAATTCAAAACATTCATTATTCAATAGGGCCCAAACTATCAAAAACCAGCGGTTTCAATGAACACACATTTCTTGGTAGAATCATGCAGGACTGAAATTTTTGATGTTTTTCTACTCCTCTCATGAGCCCAAACAAGTCTCTAAAAGCATGAGTTTGCAACTACTTTACTTTTGGAGAAAATTCAAACCATTCACTATTCAATAGAGCCCAATAGCAAAAATCAGGTTTTGAATGAATAATCACATTTCTTGGTAAAATCATGCAGGATTGAAATTTTTGATGGTTTTTTACTCCTCTCAACAGCCCAAACAAGTTTCTAAAAGGATGAGATTGCAACTACTTTACTTTTGGAGAAAATTCAAAACATTCATTATTCAATAGGGCCCAAACTATCAAAAACCAGCGGTTTCAATGAACACACATTTCTTGGTAGAATCATGCAGGACTGAAATTTTTGATGTTTTTCTACTCCTCTCATGAGCCCAAACAAGTCTCTAAAAGCATGAGTTTGCAACTACTTTACTTTTGGAGAAAATTCAAAACATTCATTATTCAATAGGGCCCAAACTATCAAAAACCAGCGGTTTGAATGAACACACATTTCTTGGTAGAATCATGCAGGACTGAAATTTTTGATGTTTTTCTACTCCTCTCATGAGCCCAAACAAGTCTCTAAAAGCATGAGTTTGCAACTACTTTACTTTTGGAGAAAATTCAAAACATTCATTATTCAATAGAGCCCAATAGCAAAAACCAGCGTTTTGAATGAAGAATCACATTTCTTGGTAGAATCATGCAGGATTGAAATTTTTGATGGTTTTTTACTCCTCTCAACAGCCCAAACAAGTTTCTAAAAGGATGAGTTTGCAACTACTTTACTTTTGGAGAAAATTCAAAACATTCATTATTCAATAGGGCCCAAACTATCAAAAACCAGCCGTTTCAATGAACACACATGTCTTGGTAGAATCATGCAGGACTGAAATTTTTGATGTTTTTCTACTCCTCTCATGAGCCCAAACAAGTCTCTAAAAGCATGAGTTTGCAACTACTTTACTTTTGGAGAAAATTCAAACCATTCACTATTCAATAGAGCCCAATAGCAAAAATCAGGTTTTGAATGAAGAATCACATTTCTTGGTAAAATCATGCAGGATTGAAATTTTTGATGGTTTTTTACTCCTCTCAACAGCCCAAACAAGTTTCTAAAAGGATGAGTTTGCAACTACTTTACTTTTGGAGAAAATTCAAAACATTCATTATTCAATAGGGCCCAAACTATCAAAAACCAGCGGTTTCAATGAACACACATTTCTTGGTAGAATCATGCAGGACTGAAATTTTTGATGTTTTTCTACTCCTCTCATGAGCCCAAACAAGTCTCTAAAAGCATGAGTTTGCAACTACTTTACTTTTGGAGAAAATTCAAAACATTCATTATTCAATAGAGCCCAATAGCAAAAACCAGCGTTTTGAATGAAGAATCACATTTCTTGGTAGAATCATGCAGGATTGAAATTTTTGATGGTTTTTTACTCCTCTCAACAGCCCAAACAAGTTTCTAAAAGGATGAGTTTGCAACTACTTTACTTTTGGAGAAAATTCAAAACATTCATTATTCAATAGGGCCCAAACTATCAAAAACCAGCGGTTTCAATGAACACACATTTCTTGGTAGAATCATGCAGGACTGAAATTTTTGATGTTTTTCTACTCCTCTCGTGAGCCCAAACAAGTCTCTAAAAGCATGAGTTTGCAACTACTTTACTTTTGGAGAAAATTCAAAACATTCATTATTCAATAGAGCCCAATAGCAAAAACCAGCGTTTTGAATGAAGAATCACATTTCTTGGTAGAATCATGCAGGATTGAAATTTTTGATGGTTTTTTACTCCTCTCAACAGCCCAAACAAGTTTCTAAAAGGATGAGTTTGCAACTACTTTACTTTTGGAGAAAATTCAAAACATTCATTATTCAATAGGGCCCAAACTATCAAAAACCAGCGGTTTCAATGAACACACATTTCTTGGTAGAATCATGCAGGACTGAAATTTTTGATGTTTTTCTACTCCTCTCATGAGCCCAAACAAGTCTCTAAAAGCATGAGTTTGCAACTACTTTACTTTTGGAGAAAATTCAAACCATTCACTATACAATAGAGCCCAATAGCAAAAATCAGGTTTTGAATGAAGAATCACATTTCTTGGTAAAATCATGCAGGATTGAAATTTTTGATGGTTTTTTACTCCTCTCAACAGCCCAAACAAGTTTCTAAAAGGATGAGTTTGCAACTACTTTACTTTTGGAGAAAATTCAAAACATTCATTATTCAATAGGGCCCAAACTATCAAAAACCAGCGGTTTCAATGAACACACATTTCTTGGTAGAATCATGCAGGACTGAAATTTTTGATGTTTTTCTACTCCTCTCATGAGCCCAAACAAGTCTCTAAAAGCATGAGTTTGCAACTACTTTACTTTTGGAGAAAATTCAAAACATTCATTATTCAATAGAGCCCAATAGCAAAAACCAGCGTTTTGAATGAAGAATCACATTTCTTGGTAGAATCATGCAGGATTGAAATTTTTGATGGTTTTTTACTCCTCTCAACAGCCCAAACAAGTTTCTAAAAGGATGAGTTTGCAACTACTTTACTTTTGGAGAAAATTCAAAACATTCATTATTCAATAGGGCCCAAACTATCAAAAACCAGCGGTTTGAATGAACACATTTCTTGGTAGAATCATGCAGGACTGAAATTTTTGATGTTTTTCTACTCCTCTCATGAGCCCAAACAAGTCTCTAAAAGCATGAGTTTGCAACTACTTTACTTTTGGAGAAAATTCAAAACATTCATTATTCAATAGAGCCCAATAGCAAAAACCAGCGTTTTGAATGAAGAATCACATTTCTTGGTAGAATCATGCAGGATTGAAATTTTTGATGGTTTTTTACTCCTCTCAACAGCCCAAACAAGTTTCTAAAAGGATGAGTTTGCAACTACTTTACTTTTGGAGAAAATTCAAAACATTCATTATTCAATAGGGCCCAAACTATCAAAAACCAGCGGTTTCAATGAACACACATTTCTTGGTAGAATCATGCAGGACTGAAATTTTTGATGTTTTTCTACTCCTCTCATGAGCCCAAACAAGTCTCTAAAAGCATGAGTTTGCAACTACTTTACTTTTGGAGAAAATTCAAAACATTCATTATTCAATAGGGCCCAAACTATCAAAAACCAGCGGTTTGAATGAACACACATTTCTTGGTAGAATCATGCAGGACTGAAATTTTTGATGTTTTTCTACTCCTCTCATGAGCCCAAACAAGTCTCTAAAAGCATGAGTTTGCAACTACTTTACTTTTGGAGAAAATTCAAAACATTCATTATTCAATAGAGCCCAATAGCAAAAACCAGCGTTTTGAATGAAGAATCACATTTCTTGGTAGAATCATGCAGGATTGAAATTTTTGATGGTTTTTTACTCCTCTCAACAGCCCAAACAAGTTTCTAAAAGGATGAGTTTGCAACTACTTTACTTTTGGAGAAAATTCAAAACATTCATTATTCAATAGGGCCCAAACTATCAAAAACCAGCCGTTTCAATGAACACACATGTCTTGGTAGAATCATGCAGGACTGAAATTTTTGATGTTTTTCTACTCATCTCATGAGCCCAAACAAGTCTCTAAAAGCATGAGTTTGCAACTACTTTACTTTTGGAGAAAATTCAAAACATTCACTATTCAATAGAGCCCAATAGCAAAAATCAGGTTTTGAATGAAGAATCACATTTCTTGGTAAAATCATGCAGGATTGAAATTTTTGATGGTTTTTTACTCCTCTCAACAGCCCAAACAAGTTTCTAAAAGGATGAGTTTGCAACTACTTTACTTTTGGAGAAAATTCAAAACATTCATTATTCAATAGGGCCCAAACTATCAAAAACCAGCGGTTTCAATGAACACACATTTCTTGGTAGAATCATGCAGGACTGAAATTTTTGATGTTTTTCTACTCCTCTCATGAGCCCAAACTAGTCTCTAAAAGCATGAGTTTGCAACTACTTTACTTTTGGAGAAAATTCAAAACATTCACTATTCAATAGAGCCCAATAGCAAAAATCAGGTTTTGAATGAAGAATCACATTTCTTGGTAAAATCATGCAGGATTGAAATTTTTGATGGTTTTTTACTCCTCTCAACAGCCCAAACAAGTTTCTAAAAGGATGAGTTTGCAACTACTTTACTTTTGGAGAAAATTCAAAACATTCATTATTCAATAGGGCCCAAACTATCAAAAACCAGCGGTTTCAATGAACACACATTTCTTGGTAGAATCATGCAGGACTGAAATTTTTGATGTTTTTCTACTCCTCTCATGAGCCCAAACAAGTCTCTAAAAGCATGAGTTTGCAACTACTTTACTTTGGGAGAAAATTCAAAACATTCATTATTCAATAGAGCCCAATAGCAAAAACCAGCGTTTTAAATGAAGAATCACATTTCTTGGTAGAATCATGCAGGATTGAAATTTTTGATGGTTTTTTACTCCTCTCAACAGCCCAAACAAGTTTCTAAAAGGATGAGTTTGCAACTACTTTACTTTTGGAGAAAATTCAAAACATTCATTATTCAATAGGGCCCAAACTATCAAAAACCAGCGGTTTGAATGAACACATTTCTTGGTAGAATCATGCAGGACTGAAATTTTTGATGTTTTTCTACTCCTCTCATGAGCCCAAACAAGTCTCTAAAAGCATGAGTTTGCAACTACTTTACTTTTGGAGAAAATTCAAAACATTCATTATTCAATAGAGCCCAATAGCAAAAACCAGCGTTTTGAATGAAGAATCACATTTCTTGGTAGAATCATGCAGGATTGAAATTTTTGATGGTTTTTTACTCCTCTCAACAGCCCAAACAAGTTTCTAAAAGGATGAGTTTGCAACTACTTTACTTTTGGAGAAAATTCAAAACATTCATTATTCAATAGGGCCCAAACTATCAAAAACCAGCGGTTTGAATGAACACATTTCTTGGTAGAATCATGCAGGACTTAAATTTTTGATGTTTTTCTACTCCTCTCATGAGCCCAAACAAGTCTCTAAAAGCATGAGTTTGCAACTACTTTACTTTTGGAGAAAATTCAAAACATTCACTATTCAATAGAGCCCAATAGCAAAAATCAGGTTTTGAATGAAAAATCACATTTCTTGGTAAAATCATGCAGGATTGAAATTTTTGATGGTTTTTTACTCCTCTCAACAGCCCAAACAAGTTTCTAAAAGGATGAGTTTGCAACTACTTTACTTTTGGAGAAAATTCAAAACATTCATTATTCAATAGGGCCCAAACTATCAAAAACCAGCGGTTTCAATGAACACACATTTCTTGGTAGAATCATGCAGGACTGAAATTTTTGATGTTTTTCTACTCCTCTCATGAGCCCAAACAAGTCTCTAAAAGCATGAGTTTGCAACTACTTTACTTTTGGAGAAAATTCAAAACATTCATTATTCAATAGAGCCCAATAGCAAAAACCAGCGTTTTGAATGAAGAATCACATTTCTTGGTAGAATCATGCAGGATTGAAATTTTTGATGGTTTTTTACTCCTCTCAACAGCCCAAACAAGTTTCTAAAAGGATGAGTTTGCAACTACTTTACTTTTGGAGAAAATTCAAAACATTCATTATTCAATAGGGCCCAAACTATCAAAAACCAGCGGTTTGAATGAACACATTTCTTGGTAGAATCATGCAGGACTGAAATTTTTGATGTTTTTCTACTCCTCTCATGAGCCCAAACAAGTCTCTACAAGCATGAGTTTGCAACTACTTTACTTTTGGAGAAAATTCAAAACATTCACTATTCAATAGAGCCCAATAGCAAAAATCAGGTTTTGAATGAAGAATCACATTTCTTGGTAAAATCATGCAGGATTGAAATTTTTGATGGTTTTTTACTCCTCTCAACAGCCCAAACAAGTTTCTAAAAGGATGAGTTTGCAACTACTTTACTTTTGGAGAAAATTCAAAACATTCATTATTCAATAGGGCCCAAACTATCAAAAACCAGCGGTTTCAATGAACACACATTTCTTGGTAGAATCATGCAGGACTGAAATTTTTGATGTTTTTCTACTCCTCTCATGAGCCCAAACAAGTCTCTAAAAGCATGAGTTTGCAACTACTTTACTTTTGGAGAAAATTCAAAACATTCATTATTCAATAGAGCCCAATAGCAAAAACCAGCGTTTTGAATGAAGAATCACATTTCTTGGTAGAATCATGCAGGATTGAAATTTTTGATGGTTTTTTACTCCTCTCAACAGCCCAAACAAGTTTCTAAAAGGATGAGTTTGCAACTACTTTACTTTTGGAGAAAATTCAAAACATTCATTATTCAATAGGGCCCAAACTATCAAAAACCAGCGGTTTCAATGAACACACATTTCTTGGTAGAATCATGCAGGACTGAAATTTTTGATGTTTTTCTACTCCTCTCATGAGCCCAAACAAGTCTCTAAAAGCATGAGTTTGCAACTACTTTACTTTTGGAGAAAATTCAAACCATTCACTATTCAATAGAGCCCAATAGCAAAAATCAGGTTTTGAATGAATAATCACATTTCTTGGTAAAATCATGCAGGATTGAAATTTTTGATGGTTTTTTACTCCTCTCAACAGCCCAAACAAGTTTCTAAAAGGATGAGATTGCAACTACTTTACTTTTGGAGAAAATTCAAAACATTCATTATTCAATAGGGCCCAAACTATCAAAAACCAGCGGTTTCAATGAACACACATTTCTTGGTAGAATCATGCAGGACTGAAATTTTTGATGTTTTTCTACTCCTCTCATGAGCCCAAACAAGTCTCTAAAAGCATGAGTTTGCAACTACTTTACTTTTGGAGAAAATTCAAAACATTCATTATTCAATAGGGCCCAAACTATCAAAAACCAGCGGTTTGAATGAACACACATTTCTTGGTAGAATCATGCAGGACTGAAATTTTTGATGTTTTTCTACTCCTCTCATGAGCCCAAACAAGTCTCTAAAAGCATGAGTTTGCAACTACTTTACTTTTGGAGAAAATTCAAAACATTCATTATTCAATAGAGCCCAATAGCAAAAACCAGCGTTTTGAATGAAGAATCACATTTCTTGGTAGAATCATGCAGGATTGAAATTTTTGATGGTTTTTTACTCCTCTCAACAGCCCAAACAAGTTTCTAAAAGGATGAGTTTGCAACTACTTTACTTTTGGAGAAAATTCAAAACATTCATTATTCAATAGGGCCCAAACTATCAAAAACCAGCCGTTTCAATGAACACACATGTCTTGGTAGAATCATGCAGGACTGAAATTTTTGATGTTTTTCTACTCCTCTCATGAGCCCAAACAAGTCTCTAAAAGCATGAGTTTGCAACTACTTTACTTTTGGAGAAAATTCAAACCATTCACTATTCAATAGAGCCCAATAGCAAAAATCAGGTTTTGAATGAAGAATCACATTTCTTGGTAAAATCATGCAGGATTGAAATTTTTGATGGTTTTTTACTCCTCTCAACAGCCCAAACAAGTTTCTAAAAGGATGAGTTTGCAACTACTTTACTTTTGGAGAAAATTCAAAACATTCATTATTCAATAGGGCCCAAACTATCAAAAACCAGCGGTTTCAATGAACACACATTTCTTGGTAGAATCATGCAGGACTGAAATTTTTGATGTTTTTCTACTCCTCTCATGAGCCCAAACAAGTCTCTAAAAGCATGAGTTTGCAACTACTTTACTTTTGGAGAAAATTCAAAACATTCATTATTCAATAGAGCCCAATAGCAAAAACCAGCGTTTTGAATGAAGAATCACATTTCTTGGTAGAATCATGCAGGATTGAAATTTTTGATGGTTTTTTACTCCTCTCAACAGCCCAAACAAGTTTCTAAAAGGATGAGTTTGCAACTACTTTACTTTTGGAGAAAATTCAAAACATTCATTATTCAATAGGGCCCAAACTATCAAAAACCAGCGGTTTCAATGAACACACATTTCTTGGTAGAATCATGCAGGACTGAAATTTTTGATGTTTTTCTACTCCTCTCGTGAGCCCAAACAAGTCTCTAAAAGCATGAGTTTGCAACTACTTTACTTTTGGAGAAAATTCAAAACATTCATTATTCAATAGAGCCCAATAGCAAAAACCAGCGTTTTGAATGAAGAATCACATTTCTTGGTAGAATCATGCAGGATTGAAATTTTTGATGGTTTTTTACTCCTCTCAACAGCCCAAACAAGTTTCTAAAAGGATGAGTTTGCAACTACTTTACTTTTGGAGAAAATTCAAAACATTCATTATTCAATAGGGCCCAAACTATCAAAAACCAGCGGTTTCAATGAACACACATTTCTTGGTAGAATCATGCAGGACTGAAATTTTTGATGTTTTTCTACTCCTCTCATGAGCCCAAACAAGTCTCTAAAAGCATGAGTTTGCAACTACTTTACTTTTGGAGAAAATTCAAACCATTCACTATACAATAGAGCCCAATAGCAAAAATCAGGTTTTGAATGAAGAATCACATTTCTTGGTAAAATCATGCAGGATTGAAATTTTTGATGGTTTTTTACTCCTCTCAACAGCCCAAACAAGTTTCTAAAAGGATGAGTTTGCAACTACTTTACTTTTGGAGAAAATTCAAAACATTCATTATTCAATAGGGCCCAAACTATCAAAAACCAGCGGTTTCAATGAACACACATTTCTTGGTAGAATCATGCAGGACTGAAATTTTTGATGTTTTTCTACTCCTCTCATGAGCCCAAACAAGTCTCTAAAAGCATGAGTTTGCAACTACTTTACTTTTGGAGAAAATTCAAAACATTCATTATTCAATAGAGCCCAATAGCAAAAACCAGCGTTTTGAATGAAGAATCACATTTCTTGGTAGAATCATGCAGGATTGAAATTTTTGATGGTTTTTTACTCCTCTCAACAGCCCAAACAAGTTTCTAAAAGGATGAGTTTGCAACTACTTTACTTTTGGAGAAAATTCAAAACATTCATTATTCAATAGGGCCCAAACTATCAAAAACCAGCGGTTTCAATGAACACACATTTCTTGGTAGAATCATGCAGGACTGAAATTTTTGATGTTTTTCTACTCCTCTCGTGAGCCCAAACAAGTCTCTAAAAGCATGAGTTTGCAACTACTTTACTTTTGGAGAAAATTCAAAACATTCATTATTCAATAGAGCCCAATAGCAAAAACCAGCGTTTTGAATGAAGAATCACATTTCTTGGTAGAATCATGCAGGATTGAAATTTTTGATGGTTTTTTACTCCTCTCAACAGCCCAAACAAGTTTCTAAAAGGATGAGTTTGCAACTACTTTACTTTTGGAGAAAATTCAAAACATTCATTATTCAATAGGGCCCAAACTATCAAAAACCAGCGGTTTCAATGAACACACATTTCTTGGTAGAATCATGCAGGACTGAAATTTTTGATGTTTTTCTACTCCTCTCATGAGCCCAAACAAGTCTCTAAAAGCATGAGTTTGCAACTACTTTACTTTTGGAGAAAATTCAAAACATTCATTATTCAATAGAGCCAAATAGCAAAAACCAGCGTTTTGAATGAAGAATCACATTTCTTGGTAGAATCATGCAGGATTGAAATTTTTGATGGTTTTTTACTCCTCTCAACAGCCCAAACAAGTTTCTAAAAGGATGAGTTTGCAACTACTTTACTTTTGGAGAAAATTCAAAACATTCATTATTCAATAGGGCCCAAACTATCAAAAACCAGCGGTTTGAATGAACACACATTTCTTGGTAGAATCATGCAGGACTGAAATTTTTGATGTTTTTCTACTCCTCTCATGAGCCCAAACAAGTCTCTAAAAGCATGAGTTTGCAACTACTTTACTTTTGGAGAAAATTCAAAACATTCATTATTCAATAGAGCCCAATAGCAAAAACCAGCGTTTTGAATGAAGAATCACATTTCTTGGTAGAATCATGCAGGATTGAAATTTTTGATGGTTTTTTACTCCTCTCAACAGCCCAAACAAGTTTCTAAAAGGATGAGTTTGCAACTACTTTACTTTTGGAGAAAATTCAAAACATTCATTATTCAATAGGGCCCAAACTATCAAAAACCAGCGGTTTCAATGAACACACATTTCTTGGTAGAATCATGCAGGACTGAAATTTTTGATGTTTTTCTACTCCTCTCGTGAGCCCAAACAAGTCTCTAAAAGCATGAGTTTGCAACTACTTTACTTTTGGAGAAAATTCAAAACATTCATTATTCAATAGAGCCCAATAGCAAAAACCAGCGTTTTGAATGAAGAATCACATTTCTTGGTAGAATCATGCAGGATTGAAATTTTTGATGGTTTTTTACTCCTCTCAACAGCCCAAACAAGTTTCTAAAAGGATGAGTTTGCAACTACTTTACTTTTGGAGAAAATTCAAAACATTCATTATTCAATAGGGCCCAAACTATCAAAAACCAGCCGTTTCAATGAACACACATTTCTTGGTAGAATCATGCAGGACTGAAATTTTTGATGTTTTTCTACTCCTCTCATGAGCCCAAACAAGTCTCTAAAAGCATGAGTTTGCAACTACTTTACTTTTGGAGAAAATTCAAAACATTCATTATTCAATAGAGCCCAATAGCAAAAGCCAGCGTTTTGAATGAAGAATCACATTTCTTGGTAGAATCATGCAGGATTGAAATTTTTGATGGTTTTTTACTCCTCTCAACAGCCCAAACAAGTTTCTAAAAGGATGAGTTTGCAACTACTTTACTTTTGGAGAAAATTCAAAACATTCATTATTCAATAGGGCCCAAACTATCAAAAACCAGCGGTTTCAATGAACACACATTTCTTGGTAGAATCATGCAGGACTGAAATTTTTGATGTTTTTCTACTCCTCTCATGAGCCCAAACAAGTCTCTAAAAGCATGAGTTTGCAACTACTTTACTTTTGGAGAAAATTCAAAACATTCATTATTCAATAGAGCCCAATAGCAAAAACCAGCGTTTTGAATGAAGAATCACATTTCTTGGTAGAATCATGCAGGATTGAAATTTTTGATGGTTTTTTACTCCTCTCAACAGCCCAAACAAGTTTCTAAAAGGATGAGTTTGCAACTACATTACTTTTGGAGAAAATTCAAAACATTCATTATTCAATAGGGCCCAAACTATCAAAAACCAGCGGTTTCAATGAACACACATTTCTTGGTAGAATCATGCAGGACTGAAATTTTTGATGTTTTTCTACTCCTCTCATGAGCCCAAACAAGTCTCTAAAAGCATGAGTTTGCAACTACTTTACTTTTGGAGAAAATTCAAAACATTCATTATTCAATAGAGCCCAATAGCAAAAACCAGCGTTTTGAATGAAGAATCACATTTCTTGGTAGAATCATGCAGGATTGAAATTTTTGATGGTTTTTTACTCCTCTCAACAGCCCAAACAAGTTTCTAAAAGGATGAGTTTGCAACTACTTTACTTTTGGAGAAAATTCAAAACATTCATTATTCAATAGGGCCCAAACTATCAAAAACCAGCGGTTTCAATGAACACACATTTCTTGGTAGAATCATGCAGGACTTAAATTTTTGATGTTTTTCTACTCCTCTCATGAGCCCAAACAAGTCTCTAAAAGCATGAGTTTGCAACTACTTTACTTTTGGAGAAAATTCAAAACATTCATTATTCAACAGAGCCCAATAGCAAAAACCAGCGTTTTGAATGAAGAATCACATTTCTTGGTAGAATCATGCAGGATTGAAATTTTTGATGGTTTTTTACTCCTCTCAACAGCCCAAACAAGTTTCTAAAAGGATGAGTTTGCAACTACTTTACTTTTGGAGAAAATTCAAAACATTCATTATTCAATAGGGCCCAAACTATCAAAAACCAGCGGTTTCAATGAACACACATTTCTTGGTAGAATCATGCAGGACTGAAATTTTTGATGTTTTTCTACTCCTCTCATGAGCCCAAACAAGTCTCTAAAAGCATGAGTTTGCAACTACTTTACTTTTGGAGAAAATTCAAAACATTCATTATTCAATAGAGCCCAATAGCAAAAACCAGCGTTTTGAATGAAGAATCACATTTCTTGGTAGAATCATGCAGGATTGAAATTTTTGATGGTTTTTTACTCCTCTCAACAGCCCAAACAAGTTTCTAAAAGGATGAGTTTGCAACTACTTTACTTTTGGAGAAAATTCAAAACATTCATTATTCAATAGAGCCCAATAGCAAAAACCAGCGTTTTGAATGAAGAATCACATTACTTGGTAGAATCATGCAGGATTGAAATTTTTGATGGTTTTTTACTCCTCTCAACAGCCCAAACAAGTTTCTAAAAGGATGAGTTTGCAACTACTTTACTTTTGGAGAAAATTCAAAACATTCATTATTCAATAGGGCCCAAACTATCAAAAACCAGCCGTTTCAATGAACACACATTTCTTGGTAGAATCATGCAGGACTGAAATTTTTGATGTTTTTCTACTCCTCTCATGAGCCCAAACAAGTCTCTAAAAGCATGAGTTTGCAACTACTTTACTTTTGTAGAAAATTCAAAACATTCATTATTCAATAGAGCCCAATAGCAAAAACCAGCGTTTTGAATGAAGAATCACATTTCTTGGTAGAATCATGCAGGATTGAAATTTTTGATGGTTTTTTACTCCTCTCAACAGCCCAAACAAGTTTCTAAAAGGATGAGTTTGCAACTACTTTACTTTTGGAGAAAATTCAAAACATTCATTATTCAATAGGGCCCAAACTATCAAAAACCAGCGGTTTCAATGAACACACATTTCTTGGTAGAATCATGCAGGACTGAAATTTTTGATGTTTTTCTACTCCTCTCATGAGCCCAAACAAGTCTCTAAAAGCATGAGTTTGCAACTACTTTACTTTTGGAGAAAATTCAAAACATTCATTATTCAATAGAGCCCAATAGCAAAAACCAGCGTTTTGAATGAAGAATCACATTTCTTGGTAGAATCATGCAGGATTGAAATTTTTGATGGTTTTTTACTCCTCTCAACAGCCCAAACAAGTTTCTAAAAGGATGAGTTTGCAACTACTTTACTTTTGGAGAAAATTCAAAACATTCATTATTCAATAGGGCCCAAACTATCAAAAACCAGCGGTTTCAATGAACACACATTTCTTGGTAGAATCATGCAGGACTGAAATTTTTGATGTTTTTCTACTCCTCTCATGAGCCCAAACAAGTCTCTAAAAGCATGAGTTTGCAACTACTTTACTTTTGGAGAAAATTCAAAACATTCATTATTCAATAGAGCCCAATAGCAAAAACCAGCGTTTTGAATGAAGAATCACATTTCTTGGTAGAATCATGCAGGATTGAAATTTTTGATGGTTTTTTACTCCTCTCAACAGCCCAAACAAGTTTCTAAAAGGATGAGTTTGCAACTACTTTACTTTTGGAGAAAATTCAAAACATTCATTATTCAATAGGGCCCAAACTATCAAAAACCAGCGGTTTCAATGAACACACATTTCTTGGTAGAATCATGCAGGACTGAAATTTTTGATGTTTTTCTACTCCTCTCATGAGCCCAAACAAGTCTCTAAAAGCATGAGTTTGCAACTACTTTACTTTTGGAGAAAATTCAAAACATTCATTATTCAATAGGGCCCAAACTATCAAAAACCAGCGGTTTGAATGAACACACATTTCTTGGTAGAATCATGCAGGACTGAAATTTTTGATGTTTTTCTACTCCTCTCATGAGCCCAAACAAGTCTCTAAAAGCATGAGTTTGCAACTACTTTACTTTTGCAGAAAATTCAAAACATTCATTATTCAATAGAGCCCAATAGCAAAAACCAGCGTTTTGAATGAAGAATCACATTTCTTGGTAGAATCATGCAGGATTGAAATTTTTGATGGTTTTTTACTCCTCTCAACAGCCCAAACAAGTTTCTAAAAGGATGAGTTTGCAACTACTTTACTTTTGGAGAAAATTCAAAACATTCATTATTCAATAGGGCCCAAACTATCAAAAACCAGCCGTTTCAATGAACACACATGTCTTGGTAGAATCATGCAGGACTGAAATTTTTGATGTTTTTCTACTCATCTCATGAGCCCAAACAAGTCTCTAAAAGCATGAGTTTGCAACTACTTTACTTTTGGAGAAAATTCAAAACATTCACTATTCAATAGAGCCCAATAGCAAAAATCAGGTTTTGAATGAAGAATCACATTTCTTGGTAAAATCATGCAGGATTGAAATTTTTGATGGTTTTTTACTCCTCTCAACAGCCCAAACAAGTTTCTAAAAGGATGAGTTTGCAACTACTTTACTTTTGGAGAAAATTCAAAACATTCATTATTCAATAGGGCCCAAACTATCAAAAACCAGCGGTTTCAATGAACACACATTTCTTGGTAGAATCATGCAGGACTGAAATTTTTGATGTTTTTCTACTCCTCTCATGAGCCCAAACTAGTCTCTAAAAGCATGAGTTTGCAACTACTTTACTTTTGGAGAAAATTCAAAACATTCACTATTCAATAGAGCCCAATAGCAAAAATCAGGTTTTGAATGAAGAATCACATTTCTTGGTAAAATCATGCAGGATTGAAATTTTTGATGGTTTTTTACTCCTCTCAACAGCCCAAACAAGTTTCTAAAAGGATGAGTTTGCAACTACTTTACTTTTGGAGAAAATTCAAAACATTCATTATTCAATAGGGCCCAAACTATCAAAAACCAGCGGTTTCAATGAACACACATTTCTTGGTAGAATCATGCAGGACTGAAATTTTTGATGTTTTTCTACTCCTCTCATGAGCCCAAACAAGTCTCTAAAAGCATGAGTTTGCAACTACTTTACTTTTGGAGAAAATTCAAAACATTCATTATTCAATAGAGCCCAATAGCAAAAACCAGCGTTTTGAATGAAGAATCACATTTCTTGGTAGAATCATGCAGGATTGAAATTTTTGATGGTTTTTTACTCCTCTCAACAGCCCAAACAAGTTTCTAAAAGGATGAGTTTGCAACTACTTTACTTTTGGAGAAAATTCAAAACATTCATTATTCAATAGGGCCCAAACTATCAAAAACCAGCGGTTTCAATGAACACATTTCTTGGTAGAATCATGCAGGACTGAAATTTTTGATGTTTTTCTACTCCTCTCATGAGCCCAAACAAGTCTCTAAAAGCATGAGTTTGCAACTACTTTACTTTTGTAGAAAATTCAAAACATTCATTATTCAATAGAGCCCAATAGCAAAAACCAGCGTTTTGAATGAAGAATCACATTTCTTGGTAGAATCATGCAGGATTGAAATTTTTGATGGTTTTTTACTCCTCTCAACAGCCCAAACAAGTTTCTAAAAGGATGAGTTTGCAACTACTTTACTTTTGGAGAAAATTCAAAACATTCATTATTCAATAGGGCCCAAACTATCAAAAACCAGCGGTTTCAATGAACACACATTTCTTGGTAGAATCATGCAGGACTGAAATTTTTGATGTTTTTCTACTCCTCTCATGAGCCCAAACAAGTCTCTAAAAGCATGAGTTTGCAACTACTTTACTTTTGGAGAAAATTCAAAACATTCATTATTCAATAGAGCCCAATAGCAAAAACCAGCGTTTTGAATGAAGAATCACATTTCTTGGTAGAATCATGCAGGATTGAAATTTTTGATGGTTTTTTACTCCTCTCAACAGCCCAAACAAGTTTCTAAAAGGATGAGTTTGCAACTACTTTACTTTTGGAGAAAATTCAAAACATTCATTATTCAATAGGGCCCAAACTATCAAAAACCAGCGGTTTCAATGAACACACATTTCTTGGTAGAATCATGCAGGACTGAAATTTTTGATGTTTTTCTACTCCTCTCATGAGCCCAAACAAGTCTCTAAAAGCATGAGTTTGCAACTACTTTACTTTTGGAGAAAATTCAAAACATTCATTATTCAATAGAGCCCAATAGCAAAAACCAGCGTTTTGAATGAAGAATCACATTTCTTGGTAGAATCATGCAGGATTGAAATTTTTGATGGTTTTTTACTCCTCTCAACAGCCCAAACAAGTTTCTAAAAGGATGAGTTTGCAACTACTTTACTTTTGGAGAAAATTCAAAACATTCATTATTCAATAGGGCCCAAACTATCAAAAACCAGCGGTTTCAATGAACACACATTTCTTGGTAGAATCATGCAGGACTGAAATTTTTGATGTTTTTCTACTCCTCTCATGAGCCCAAACAAGTCTCTAAAAGCATGAGTTTGCAACTACTTTACTTTTGGAGAAAATTCAAAACATTCATTATTCAATAGGGCCCAAACTATCAAAAACCAGCGGTTTGAATGAACACACATTTCTTGGTAGAATCATGCAGGACTGAAATTTTTGATGTTTTTCTACTCCTCTCATGAGCCCAAACAAGTCTCTAAAAGCATGAGTTTGCAACTACTTTACTTTTGGAGAAAATTCAAAACATTCATTATTCAATAGAGCCCAATAGCAAAAACCAGCGTTTTGAATGAAGAATCACATTTCTTGGTAGAATCATGCAGGATTGAAATTTTTGATGGTTTTTTACTCCTCTCAACAGCCCAAACAAGTTTCTAAAAGGATGAGTTTGCAACTACTTTACTTTTGGAGAAAATTCAAAACATTCATTATTTAATAGGGCCCAAACTATCAAAAACCAGCCGTTTCAATGAACACACATGTCTTGGTAGAATCATGCAGGACTGAAATTTTTGATGTTTTTCTACTCATCTCATGAGCCCAAACAAGTCTCTAAAAGCATGAGTTTGCAACTACTTTACTTTTGGAGAAAATTCAAAACATTCACTATTCAATAGAGCCCAATAGCAAAAATCAGGTTTTGAATGAAGAATCACATTTCTTGGTAAAATCATGCAGGATTGAAATTTTTGATGGTTTTTTACTCCTCTCAACAGCCCAAACAAGTTTCTAAAAGGATGAGTTTGCAACTACTTTACTTTTGGAGAAAATTCAAAACATTCATTATTCAATAGGGCCCAAACTATCAAAAACCAGCGGTTTCAATGAACACACATTTCTTGGTAGAATCATGCAGGACTGAAATTTTTGATGTTTTTCTACTCCTCTCATGAGCCCAAACTAGTCTCTAAAAGCATGAGTTTGCAACTACTTTACTTTTGGAGAAAATTCAAAACATTCACTATTCAATAGAGCCCAATAGCAAAAATCAGGTTTTGAATGAAGAATCACATTTCTTGGTAAAATCATGCAGGATTGAAATTTTTGATGGTTTTTTACTCCTCTCAACAGCCCAAACAAGTTTCTAAAAGGATGAGTTTGCAACTACTTTACTTTTGGAGAAAATTCAAAACATTCATTATTCAATAGGGCCCAAACTATCAAAAACCAGCGGTTTCAATGAACACACATTTCTTGGTAGAATCATGCAGGACTGAAATTTTTGATGTTTTTCTACTCCTCTCATGAGCCCAAACAAGTCTCTAAAAGCATGAGTTTGCAACTACTTTACTTTTGGAGAAAATTCAAAACATTCATTATTCAATAGATCCCAATAGCAAAAACCAGCGTTTTGAATGAAGAATCACATTTCTTGGTAGAATCATGCAGGATTGAAATTTTTGATGGTTTTTTACTCCTCTCAACAGCCCAAACAAGTTTCTAAAAGGATGAGTTTGCAACTACTTTACTTTTGGAGAAAATTCAAAACATTCATTATTCAATAGGGCCCAAACTATCAAAAACCAGCGGTTTGAATGAACACATTTCTTGGTAGAATCATGCAGGACTGAAATTTTTGATGTTTTTCTACTCCTCTCATGAGCCCAAACAAGTCTCTAAAAGCATGAGTTTGCAACTACTTTACTTTTGGAGAAAATTCAAAACATTCATTATTCAATAGAGCCCAATAGCAAAAACCAGCGTTTTGAATGAAGAATCACATTTCTTGGTAGAATCATGCAGGATTGAAATTTTTGATGGTTTTTTACTCCTCTCAACAGCCCAAACAAGTTTCTAAAAGGATGAGTTTGCAACTACTTTACTTTTGGAGAAAATTCAAAACATTCATTATTCAATAGGGCCCAAACTATCAAAAACCAGCGGTTTCAATGAACACACATTTCTTGGTAGAATCATGCAGGACTGAAATTTTTGATGTTTTTCTACTCCTCTCATGAGCCCAAACAAGTCTCTAAAAGCATGAGTTTGCAACTACTTTACTTTTGGAGAAAATTCAAAACATTCATTATTCAATAGGGCCCAAACTATCAAAAACCAGCGGTTTGAATGAACACACATTTCTTGGTAGTATCATGCAGGACTGAAATTTTTGATGTTTTTCTACTCCTCTCATGAGCCCAAACAAGTCTCTAAAAGCATGAGTTTGCAACTACTTTACTTTTGGAGAAAATTCAAAACATTCATTATTCAATAGAGCCCAATAGCAAAAACCAGCGTTTTGAATGAAGAATCACATTTCTTGGTAGAATCATGCAGGATTGAAATTTTTGATGGTTTTTTACTCCTCTCAACAGCCCAAACAAGTTTCTAAAAGGATGAGTTTGCAACTACTTTACTTTTGGAGAAAATTCAAAACATTCATTATTCAATAGGGCCCAAACTATCAAAAACCAGCCGTTTCAATGAACACACATGTCTTGGTAGAATCATGCAGGACTGAAATTTTTGATGTTTTTCTACTCATCGCATGAGCCCAAACAAGTCTCTAAAAGCATGAGTTTGCAACTACTTTACTTTTGGAGAAAATTCAAAACATTCACTATTCAATAGAGCCCAATAGCAAAAATCAGGTTTTGAATGAAGAATCACATTTCTTGGTAAAATCATGCAGGATTGAAATTTTTGATGGTTTTTTACTCCTCTCAACAGCCCAAACAAGTTTCTAAAAGGATGAGTTTGCAACTACTTTACTTTTGGAGAAAATTCAAAACATTCATTATTCAATAGGGCCCAAACTATCAAAAACCAGCGGTTTCAATGAACACACATTTCTTGGTAGAATCATGCAGGACTGAAATTTTTGATGTTTTTCTACTCCTCTCATGAGCCCAAACTAGTCTCTAAAAGCATGAGTTTGCAACTACTTTACTTTTGGAGAAAATTCAAAACATTCACTATTCAATAGAGCCCAATAGCAAAAATCAGGTTTTGAATGAAGAATCACATTTCTTGGTAAAATCATGCAGGATTGAAATTTTTGATGGTTTTTTACTCCTCTCAACAGCCCAAACAAGTTTCTAAAAGGATGAGTTTGCAACTACTTTACTTTTGGAGAAAATTCAAAACATTCATTATTCAATAGGGCCCAAACTATCAAAAACCAGCGGTTTCAATGAACACACATTTCTTGGTAGAATCATGCAGGACTGAAATTTTTGATGTTTTTCTACTCCTCTCATGAGCCCAAACAAGTCTCTAAAAGCATGAGTTTGCAACTACTTTACTTTTGGAGAAAATTCAAAACATTCATTATTCAATAGAGCCCAATAGCAAAAACCAGCGTTTTGAATGAAGAATCACATTTCTTGGTAGAATCATGCAGGATTGAAATTTTTGATGGTTTTTTACTCCTCTCAACAGCCCAAACAAGTTTCTAAAAGGATGAGTTTGCAACTACTTTACTTTTGGAGAAAATTCAAAACATTCATTATTCAATAGGGCCCAAACTATCAAAAACCAGCGGTTTGAATGAACACATTTCTTGGTAGAATCATGCAGGACTGAAATTTTTGATGTTTTTCTACTCCTCTCATGAGCCCAAACAAGTCTCTAAAAGCATGAGTTTGCAACTACTTTACTTTTGGAGAAAATTCAAAACATTCATTATTCAATAGAGCCCAATAGCAAAAACCAGCGTTTTGAATGAAGAATCACATTTCTTGGTAGAATCATGCAGGATTGAAATTTTTGATGGTTTTTTACTCCTCTCAACAGCCCAAACAAGTTTCTAAAAGGATGAGTTTGCAACTACTTTACTTTTGGAGAAAATTCAAAACATTCATTATTCAATAGGGCCCAAACTATCAAAAACCAGCGGTTTCAATGAACACACATTTCTTGGTAGAATCATGCAGGACTGAAATTTTTGATGTTTTTCTACTCCTCTCATGAGCCCAAACAAGTCTCTAAAAGCATGAGTTTGCAACTACTTTACTTTTGGAGAAAATTCAAAACATTCATTATTCAATAGGGCCCAAACTATCAAAAACCAGCGGTTTGAATGAACACACATTTCTTGGTAGAATCATGCAGGACTGAAATTTTTGATGTTTTTCTACTCCTCTCATGAGCCCAAACAAGTCTCTAAAAGCATGAGTTTGCAACTACTTTACTTTTGGAGAAAATTCAAAACATTCATTATTCAATAGAGCCCAATAGCAAAAACCAGTGTTTTGAATGAAGAATCACATTTCTTGGTAGAATCATGCAGGATTGAAATTTTTGATGGTTTTTTACTCCTCTCAACAGCCCAAACAAGTTTCTAAAAGGATGAGTTTGCAACTACTTTACTTTTGGAGAAAATTCAAAACATTCATTATTCAATAGGGCCCAAACTATCAAAAACCAGCGGTTTGAATGAACACACATTTCTTGGTAGAATCATGCAGGACTGAAATTTTTGATGTTTTTCTACTCCTCTCATGAGCCCAAACAAGTCTCTAAAAGCATGAGTTTGCAACTACTTTACTTTTGGAGAAAATTCAAAACATTCATTATTCAATAGAGCCCAATAGCAAAAACCAGCGTTTTGAATGAAGAATCACATTTCTTGGTAGAATCATGCAGGATTGAAATTTTTGATGGTTTTTTACTCCTCTCAACAGCCCAAACAAGTTTCTAAAAGGATGAGTTTGCAACTACTTTACTTTTGGAGAAAATTCAAAACATTCATTATTCAATAGGGCCCAAACTATCAAAAACCAGCGGTTTGAATGAACACATTTCTTGGTAGAATCATGCAGGACTGAAATTTTTGATGTTTTTCTACTCCTCTCATGAGCCCAAACAAGTCTCTAAAAGCATGAGTTTGCAACTACTTTACTTTTGGAGAAAATTCAAAACATTCACTATTCAATAGAGCCCAATAGCAAAAATCAGGTTTTGAATGAAGAATCACATTTCTTGGTAAAATCATGCAGGATTGAAATTTTTGATGGTTTTTTACTCCTCTCAACAGCCCAAACAAGTTTCTAAAAGGATGAGTTTGCAACTACTTTACTTTTGGAGAAAATTCAAAACATTCATTATTCAATAGGGCCCAAACTATCAAAAACCAGCGGTTTCAATGAACACACATTTCTTGGTAGAATCATGCAGGACTGAAATTTTTGATGTTTTTCTACTCCTCTCATGAGCCCAAACAAGTCTCTAAAAGCATGAGTTTGCAACTACTTTACTTTTGGAGAAAATTCAAAACATTCATTATTCAATAGGGCCCAAACTATCAAAAACCAGCGGTTTGAATGAACACACATTTCTTGGTAGAATCATGCAGGACTGAAATTTTTGATGTTTTTCTACTCCTCTCATGAGCCCAAACAAGTCTCTAAAAGCATGAGTTTGCAACTACTTTACTTTTGGAGAAAATTCAAAACATTCATTATTCAATAGAGCCCAATAGCAAAAACCAGCGTTTTGAATGAAGAATCACATTTCTTGGTAGAATCATGCAGGATTGAAATTTTTGATGGTTTTTTACTCCTCTCAACAGCCCAAACAAGTTTCTAAAAGGATGAGTTTGCAACTACTTTACTTTTGGAGAAAATTCAAAACATTCATTATTCAATAGGGCCCAAACTATCAAAAACCAGCCGTTTCAATGAACACACATGTCTTGGTAGAATCATGCAGGACTGAAATTTTTGATGTTTTTCTACTCATCGCATGAGCCCAAACAAGTCTCTAAAAGCATGAGTTTGCAACTACTTTACTTTTGGAGAAAATTCAAAACATTCACTATTCAATAGAGCCCAATAGCAAAAATCAGGTTTTGAATGAAGAATCACATTTCTTGGTAAAATCATGCAGGATTGAAATTTTTGATGGTTTTTTACTCCTCTCAACAGCCCAAACAAGTTTCTAAAAGGATGAGTTTGCAACTACTTTACTTTTGGAGAAAATTCAAAACATTCATTATTCAATAGGGCCCAAACTATCAAAAACCAGCGGTTTCAATGAACACACATTTCTTGGTAGAATCATGCAGGACTGAAATTTTTGATGTTTTTCTACTCCTCTCATGAGCCCAAACTAGTCTCTAAAAGCATGAGTTTGCAACTACTTTACTTTTGGAGAAAATTCAAAACATTCACTATTCAATAGAGCCCAATAGCAAAAATCAGGTTTTGAATGAAGAATCACATTTCTTGGTAAAATCATGCAGGATTGAAATTTTTGATGGTTTTTTACTCCTCTCAACAGCCCAAACAAGTTTCTAAAAGGATGAGTTTGCAACTACTTTACTTTTGGAGAAAATTCAAAACATTCATTATTCAATAGGGCCCAAACTATCAAAAACCAGCGGTTTCAATGAACACACATTTCTTGGTAGAATCATGCAGGACTGAAATTTTTGATGTTTTTCTACTCCTCTCATGAGCCCAAACAAGTCTCTAAAAGCATGAGTTTGCAACTACTTTACTTTTGGAGAAAATTCAAAACATTCACTATTCAATAGAGCCCAATAGCAAAAATCAGGTTTTGAATGAAGAATCACATTTCTTGGTAAAATCATGCAGGATTGAAATTTTTGATGGTTTTTTACTCCTATCAACAGCCCAAACAAGTTTCTAAAAGGATGAGTTTGCAACTACTTTACTTTTGGAGAAAATTCAAAACATTCATTATTCAATAGGGCCCAAACTATCAAAAACCAGCGGTTTCAATGAACACACATTTCTTGGTAGAATCATGCAGGACTGAAATTTTTGATGTTTTTCTACTCCTCTCATGAGCCCAAACAAGTCTCTAAAAGCATGAGTTTGCAACTACTTTACTTTTGGAGAAAATTCAAAACATTCATTATTCAATAGGGCCCAAACTATCAAAAACCAGCGGTTTGAATGAACACACATTTCTTGGTAGAATCATGCAGGACTGAAATTTTTGATGTTTTTCTACTCCTCTCATGAGCCCAAACAAGTCTCTAAAAGCATGAGTTTGCAACTACTTTACTTTTGGAGAAAATTCAAAACATTCATTATTCAATAGAGCCCAATAGCAAAAACCAGCGTTTTGAATGAAGAATCACATTTCTTGGTAGAATCATGCAGGATTGAAATTTTTGATGGTTTTTTACTCCTCTCAACAGCCCAAACAAGTTTCTAAAAGGATGAGTTTGCAACTACTTTACTTTTGGAGAAAATTCAAAACATTCATTATTCAATAGGGCCCAAACTATCAAAAACCAGCCGTTTCAATGAACACACATGTCTTGGTAGAATCATGCAGGACTGAAATTTTTGATGTTTTTCTACTCATCGCATGAGCCCAAACAAGTCTCTAAAAGCATGAGTTTGCAACTACTTTACTTTTGGAGAAAATTCAAAACATTCACTATTCAATAGAGCCCAATAGCAAAAATCAGGTTTTGAATGAAGAATCACATTTCTTGGTAAAATCATGCAGGATTGAAATTTTTGATGGTTTTTTACTCCTCTCAACAGCCCAAACAAGTTTCTAAAAGGATGAGTTTGCAACTACTTTACTTTTGGAGAAAATTCAAAACATTCATTATTCAATAGGGCCCAAACTATCAAAAACCAGCGGTTTGAATGAACACATTTCTTGGTAGAATCATGCAGGACTGAAATTTTTGATGTTTTTCTACTCCTCTCATGAGCCCAAACAAGTCTCTAAAAGCATGAGTTTGCAACTACTTTACTTTTGGAGAAAATTCAAAACATTCACTATTCAATAGAGCCCAATAGCAAAAATCAGGTTTTGAATGAAGAATCACATTTCTTGGTAAAATCATGCAGGATTGAAATTTTTGATGGTTTTTTACTCCTCTCAACAGCCCAAACAAGTTTCTAAAAGGATGAGTTTGCAACTACTTTACTTTTGGAGAAAATTCAAAACATTCATTATTCAATAGGGCCCAAACTATCAAAAACCAGCGGTTTCAATGAACACACATTTCTTGGTAGAATCATGCAGGACTGAAATTTTTGATGTTTTTCTACTCCTCTCATGAGCCCAAACAAGTCTCTAAAAGCATGAGTTTGCAACTACTTTACTTTTGGAGAAAATTCAAAACATTCATTATTCAATAGAGCCCAATAGCAAAAACCAGCGTTTTGAATGAAGAATCACATTTCTTGGTAGAATCATGCAGGATTGAAATTTTTGATGGTTTTTTACTCCTCTCAACAGCCCAAACAAGTTTCTAAAAGGATGAGTTTGCAACTACTTTACTTTTGGAGAAAATTCAAAACATTCATTATTCAATAGGGCCCAAACTATCAAAAACCAGCGGTTTGAATGAACACATTTCTTGGTAGAATCATGCAGGACTGAAATTTTTGATGTTTTTCTACTCCTCTCATGAGCCCAAACAAGTCTCTAAAAGCATGAGTTTGCAACTACTTTACTTTTGGAGAAAATTCAAAACATTCACTATTCAATAGAGCCCAATAGCAAAAATCAGGTTTTGAATGAAGAATCACATTTCTTGGTAGAATCATGCAGGATTGAAATTTTTGATGGTTTTTTACTCCTCTCAACAGCCCAAACAAGTTTCTAAAAGGATGAGTTTGCAACTACTTTACTTTTGGAGAAAATTCAAAACATTCATTATTCAATAGGGCCCAAACTATCAAAAACCAGCCGTTTCAATGAACACACATTTCTTGGTAGAATCATGCAGGACTGAATTTTTTGATGTTTTTCTACTCCTCTCATGAGCCCAAACAAGTCTCTAAAAGCATGAGTTTGCAACTACTTTACTTTTGGAGAAAATTCAAAACATTCATTATTCAATAGAGCCCAATAGCAAAAACCAGCGTTTTGAATGAAGAATCACATTTCTTGGTAGAATCATGCAGGATTGAAATTTTTGATGGTTTTTTACTCCTCTCAACAGCCCAAACAAGTTTCTAAAAGGATGAGTTTGCAACTACTTTACTTTTGGAGAAAATTCAAAACATTCATTATTCAATAGGGCCCAAACTATCAAAAACCAGCGGTTTCAATGAACACACATTTCTTGGTAGAATCATGCAGGACTGAAATTTTTGATGTTTTTCTACTCCTCTCATGAGCCCAAACAAGTCTCTAAAAGCATGAGTTTGCAACTACTTTACTTTTGGAGAAAATTCAAAACATTCATTATTCAATAGAGCCCAATAGCAAAAACCAGCGTTTTGAATGAAGAATCACATTTCTTGGTAGAATCATGCAGGATTGAAATTTTTGATGGTTTTTTACTCCTCTCAACAGCCCAAACAAGTTTCTAAAAGGATGAGTTTGCAACTACTTTACTTTTGGAGAAAATTCAAAACATTCATTATTCAATAGGGCCCAAACTATCAAAAACCAGCGGTTTCAATGAACACACATTTCTTGGTAGAATCATGCAGGACTGAAATTTTTGATGTTTTTCTACTCCTCTCATGAGCCCAAACAAGTCTCTAAAAGCATGAGTTTGCAACTACTTTACTTTTGGAGAAAATTCAAAACATTCATTATTCAATAGAGCCCAATAGCAAAAACCAGCGTTTTGAATGAAGAATCACATTTCTTGGTAGAATCATGCAGGATTGAAATTTTTGATGGTTTTTTACTCCTCTCAACAGCCCAAACAAGTTTCTAAAAGGATGAGTTTGCAACTACTTTACTTTTGGAGAAAATTCAAAACATTCATTATTCAATAGGGCCCAAACTATCAAAAACCAGCGGTTTCAATGAACACACATTTCTTGGTAGAATCATGCAGGACTGAAATTTTTGATGTTTTTCTACTCCTCTCATGAGCCCAAACAAGTCTCTAAAAGCATGAGTTTGCAACTACTTTACTTTTGGAGAAAATTCAAAACATTCATTATTCAATAGAGCCCAATAGCAAAAACCAGCGTTTTGAATGAAGAATCACATTTCTTGGTAGAATCATGCAGGATTGAAATTTTTGATGGTTTTTTACTCCTCTCAACAGCCCAAACAAGTTTCTAAAAGGATGAGTTTGCAACTACTTTACTTTTGGAGAAAATTCAAAACATTCATTATTCAATAGGGCCCAAACTATCAAAAACCAGCGGTTTCAATGAACACACATTTCTTGGTAGAATCATGCAGGACTGAAATTTTTGATGTTTTTCTACTCCTCTCATGAGCCCAAACAAGTCTCTAAAAGCATGAGTTTGCAACTACTTTACTTTTGGAGAAAATTCAAAACATTCATTATTCAATAGAGCCCAATAGCAAAAACCAGCGTTTTGAATGAAGAATCACATTTCTTGGTAGAATCATGCAGGATTGAAATTTTTGATGGTTTTTTACTCCTATCAACAGCCCAAACAAGTTTCTAAAAGGATGAGTTTGCAACTACTTTACTTTTGGAGAAAATTCAAAACATTCATTATTCAATAGGGCCCAAACTATCAAAAACCAGCGGTTTCAATGAACACACATTTCTTGGTAGAATCATGCAGGACTGAAATTTTTGATGTTTTTCTACTCCTCTCATGAGCCCAAACAAGTCTCTAAAAGCATGAGTTTGCAACTACTTTACTTTTGGAGAAAATTCAAAACATTCATTATTCAATAGGGCCCAAACTATCAAAAACCAGCGGTTTGAATGAACACACATTTCTTGGTAGAATCATGCAGGACTGAAATTTTTGATGTTTTTCTACTCCTCTCATGAGCCCAAACAAGTCTCTAAAAGCATGAGTTTGCAACTACTTTACTTTTGGAGAAAATTCAAAACATTCATTATTCAATAGAGCCCAATAGCAAAAACCAGCGTTTTGAATGAAGAATCACATTTCTTGGTAGAATCATGCAGGATTGAAATTTTTGATGGTTTTTTACTCCTCTCAACAGCCCAAACAAGTTTCTAAAAGGATGAGTTTGCAACTACTTTACTTTTGGAGAAAATTCAAAACATTCATTATTCAATAGGGCCCAAACTATCAAAAACCAGCCGTTTCAATGAACACACATGTCTTGGTAGAATCATGCAGGACTGAAATTTTTGATGTTTTTCTACTCATCTCATGAGCCCAAACAAGTCTCTAAAAGCATGAGTTTGCAACTACTTTACTTTTGGAGAAAATTCAAAACATTCACTATTCAATAGAGCCCAATAGCAAAAATCAGGTTTTGAATGAAGAATCACATTTCTTGGTAAAATCATGCAGGATTGAAATTTTTGATGGTTTTTTACTCCTCTCAACAGCCCAAACAAGTTTCTAAAAGGATGAGTTTGCAACTACTTTACTTTTGGAGAAAATTCAAAACATTCATTATTCAATAGGGCCCAAACTATCAAAAACCAGCGGTTTCAATGAACACACATTTCTTGGTAGAATCATGCAGGACTGAAATTTTTGATGTTTTTCTACTCCTCTCATGAGCCCAAACTAGTCTCTAAAAGCATGAGTTTGCAACTACTTTACTTTTGGAGAAAATTCAAAACATTCACTATTCAATAGAGCCCAATAGCAAAAATCAGGTTTTGAATGAAGAATCACATTTCTTGGTAAAATCATGCAGGATTGAAATTTTTGATGGTTTTTTACTCCTCTCAACAGCCCAAACAAGTTTCTAAAAGGATGAGTTTGCAACTACTTTACTTTTGGAGAAAATTCAAAACATTCATTATTCAATAGGGCCCAAACTATCAAAAACCAGCGGTTTCAATGAACACACATTTCTTGGTAGAATCATGCAGGACTGAAATTTTTGATGTTTTTCTACTCCTCTCATGAGCCCAAACAAGTCTCTAAAAGCATGAGTTTGCAACTACTTTACTTTTGGAGAAAATTCAAAACATTCATTATTCAATAGAGCCCAATAGCAAAAACCAGCGTTTTGAATGAAGAATCACATTTCTTGGTAGAATCATGCAGGATTGAAATTTTTGATGGTTTTTTACTCCTCTCAACAGCCCAAACAAGTTTCTAAAAGGATGAGTTTGCAACTACTTTACTTTTGGAGAAAATTCAAAACATTCATTATTCAATAGGGCCCAAACTATCAAAAACCAGCGGTTTGAATGAACACATTTCTTGGTAGAATCATGCAGGACTGAAATTTTTGATGTTTTTCTACTCCTCTCATGAGCCCAAACAAGTCTCTAAAAGCATGAGTTTGCAACTACTTTACTTTTGGAGAAAATTCAAAACATTCATTATTCAATAGAGCCCAATAGCAAAAACCAGCGTTTTGAATGAAGAATCACATTTCTTGGTAGAATCATGCAGGATTGAAATTTTTGATGGTTTTTTACTCCTCTCAACAGCCCAAACAAGTTTCTAAAAGGATGAGTTTGCAACTACTTTACTTTTGGAGAAAATTCAAAACATTCATTATTCAATAGGGCCCAAACTATCAAAAACCAGCGGTTTCAATGAACACACATTTCTTGGTAGAATCATGCAGGACTGAAATTTTTGATGTTTTTCTACTCCTCTCATGAGCCCAAACAAGTCTCTAAAAGCATGAGTTTGCAACTACTTTACTTTTGGAGAAAATTCAAAACATTCATTATTCAATAGGGCCCAAACTATCAAAAACCAGCGGTTTGAATGAACACACATTTCTTGGTAGAATCATGCAGGACTGAAATTTTTGATGTTTTTCTACTCCTCTCATGAGCCCAAACAAGTCTCTAAAAGCATGAGTTTGCAACTACTTTACTTTTGGAGAAAATTCAAAACATTCATTATTCAATAGAGCCCAATAGCAAAAACCAGCGTTTTGAATGAAGAATCACATTTCTTGGTAGAATCATGCAGGATTGAAATTTTTGATGGTTTTTTACTCCTCTCAACAGCCCAAACAAGTTTCTAAAAGGATGAGTTTGCAACTACTTTACTTTTGGAGAAAATTCAAAACATTCATTATTCAATAGGGCCCAAACTATCAAAAACCAGCCGTTTCAATGAACACACATGTCTTGGTAGAATCATGCAGGACTGAAATTTTTGATGTTTTTCTACTCATCTCATGAGCCCAAACAAGTCTCTAAAAGCATGAGTTTGCAACTACTTTACTTTTGGAGAAAATTCAAAACATTCACTATTCAATAGAGCCCAAAAGCAAAAATCAGGTTTTGAATGAAGAATCACATTTCTTGGTAAAATCATGCAGGATTGAAATTTTTGATGGTTTTTTACTCCTCTCAACAGCCCAAACAAGTTTCTAAAAGGATGAGTTTGCAACTACTTTACTTTTGGAGAAAATTCAAAACATTCATTATTCAATAGGGCCCAAACTATCAAAAACCAGCGGTTTCAATGAACACACATTTCTTGGTAGAATCATGCAGGACTGAAATTTTTGATGTTTTTCTACTCCTCTCATGAGCCCAAACTAGTCTCTAAAAGCATGAGTTTGCAACTACTTTACTTTTGGAGAAAATTCAAAACATTCACTATTCAATAGAGCCCAATAGCAAAAATCAGGTTTTGAATGAAGAATCACATTTCTTGGTAAAATCATGCAGGATTGAAATTTTTGATGGTTTTTTACTCCTCTCAACAGCCCAAACAAGTTTCTAAAAGGATGAGTTTGCAACTACTTTACTTTTGGAGAAAATTCAAAACATTCATTATTCAATAGGGCCCAAACTATCAAAAACCAGCGGTTTCAATGAACACACATTTCTTGGTAGAATCATGCAGGACTGAAATTTTTGATGTTTTTCTACTCCTCTCATGAGCCCAAACAAGTCTCTAAAAGCATGAGTTTGCAACTACTTTACTTTTGGAGAAAATTCAAAACATTCATTATTCAATAGAGCCCAATAGCAAAAACCAGCGTTTTGAATGAAGAATCACATTTCTTGGTAGAATCATGCAGGATTGAAATTTTTGATGGTTTTTTACTCCTCTCAACAGCCCAAACAAGTTTCTAAAAGGATGAGTTTGCAACTACTTTACTTTTGGAGAAAATTCAAAACATTCATTATTCAATAGGGCCCAAACTATCAAAAACCAGCGGTTTGAATGAACACATTTCTTGGTAGAATCATGCAGGACTGAAATTTTTGATGTTTTTCTACTCCTCTCATGAGCCCAAACAAGTCTCTAAAAGCATGAGTTTGCAACTACTTTACTTTTGGAGAAAATTCAAAACATTCATTATTCAATAGAGCCCAATAGCAAAAACCAGCGTTTTGAATGAAGAATCACATTTCTTGGTAGAATCATGCAGGATTGAAATTTTTGATGGTTTTTTACTCCTCTCAACAGCCCAAACAAGTTTCTAAAAGGATGAGTTTGCAACTACTTTACTTTTGGAGAAAATTCAAAACATTCATTATTCAATAGGGCCCAAACTATCAAAAACCAGCGGTTTGAATGAACACATTTCTTGGTAGAATCATGCAGGACTGAAATTTTTGATGTTTTTCTACTCCTCTCATGAGCCCAAACAAGTCTCTAAAAGCATGAGTTTGCAACTACTTTACTTTTGGAGAAAATTCAAAACATTCACTATTCAATAGAGCCCAATAGCAAAAATCAGGTTTTGAATGAAGAATCACATTTCTTGGTAAAATCATGCAGGATTGAAATTTTTGATGGTTTTTTACTCCTCTCAACAGCCCAAACAAGTTTCTAAAAGGATGAGTTTGCAACTACTTTACTTTTGGAGAAAATTCAAAACATTCATTATTCAATAAGGCCCAAACTATCAAAAACCAGCGGTTTCAATGAACACACATTTCTTGGTAGAATCATGCAGGACTGAAATTTTTGATGTTTTTCTACTCCTCTCATGAGCCCAAACAAGTCTCTAAAAGCATGAGTTTGCAACTACTTTACTTTTGGAGAAAATTCAAAACATTCATTATTCAATAGGGCCCAAACTATCAAAAACCAGCGGTTTGAATGAACACACATTTCTTGGTAGAATCATGCAGGACTGAAATTTTTGATGTTTTTCTACTCCTCTCATGAGCCCAAACAAGTCTCTAAAAGCATGAGTTTGCAACTACTTTACTTTTGGAGAAAATTCAAAACATTCATTATTCAATAGAGCCCAATAGCAAAAACCAGCGTTTTGAATGAAGAATCACATTTCTTGGTAGAATCATGCAGGATTGAAATTTTTGATGGTTTTTTACTCCTCTCAACAGCCCAAACAAGTTTCTAAAAGGATGAGTTTGCAACTACTTTACTTTTGGAGAAAATTCAAAACATTCATTATTCAATAGGGCCCAAACTATCAAAAACCAGCCGTTTCAATGAACACACATGTCTTGGTAGAATCATGCAGGACTGAAATTTTTGATGTTTTTCTACTCATCTCATGAGCCCAAACAAGTCTCTAAAAGCATGAGTTTGCAACTACTTTACTTTTGGAGAAAATTCAAAACATTCACTATTCAATAGAGCCCAATAGCAAAAATCAGGTTTTGAATGAAGAATCACATTTCTTGGTAAAATCATGCAGGATTGAAATTTTTGATGGTTTTTTACTCCTCTCAACAGCCCAAACAAGTTTCTAAAAGGATGAGTTTGCAACTACTTTACTTTTGGAGAAAATTCAAAACATTCATTATTCAATAGGGCCCAAACTATCAAAAACCAGCGGTTTAAATGAACACACATTTCTTGGTAGAATCATGCAGGACTGAAATTTTTGATGTTTTTCTACTCATCTCATGAGCCCAAACAAGTCTCTAAAAGCATGAGTTTGCAACTACTTTACTTTTGGAGAAAATTCAAAACATTCACTATTCAATAGAGCCCAATAGCAAAAATCAGGTTTTGAATGAAGAATCACATTTCTTGGTAAAATCATGCAGGATTGAAATTTTTGATGGTTTTTTACTCCTCTCAACAGCCCAAACAAGTTTCTAAAAGGATGAGTTTGCAACTACTTTACTTTTGGAGAAAATTCAAAACATTCATTATTCAATAGGGCCCAAACTATCAAAAACCAGCGGTTTGAATGAACACACATTTCTTGGTAGAATCATGCAGGACTGAAATTTTTGATGTTTTTCTACTCCTCTCATGAGAACAAACAAGTCTCTAAAAGCATGAGTTTGCAACTACTTTACTTTTGGAGAAAATTCAAAACATTCATTATTCAATAGGGCCCAAACTATCAAAAACCAGCGGTTTGAATGAACACACATTTCTTGGTAGAATCATGCAGGACTGAAATTTTTGATGTTTTTCTACTCCTCTCATGAGCCCAAACAAGTCTCTAAAAGCATGAGTTTGCAACTACTTTACTTTTGGAGAAAATTCAAAACATTCACTATTCAATAGAGCCCAATAGCAAAAATCAGGTTTTGAATGAAGAATCACATTTCTTGGTAAAATCATGCAGGATTGAAATTTTTGATGTTTTTTTACTCCTCTCAACAGCCCAAACAAGTTTCTAAAAGGATGAGTTTGCAACTACTTTACTTTTGGAGAAAATTTAAAACATTCATTATTCAATAGGGCCCAAACTATCAAAAACCAGCGGTTTCAATGAACACACATTTCTTGGTAGAATCATGCAGGACTGAAATTTTTGATGTTTTTCTACTCCTCTCATGAGCCCAAACAAGTCTCTAAAAGGATGAGTTTGCAACTACTTTACTTTTGGAGAAAATTCAAAACATTCATTATTCAATAGAGCCCAATAGCAAAAACCAGCGTTTTGAATGAAGAATCACATTTCTTGGTAGAATCATGCAGGATTGAAATTTTTGATGGTTTTTTACTCCTCTCAACAGCCCAAACAAGTTTCTAAAAGGATGAGTTTGCAACTACTTTACTTTTGAAGAAAATTCAAAACATTCATTATTCAATAGGGCCCAAACTATCAAAAACCAGCGGTTTCAATGAACACACATTTCTTGGTAGAATCATGCAGGACTGAAATTTTTGATGTTTTTCTACTCCTCTCATGAGCCCAAACAAGTCTCTAAAAGCATGAGTTTGCAACTACTTTACTTTTGGAGAAAATTCAAAACATTCATTATTCAATAGAGCCCAATAGCAAAAACCAGCGTTTTGAATGAAGAATCACATTTCTTGGTAGAATCATGCAGGATTGAAATTTTTGATGGTTTTTTACTCCTCTCAACAGCCCAAACAAGTTTCTAAAAGGATGAGTTTGCAACTACTTTACTTTTGGAGAAAATTCAAAACATTCATTATTCAATAGAGCCCAATAGCAAAAATCAGGTTTTGAATGAAGAATCACATTTCTTGGTAGAATCATGCAGGATTGAAATTTTTGATGGTTTTTTACTCCTCTCAACAGCCCAAACAAGTTTCTAAAAGGATGAGTTTGCAACTACTTTACTTTTGGAGAAAATTCAAAACATTCATTATTCAATAGGGCCCAAACTATCAAAAACCAACGGTTTCAATGAACACACATTTCTTGGTAGAATCATGCAGGACTGAAATTTTTGATGTTTTTCTACTCCTCTCATGAGCCCAAACAAGTCTCTAAAAGCATGAGTTTGCAACTACTTTACTTCTGGAGAAAATTCAAAACATTCATTATTCAATAGAGCCCAATAGCAAAAACCAGCGTTTTGAATGAAGAATCACATTTCTTGGTAGAATCATGCAGGATTGAAATTTTTGATGGTTTTTTACTCCTCTCAACAGCCCAAACAAGTTTCTAAAAGGATGAGTTTGCAACTACTTTACTTTTGAAGAAAATTCAAAACATTCATTATTCAATAGGGCCCAAACTATCAAAAACCAGCGGTTTCAATGAACACACATTTCTTGGTAGAATCATGCAGGACTGAAATTTTTGATGTTTTTCTACTCCTCTCATGAGCCCAAACAAGTCTCTAAAAGCATGAGTTTGCAACTACTTTACTTTTGGAGAAAATTCAAAACATTCATTATTCAATAGAGCCCAATAGCAAAAACCAGCGTTTTGAATGAAGAATCACATTTCTTGGTAGAATCATGCAGGATTGAAATTTTTGATGGTTTTTTACTCCTCTCAACAGCCCAAACAAGTTTCTAAAAGGATGAGTTTGCAACTACTTTACTTTTGGAGAAAATTCAAAACATTCATTATTCAATAGAGCCCAATAGCAAAAATCAGGTTTTGAATGAAGAATCACATTTCTTGGTAGAATCATGCAGGATTGAAATTTTTGATGGTTTTTTACTCCTCTCAACAGCCCAAACAAGTTTCTAAAAGGATGAGTTTGCAACTACTTTACTTTTGGAGAAAATTCAAAACATTCATTATTCAATAGGGCCCAAACTATCAAAAACCAGCGGTTTCAATGAACACACATTTCTTGGTAGAATCATGCAGGATTGAAATTTTTGATGGTTTTTTACTCCTCTCAACAGCCCAAACAAGTTTCTAAAAGGATGAGTTTGCAACTACTTTACTTTTGGAGAAAATTCAAAACATTCATTATTCAATAGGGCCCAAACTATCAAAAACCAGCGGTTTGAATGAACACACATTTCTTGGTAGAATCATGCAGGACTGAAATTTTTGATGTTTTTCTACTCCTCTCATGAGAACAAACAAGTCTCTAAAAGCATGAGTTTGCAACTACTTTACTTTTGGAGAAAATTCAAAACATTCATTATTCAATAGGGCCCAAACTATCAAAAACCAGCGGTTTGAATGAACACACATTTCTTGGTAGAATCATGCAGGACTGAAATTTTTGATGTTTTTCTACTCCTCTCATGAGCCCAAACAAGTCTCTAAAAGCATGAGTTTGCAACTACTTTACTTTTGGAGAAAATTCAAAACATTCACTATTCAATAGAGCCCAATAGCAAAAATCAGGTTTTGAATGAAGAATCACATTTCTTGGTAAAATCATGCAGGATTGAAATTTTTGATGTTTTTTTACTCCTCTCAACAGCCCAAACAAGTTTCTAAAAGGATGAGTTTGCAACTACTTTACTTTTGGAGAAAATTTAAAACATTCATTATTCAATAGGGCCCAAACTATCAAAAACCAGCGGTTTCAATGAACACACATTTCTTGGTAGAATCATGCAGGACTGAAATTTTTGATGTTTTTCTACTCCTCTCATGAGCCCAAACAAGTCTCTAAAAGGATGAGTTTGCAACTACTTTACTTTTGGAGAAAATTCAAAACATTCATTATTCAATAGAGCCCAATAGCAAAAACCAGCGTTTTGAATGAAGAATCACATTATTGGTAGAATCATGCAGGATTGAAATTTTTGATGGTTTTTTACTCCTCTCAACAGCCCAAACAAGTTTCTAAAAGGATGAGTTTGCAACTACTTTACTTTTGAAGAAAATTCAAAACATTCATTATTCAATAGGGCCCAAACTATCAAAAACCAGCGGTTTCAATGAACACACATTTCTTGGTAGAATCATGCAGGACTGAAATTTTTGATGTTTTTCTACTCCTCTCATGAGCCCAAACAAGTCTCTAAAAGCATGAGTTTGCAACTACTTTACTTTTGGAGAAAATTCAAAACATTCATTATTCAATAGAGCCCAATAGCAAAAACCAGCGTTTTGAATGAAGAATCACATTTCTTGGTAGAATCATGCAGGATTGAAATTTTTGATGGTTTTTTACTCCTCTCAACAGCCCAAACAAGTTTCTAAAAGGATGAGTTTGCAACTACTTTACTTTTGGAGAAAATTCAAAACATTCATTATTCAATAGAGCCCAATAGCAAAAATCAGGTTTTGAATGAAGAATCACATTTCTTGGTAGAATCATGCAGGGTTGAAATTTTTGATGGTTTTTTACTCCTCTCAACAGCCCAAACAAGTTTCTAAAAGGATGAGTTTGCAACTACTTTACTTTTGGAGAAAATTCAAAACATTCATTATTCAATAGGGCCCAAACTATCAAAAACCAACGGTTTCAATGAACACACATTTCTTGGTAGAATCATGCAGGACTGAAATTTTTGATGTTTTTCTACTCCTCTCATGAGCCCAAACAAGTCTCTAAAAGCATGAGTTTGCAACTACTTTACTTCTGGAGAAAATTCAAAACATTCATTATTCAATAGAGCCCAATAGCAAAAACCAGCGTTTTGAATGAAGAATCACATTTCTTGGTAGAATCATGCAGGATTGAAATTTTTGATGGTTTTTTACTCCTCTCAACAGCCCAAACAAGTTTCTAAAAGGATGAGTTTGCAACTACTTTACTTTTGGAGAAAATTCAAAACATTCATTATTCAATAGGGCCCAAACTATCAAAAACCAGCGGTTTGAATGAACACACATTTCTTGGTAGAATCATGCAGGACTGAAATTTTTGATGTTTTTCTACTCCTCTCATGAGAACAAACAAGTCTCTAAAAGCATGAGTTTGCAACTACTTTACTTTTGGAGAAAATTCAAAACATTCATTATTCAATAGGGCCCAAACTATCAAAAACCAGCGGTTTGAATGAACACACATTTCTTGGTAGAATCATGCAGGACTGAAATTTTTGATGTTTTTCTACTCCTCTCATGAGCCCAAACAAGTCTCTAAAAGCATGAGTTTGCAACTACTTTACTTTTGGAGAAAATTCAAAACATTCACTATTCAATGGAGCCCAATAGCAAAAATCAGGTTTTGAATGAAGAATCACATTTCTTGGTAAAATCATGCAGGATTGAAATTTTTGATGTTTTTTTACTCCTCTCAACAGCCCAAACAAGTTTCTAAAAGGATGAGTTTGCAACTACTTTACTTTTGGAGAAAATTTAAAACATTCATTATTCAATAGGGCCCAAACTATCAAAAACCAGCGGTTTCAATGAACACACATTTCTTGGTAGAATCATGCAGGACTGAAATTTTTGATGTTTTTCTACTCCTCTCATGAGCCCAAACAAGTCTCTAAAAGCATGAGTTTGCAACTACTTTACTTTTGGAGAAAATTCAAAACATTCATTATTCAATAGAGCCCAATAGCAAAAACCAGCGTTTTGAATGAAGAATCACATTTCTTGGTAGAATCATGCAGGATTGAAATTTTTGATGGTTTTTTACTCCTCTCAACAGCCCAAACAAGTTTCTAAAAGGATGAGTTTGCAACTACTTTACTTTTGAAGAAAATTCAAAACATTCATTATTCAATAGGGCCCAAACTATCAAAAACCAGCGGTTTCAATGAACACACATTTCTTGGTAGAATCATGCAGGACTGAAATTTTTGATGTTTTTCTACTCCTCTCATGAGCCCAAACAAGTCTCTAAAAGCATGAGTTTGCAACTACTTTACTTTTGGAGAAAATTCAAAACATTCATTATTCAATAGAGCCCAATAGCAAAAACCAGCGTTTTGAATGAAGAATCACATTTCTTGGTAGAATCATGCAGGATTGAAATTTTTGATGGTTTTTTACTCCTCTCAACAGCCCAAACAAGTTTCTAAAAGGATGAGTTTGCAACTACTTTACTTTTGGAGAAAATTCAAAACATTCATTATTCAATAGGGCCCAAACTATCAAAAACCAGCCGTTTCAATGAACACACGTCTTGGTAGAATCATGCAGGACTGAAATTTTTGATGTTTTTCTACTCATCTCATGAGCCCAAACAAGTCTCTAAAAGCATGAGTTTGCAACTACTTTACTTTTGGAGAAAATTCAAAACATTCACTATTCAATAGAGCCCAATAGCAAAAATCAGGTTTTGAATGAAGAATCACATTTCTTGGTAAAATCATGCAGGATTGAAATTTTTGATGGTTTTTTACTCCTCTCAACAGCCCAAACAAGTTTCTAAAAGCATGAGTTTGCAACTACTTTACTTTTGGAGTAAATTCAAAACATTCATTAACCAATAGGGCCCAAACTATCAAAAACCAGCGGTTTCAATGAACACACATTTCTTGGTAGAATCATGCAGGACTGAAATTTTTGATGTTTTTCTACTCCTCTCATGAGCCCAAACAAGTCTCTAAAAGCATGAGTTTGCGGGGGCGTGGCCTGGAGCTCGATGGAGGAGGACGCTTGAGCTCAGAGCTCCCATGAAGCCTATCTACAAAGCGACATAATTGCTTAAGAAGACTCTTATTCATCAGAAGACCTTTGGAATTGGATTCTTATCTTTATTGTGAACATTTTGACACCTCCCTGGAAGGAATCCATTGTATACTTAAGATAATACAGCCTTTGGAAGTGAGAGGTGAGGAGAAAGCCGCCAGTGACTCAGCAGATTTCCCCTGAGCTTGGCCCTGGGAACCTCCATTGTTTAGATCCGAGGTGTGAAACGCCATTGTTTACATTCGAGGTGAGAACTGCAGGAGATCCTGTGAGGCAGCTGCTGGTCCCTGATCTGAGGCTGAAGAAGCCTTGGTGTTCCTGAATCGTTAGAGGGTCCGCTGTCAGGCTGCTGGAGACCTGGATCTGCGCAACTTGCCGCCGCTCAGCTGCAGAAGAGTAAAGGAGCTGACGGCGCCGGAGAGCGACGTGGCGGGAACTAGTGGGCACGGAGCCGCATGGAAGAGGCTGTCATCAGGGAAAGTGGACGTGGATCTGGTCCTTCTTGCTGCCTCGGCTGAGGCATACATTTACTGTTCGGCACATCGGTGAGTGCGGAGAAGTGGAGGAGACCCGCGCCTGATTTTAAAAGCAAATTGGCGGGAAAACTGACGAACTGCGCGGCAGTTCAGGAGATAGTACCAGCGGCTGAAGCTGTTGTCAACTGGGACAGGAGCAGCACGCGATTTTCCTGGGCAGACTGAAGGATCTTTGCCGCTCTCTGGTCGGTGACCCAAGAAGCGTGGTTGATTGGGAAACAATCGGTTTTGCCGGGGATTCTAAAAGGAAGAGCTTCGCCACTTATTGCTGTCTTGGTTCATGTTGGAGATTATGAGATCGATGCAGTGAGGGAAACTGGAGTCTGTTGTATCCCTATAAGAAGAAGTGGGAAGAGGAAGTTGGAACTTGAATTTGAATTTGGTTTTGGCGGCAAATTGATCGGAGTTCAGTGGTGATCTGAAGGAAAGAAAATATTGCTGTCTCCTGCTTCAGAAGATTTTCACAGTCATTGGGTGAGAAGAAGGCTGTATGTGTCTGAACTTATTAACCTGTTGTTGTATTGGAAGGTGGTGGTATTTTAAGGGAGCCTGTTAATTTGATAGATCAATCAAAATATAGATTGATTGAATAATTTTACATCAGTAAGGTATTGTTTATTAATTACTGAAGGTCTTTCTTGTATAGCTTAATAGCAAATCAGTGATATCTGCTTTGAGGAACTGGTGATTTATACGTCCCAAGTGATTATTACCACACAATCCAATATTTTTCGATTGGAATTCTCATGTTGGAATTAATTTATGTGCATTGTATAGATATATATTAATGCATTGTTGATATAAAGCTTGTACCCACTGATTGAGAAGGCCCTTGGCTGCCCTATCTACAATCACCTATTAATGATTTATTGCACCTGAGGTCATACAAGTATTACTTGGTAGAGTGCATGAGATATAGCTGTCTCCCTATGAGCTTGCGACACTTGGGGCAAAGAATTTCTATTGCTTTATTAAAAAGCTACATTGCTGCTTTATTTGAGACTGTATCTTTAACTTAGTTTGTGATATATAAATAATACTACACTAGGAAGTAACTGGTTATTGTACCAGTCAGTAGTAACTTAATTATTATAATAATTAAGAGTGCGTTGCATATACGAGAATATTTAGGGCACAATATACCCTTTTTACCTTTGCTTTAGTATACTCTAACCATGGCATCTAATTCAAAATCTAAAATGCCTACTGGTAAAAACCAGAAATCCACAGGTTCTTCCAGTCAAAGAATATACACTGAATCTGTTAATCTACTAAGTCCAATTAAATCTAGATCCCCCCTAAAGAGGGAAGAAAATACCTCAACTAAGAATATGCCTAACAGCTCTTCTATTAAGGCTACTCATAGAGATTCAGGTCACAAAGATACTTCTACCGATCCTTGTCCCTTATCTTTTACATCTTCCCAGGTACTTGATAATAAAGGGACTTCAAAACTCTTTTTACAGGATGAAGAAAGTAAAATGGATTTATCTAAATTCAATAAGAGAAGAGCCCCAGATAGTCAATCTGTTAGACCAGATCCAACATATTTGGATTCTGACACTTCATTTGAGGATTTCTCTCCAAATGACACCCCAGTGAAACAACCCTCTAAAAGAGGTTGCCCAGAGATTTCCTCTGTTGAATCTTCAAATCCCCATAATTTTGATTTTAAAACTTTGTTGAAATCTGATAGACAGGTTACTGAGGGTTCGCTCGCTGGTTTCCTTAAATCCTTCCAGGAATCTTTCAGTGCAATTAATACGTCTATTAAAGCGGGTTTTGATTCTCATAGGAGGGATATTCAGGAGATCAGTGATAAATTCTCCCAAAGATTTGAATTGAATGAGAAAAGGCTCTCAAAGGTTGAAAATAGGACAGATGATTTAGTACAGCAAAATTCAAACTTGAAAGCTGAACTCTTATCCGTTAGGTCCAAATTAACGGACTTGGAGGATCGGAGTAGGCGAAATAATATCAAGATCAGAGGGATACCCGAAAGTGTAATACAGAAAGACCTTTCAGATTATACTAAAGCTACACTTAAAAAGGCTTTGCCGTCCTTAACTGATCTACAATTGATAATTGATAGAATTCACCGCCTGCCCCGTCCAAAGAACATATCTATGAATAAACCAAGGGACACGATACTTCACTTCCATTTTTTTGAAACTAAAGAATTGATATTAAGATATATTAGAGAGGAAGGCTCTCTCCCTCCCCCCAATGACCACTTAAAATTCTTCTCTGATTTTTCAAAATTAACTATGGAAACTAGGAAGTCATTTAATCAAGCTACTAACGTCCTTAGGGAAATGGGGATTCCTTATAGGTGGGGATTCCCAACAAAGTTACTTGTGTCACATAGGGGCAAGATTGTTCCACTTTTTACTCCAAGGGAGGCCTTGGACTTTATCCGCTCTTTAAAGGAAGGCCCCTCTGACAGAGATAACGGCTGAAGGTGATAAATTCTCGTTGGATCCCTTGTACTACTTACATAAATAACAACATGGAGGGTATTGAATGATAAATATTAGGTTAATAGTTTATTAGGCTTTATGGGATCTTGCCACTTTGGCTTTTTAAGTCCCCAATAAGGAGAGATACCACGTTTGGTGGTTAACCTCCAGGAGGACTCTTTAGGTTTATTGATTTACATTTTTAATTTTAATTTTTTAAACCCTAGTTGGAATAGGTGAGGACAATTTCAAAGAAGGCAATTTGGTGATAAAATTGGATAATAGTTAATAAACAGGCAAATAAATAGAACAGCATGAAAATCAAAATTCTCTCACATAATGTTAAAGGATTGAATAGTCCCCATAAGCGATATATAGCTTGGAGAGAATTAAAACGGCTTCATGCGGATATCTCTTGTTTACAAGAGGTTAAATTAATAAAAGATACCCACCCGACTTTTCAGCATAAAGACTTCCCCCACATTTTTAAATCCCTTAATAATAAGAAGAGTGCAGGAGTAATAACCATCATTAATAAAAACATCCCCTTCCAGTTACTTGATGAACATGTTGATAATCATGGAAGATTCCATATTCTCATATGTAAATTGAACTTTAAACTTTGTACAATCGTTAATATCTATGCCCCTAACAATGGCCAAATCTCTTTCTTTAACAAATTATTGAAGAAGGTGAACGATGTTAAAAGAGGAGACCTGTTATTAATAGGTGATTTCAATCTAGTTCCCGACAGGAATATTGACTCATCATCTTCTGCTACTTCTAAATCGAATCGATCTTTGAACAACTGGATCAGACAGAATGAGATGTATGATGTTTTTAGATGCTTAAATTCCTCATCTAAAGAATTCACATACTACTCAGATACATACAAAACTTCTTCCAGAATAGATTTATTTTTGACTGATATCTTTTCTCTTGCCAAATTTAAGAAAATTGAAATTCTGGAAAAATCTTTTTCTGATCATGCCCCTGTATTAGGAATATTCGATTTGGGCCCTCCCACAACAAATACCTTCCTATGGAAGGTTAATCCCACTTTATTAAACACTCAGAAATATAGAGATATCATCAGCGAAACAATTGAAAATTACTTTAAAGAAAATTTAGTGGATAGTATGAGTCCTTTTACCATTTGGAATGCCCACAAAGCCGTTTTGAGAGGGTGTCTCATTCAACTCTCTGCGAGATATAAAAAAGAAAAAAGGGAAAAAATTGCTGATCTTCAATCCCAAATTGCTTTAAAAGAAGAGCAGCAAAATAATTTATTTACCCCATCTCACAATATCCATCTTGAAATTTTGAAGTTAAGACAAAATTTGAGGTCTGAAATTATCTCTGAGTATGACTCTGTTGTCAGGGCATCAAAATATAACTTCTATGCCTCTATTAATAAGCCTACCAAGTACATGACAAATAAACTGAAACAATCCCGTGTGAACAGAAGGATTATTAAAATTACATCCTCTTCGGGAGAAGTGAAACATCACCCTTCTGATATCATGGGAGTCTTTGCGGATTACTTTGAACATCTTTATAATTTAAAGAATGACTCTTCAACTCATACTCCTAACCAAAGGGAAATTGATTCCTTCTTATCTAAACTAACACTTCCACAAGTAGACACTTTGGATTTAACTCTCTTAAACCAACCCTTTACTGTAGAAGAAATTACCAGAACGATTGAAAAGCTTAAATTAAATAAATCCCCTGGCCCAGATGGGTTTACTAATGAATATTTTAAAACATTTTCAAACCTTATATCTCCACATTTAAAATCTCTATTTAATCACGCCTCAAATACTGGATTGTTCCCTAAAGAAATGACCGAAGCAACTATTATACTGATCCCTAAAGATAGTGGGAATTTGGAGGAAGTTAAAAATTATCGCCCAATCTCTCTAATAAACACCGACATTAAAATATATTCGAAAATTTTAGCGGATCGATTGAAGAACCTTTTGCCCCGTCTTATTAAGAATGATCAGGTGGGCTTTGTTAGTGGCAGACAAGTTACAGATGGCACTAGAAGGATTTTGAATCTTTTCAACATAGCTAAATCTAATAATTTCCCATCACTATTTATTTCCCTAGATGCCCAAAAAGCTTTTGATAGAGTGAATTGGGACTATCTTAAATCTACTCTATTGAAATTTGGGTTTGATGATAACTTTATAATTTCTATCTTTGCATTGTACTCAAATACTAATGCCAAAACTTATACAAATAATCACCTTTCTAGAAATTTTGATATCACTAATGGAACAAGACAGGGATGTCCTCTTTCCCCCCTTTTATTTGCCCTCGCAATTGAACCCCTTGCAGAAGTGATAAGACAAAGCACTGACATCTCGGGTTTTAAAACAAAGTCTTATCATCATAAACTAACTTTATTTGCTGATGACCTTATGTTATCAATTACTGACCCTGCTAATTCACTTACTGCTCTTATGAAGATTTTGGATGGTTTTTCTAGAGTTTCCTATTTTAAAATAAACGCTCAAAAATCTAAATTACTGCACTTTAACTTAACCTGTTCTGAAATTGATGCCCTTAAAAAATTAACCAGTTTTTCTTGGGAAGAAATGGAATTAGAGTATCTGGGAATAATCTTCCCTAAGGACTTGAAATCTATCACATCTAGGAATATGGAACATCTTTTTAAAAAGATTTCAAAAGACTTCTCTAGTTATAATAACTGCGATTTGTCATTGATGGGAAGAATTTTAGTAACTAAATCATACATTTTACCAAAAATTCTATTTATATTTAGAAATATTCCTCTTATTATTCCTACTCCTCTTTTGTACAAAGTTCAAAAGTCAATCAACCTTTTTGTTTGGAAAGGACGGAGGCCTAGAATCACTACCAAAATTTTATATAAAAAGAAGGCTAATGGAGGCCTAGCACTTCCGAACATTTTGGCCTATTTTCAAGCATCCCTTATCCTTCAAAGCAAACAATGGTTTTCTGAAGGAACACCCTCTGCTTGGTTAGACCTTGAATCAGAGCAATGTGGGGTCAGTTCCATTTCGGATTTGTTTTTTAAGCATTTGCTCTCGCCTTTGAATGTTGTTCACCATCATCCAGTCTTTCATTCTATACTGGTTATGTGGAGGAGCTTTACACAATTAAAGAAGAAAGTTGATAGACGGAATATTTTGAAAAAATTTCCTTTAAAACTACTATTTAAAATATATAAGTGCCCTATGTCGGAAGAGTGGAAAGAATTTAAAATTAATACAATAGGGGATATATGGGATGGCCAACACCCCTTATCTTTTAACGAGATGAAAAATAAATTCCGTATTCCATTTTCGTATTTTACCCCTTATCTTGTGTTGAAGGATCTCCTGCGGAAGTTTTTGAATAGCAGAGTTTTGAATTCAGATATTATGGCTTCCATGTTTACAAATGTTAACCATAAGTTGTCTTGGAGCCTTAAGAATATCTACTCTCATTATAACGAAGATTTTGAGTTTACCAAAAACGTTTATATTCAAAGATGGGAAAAAGACTTAAATATTAAATTAGATGCAGAACAATGGGAGAAAGCAATAAGACTTTCAAATGCATCTGCTGTTTCGGCGATTCTGCAGGAATCTTTCTTTAAGACATTGACCAGATGGCATTATACCCCGATCAGGATGTCCCATATAGATAGTAAATACTCTTCTTTTTGTTGGAGGAACTGTGGTATGCCAGGCAACTTATACCATATGTTTTGGAGTTGCCCCAAATTGAAGAATTTGTGGAGAGAACTTACGGACCATTTAGACATCCTTTCAGACAAAGCGGTGAATGTTACCCCGCAGATTGCTTTGCTTTCCTTGGGCACCGAGAAAATTAATCCTTCCCTAAGATATGTAATAATACATATTTTCTTGGTGACCAAAAATACAATAGCTTTTTGGTGGCTTAAATCTGATCCACCTCCCTTCGCTGAAATACTTGACAAAGTTCGTACCCATAACTCTATGGAGAAAAGATTTGCGTTTATAAATAAAGCTCTCCATAAATATCACTCCAAGTGGGACATATGGAATTCAAAGTTTTGCTAGTATCGGTTACATTTGCCTGTCTGTTGTTGTTTGCTATATCTAATATAACTATGATTGTTTTGTTTTCTTTTTCTCTATCTAAAGAGAATTGCAGGAACAATGTATAATATTTGTCTTCATCTGTAGTACTTTGAAACAGTTTATTAATGTGTGATGTAACACTGTAGAGTTCTCTACTTTTTTATTTGTCCATGTTTTAACTTTTCCTTTCCTGTTCATGTTAAACTTAAAACTTAATAAAAATATTTAAAAAAAAAAAAAAAAAAAAAAAAAAAAAGCATGAGTTTGCAACTACTTTACTTTTGGAGAAAATTCAAAACATTCATTATTCAATAGAGCCCAATAGCAAAAACCAGCGTTTTGAATGAAGAATCACATTTCTTGGTAGAATCATGCAGGATTGAAATTTTTGATGGTTTTTTACTCCTCTCAACAGCCCAAACAAGTTTCTAAAAGGATGAGTTTGCAACTACTTTACTTTTGGAGAAAATTCAAAACATTCATTATTCAATAGGGCCCAAACTATCAAAAACCAGCGGTTTCAATGAACACACATTTCTTGGTAGAATCATGCAGGACTGAAATTTTTGATGTTTTTCTACTCCTCTCATGAGCCCAAACAAGTCTCTAAAAGCATGAGTTTGCAACTACTTTACTTTTGGAGAAAATTCAAAACATTCATTATTCAATAGGGCCCAAACTATCAAAAACCAGCGGTTTGAATGAACACACATTTCTTGGTAGAATCATGCAGGACTGAAATTTTTGATGTTTTTCTACTCCTCTCATGAGCCCAAACAAGTCTCTAAAAGCATGAGTTTGCAACTACTTTACTTTTGGAGAAAATTCAAAACATTCATTATTCAATAGAGCCCAATAGCAAAAACCAGCGTTTTGAATGAAGAATCACATTTCTTGGTAGAATCATGCAGGATTGAAATTTTTGATGGTTTTTTACTCCTCTCAACAGCCCAAACAAGTTTCTAAAAGGATGAGTTTGCAACTACTTTACTTTTGGAGAAAATTCAAAACATTCATTATTCAATAGGGCCCAAACTATCAAAAACCAGCCGTTTCAATGAACACACATGTCTTGGTAGAATCATGCAGGACTGAAATTTTTGATGTTTTTCTACTCATCTCATGAGCCCAAACAAGTCTCTAAAAGCATGAGTTTGCAACTACTTTACTTTTGGAGAAAATTCAAAACATTCACTATTCAATAGAGCCCAATAGCAAAAATCAGGTTTTGAATGAAGAATCACATTTCTTGGTAAAATCATGCAGGATTGAAATTTTTGATGGTTTTTTACTCCTCTCAACAGCCCAAACAAGTTTCTAAAAGGATGAGTTTGCAACTACTTTACTTTTGGAGAAAATTCAAAACATTCATTATTCAATAGGGCCCAAACTATCAAAAACCAGCGGTTTCAATGAACACACATTTCTTGGTAGAATCATGCAGGACTGAAATTTTTGATGTTTTTCTACTCCTCTCATGAGCCCAAACTAGTCTCTAAAAGCATGAGTTTGCAACTACTTTACTTTTGGAGAAAATTCAAAACATTCACTATTCAATAGAGCCCAATAGCAAAAATCAGGTTTTGAATGAAGAATCACATTTCTTGGTAAAATCATGCAGGATTGAAATTTTTGATGGTTTTTTACTCCTCTCAACAGCCCAAACAAGTTTCTAAAAGGATGAGTTTGCAACTACTTTACTTTTGGAGAAAATTCAAAACATTCATTATTCAATAGGGCCCAAACTATCAAAAACCAGCGGTTTGAATGAACACACATTTCTTGGTAGAATCATGCAGGACTGAAATTTTTGATGTTTTTCTACTCCTCTCATGAGAACAAACAAGTCTCTAAAAGCATGAGTTTGCAACTACTTTACTTTTGGAGAAAATTCAAAACATTCATTATTCAATAGGGCCCAAACTATCAAAAACCAGCGGTTTGAATGAACACACATTTCTTGGTAGAATCATGCAGGACTGAAATTTTTGATGTTTTTCTACTCCTCTCATGAGCCCAAACAAGTCTCTAAAAGCATGAGTTTGCAACTACTTTACTTTTGGAGAAAATTCAAAACATTCACTATTCAATAGAGCCCAATAGCAAAAATCAGGTTTTGAATGAAGAATCACATTTCTTGGTAAAATCATGCAGGATTGAAATTTTTGATGTTTTTTTACTCCTCTCAACAGCCCAAACAAGTTTCTAAAAGGATGAGTTTGCAACTACTTTACTTTTGGAGAAAATTTAAAACATTCATTATTCAATAGGGCCCAAACTATCAAAAACCAGCGGTTTCAATGAACACACATTTCTTGGTAGAATCATGCAGGACTGAAATTTTTGATGTTTTTCTACTCCTCTCATGAGCCCAAACAAGTCTCTAAAAGGATGAGTTTGCAACTACTTTACTTTTGGAGAAAATTCAAAACATTCATTATTCAATAGAGCCCAATAGCAAAAACCAGCGTTTTGAATGAAGAATCACATTTCTTGGTAGAATCATGCAGGATTGAAATTTTTGATGGTTTTTTACTCCTCTCAACAGCCCAAACAAGTTTCTAAAAGGATGAGTTTGCAACTACTTTACTTTTGAAGAAAATTCAAAACATTCATTATTCAATAGGGCCCAAACTATCAAAAACCAGCGGTTTCAATGAACACACATTTCTTGGTAGAATCATGCAGGACTGAAATTTTTGATGTTTTTCTTCTCCTCTCATGAGCCCAAACAAGTCTCTAAAAGCATGAGTTTGCAACTACTTTACTTTTGGAGAAAATTCAAAACATTCATTATTCAATAGAGCCCAATAGCAAAAACCAGCGTTTTGAATGAAGAATCACATTTCTTGGTAGAATCATGCAGGATTGAAATTTTTGATGGTTTTTTACTCCTCTCAACAGCCCAAACAAGTTTCTAAAAGGATGAGTTTGCAACTACTTTACTTTTGGAGAAAATTCAAAACATTCATTATTCAATAGAGCCCAATAGCAAAAATCAGGTTTTGAATGAAGAATCACATTTCTTGGTAGAATCATGCAGGATTGAAATTTTTGATGGTTTTTTACTCCTCTCAACAGCCCAAACAAGTTTCTAAAAGGATGAGTTTGCAACTACTTTACTTTTGGAGAAAATTCAAAACATTCATTATTCAATAGGGCCCAAACTATCAAAAACCAGCGGTTTCAATGAACACACATTTCTTGGTAGAATCATGCAGGACTGAAATTTTTGATGTTTTTCTACTCCTCTCATGAGCCCAAACAAGTCTCTAAAAGCATGAGTTTGCAACTACTTTACTTCTGGAGAAAATTCAAAACATTCATTATTCAATAGAGCCCAATAGCAAAAACCAGCGTTTTGAATGAAGAATCACATTTCTTGGTAGAATCATGCAGGATTGAAATTTTTGATGGTTTTTTACTCCTCTCAACAGCCCAAACAAGTTTCTAAAAGGATGAGTTTGCAACTACTTTACTTTTGGAGAAAATTCAAAACATTCATTATTCAATAGGGCCCAAACTATCAAAAACCAGCGGTTTGAATGAACACACATTTCTTGGTAGAATCATGCAGGACTGAAATTTTTGATGTTTTTCTACTCCTCTCATGAGAACAAACAAGTCTCTAAAAGCATGAGTTTGCAACTACTTTACTTTTGGAGAAAATTCAAAACATTCATTATTCAATAGGGCCCAAACTATCAAAAACCAGCGGTTTGAATGAACACACATTTCTTGGTAGAATCATGCAGGACTGAAATTTTTGATGTTTTTCTACTCCTCTCATGAGCCCAAACAAGTCTCTAAAAGCATGAGTTTGCAACTACTTTACTTTTGGAGAAAATTCAAAACATTCACTATTCAATAGAGCCCAATAGCTAAAATCAGGTTTTGAATGAAGAATCACATTTCTTGGTAAAATCATGCAGGATTGAAATTTTTGATGTTTTTTTACTCCTCTCAACAGCCCAAACAAGTTTCTAAAAGGATGAGTTTGCAACTACTTTACTTTTGGAGAAAATTTAAAACATTCATTATTCAATAGGGCCCAAACTATCAGCGGTTTCAATGAACACACATTTCTTGGTAGAATCATGCAGGACTGAAATTTTTGATGTTTTTCTACTCCTCTCATGAGCCCAAACAAGTCTCTAAAAGCATGAGTTTGCAACTACTTTACTTTTGGAGAAAATTCAAAACATTCATTATTCAATAGAGCCCAATAGCAAAAACCAGCGTTTTGAATGAAGAATCACATTTCTTGGTAGAATCATGCAGGATTGAAATTTTTGATGGTTTTTTACTCCTCTCAACAGCCCAAACAAGTTTCTAAAAGGATGAGTTTGCAACTACTTTACTTTTGGAGAAAATTCAAAACATTCATTATTCAATAGAGCCCAATAGCAAAAATCAGGTTTTGAATGAAGAATCACATTTCTTGGTAGAATCATGCAGGATTGAAATTTTTGATGGTTTTTTACTCCTCTCAACAGCCCAAACAAGTTTCTAAAAGGATGAGTTTGCAACTACTTTACTTTTGGAGAAAATTCAAAACATTCATTATTCAATAGGGCCCAAACTATCAAAAACCAGCGGTTTCAATGAACACACATTTCTTGGTAGAATCATGCAGGATTGAAATTTTTGATGGTTTTTTACTCCTCTCAACAGCCCAAACAAGTTTCTAAAAGGATGAGTTTGCAACTACTTTACTTTTGGAGAAAATTCAAAACATTCATTATTCAATAGGGCCCAAACTATCAAAAACCAGCGGTTTGAATGAACACACATTTCTTGGTAGAATCATGCAGGACTGAAATTTTTGATGTTTTTCTACTCCTCTCATGAGAACAAACAAGTCTCTAAAAGCATGAGTTTGCAACTACTTTACTTTTGGAGAAAATTCAAAACATTCATTATTCAATAGGGCCCAAACTATCAAAAACCAGCGGTTTGAATGAACACACATTTCTTGGTAGAATCATGCAGGACTGAAATTTTTGATGTTTTTCTACTCCTCTCATGAGCCCAAACAAGTCTCTAAAAGCATGAGTTTGCAACTACTTTACTTTTGGAGAAAATTCAAAACATTCACTATTCAATAGAGCCCAATAGCAAAAATCAGGTTTTGAATGAAGAATCACATTTCTTGGTAAAATCATGCAGGATTGAAATTTTTGATGTTTTTTTACTCCTCTCAACAGCCCAAACAAGTTTCTAAAAGGATGAGTTTGCAACTACTTAACTTTTGGAGAAAATTTAAAACATTCATTATTCAATAGGGCCCAAACTATCAAAAACCAGCGGTTTCAATGAACACACATTTCTTGGTAGAATCATGCAGGACTGAAATTTTTGATGTTTTTCTACTCCTCTCATGAGCCCAAACAAGTCTCTAAAAGGATGAGTTTGCAACTACTTTACTTTTGGAGAAAATTCAAAACATTCATTATTCAATAGAGCCCAATAGCAAAAACCAGCGTTTTGAATGAAGAATCACATTTCTTGGTAGAATCATGCAGGATTGAAATTTTTGATGGTTTTTTACTCCTCTCAACAGCCCAAACAAGTTTCTAAAAGGATGAGTTTGCAACTACTTTACTTTTGAAGAAAATTCAAAACATTCATTATTCAATAGGGCCCAAACTATCAAAAACCAGCGGTTTCAATGAACACACATTTCTTGGTAGAATCATGCAGGACTGAAATTTTTGATGTTTTTCTACTCCTCTCATGAGACCAAACAAGTCTCTAAAAGCATGAGTTTGCAACTACTTTACTTTTGGAGAAAATTCAAAACATTCATTATTCAATAGAGCCCAATAGCAAAAACCAGCGTTTTGAATGAAGAATCACATTTCTTGGTAGAATCATGCAGGATTGAAATTTTTGATGGTTTTTTACTCCTCTCAACAGCCCAAACAAGTTTCTAAAAGGATGAGTTTGCAACTACTTTACTTTTGGAGAAAATTCAAAACATTCATTATTCAATAGAGCCCAATAGCAAAAATCAGGTTTTGAATGAAGAATCACATTTCTTGGTAGAATCATGCAGGATTGAAATTTTTGATGGTTTTTTACTCCTCTCAACAGCCCAAACAAGTTTCTAAAAGGATGAGTTTGCAACTACTTTACTTTTGGAGAAAATTCAAAACATTCATTATTCAATAGGGCCCAAACTATCAAAAACCAGCGGTTTCAATGAACACACATTTCTTGGTAGAATCATGCAGGACTGAAATTTTTGATGTTTTTCTACTCCTCTCATGAGCCCAAACAAGTCTCTAAAAGCATGAGTTTGCAACTACTTTACTTCTGGAGAAAATTCAAAACATTCATTATTCAATAGAGCCCAATAGCAAAAACCAGCGTTTTGAATGAAGAATCACATTTCTTGGTAGAATCATGCAGGATTGAAATTTTTGATGGTTTTTTACTCCTCTCAACAGCCCAAACAAGTTTCTAAAAGGATGAGTTTGCAACTACTTTACTTTTGGAGAAAATTCAAAACATTCATTATTCAATAGGGCCCAAACTGTCAAAAACCAGCGGTTTGAATGAACACACATTTCTTGGTAGAATCATGCAGGACTGAAATTTTTGATGTTTTTCTACTCCTCTCATGAGAACAAACAAGTCTCTAAAAGCATGAGTTTGCAACTACTTTACTTTTGGAGAAAATTCAAAACATTCATTATTCAATAGGGCCCAAACTATCAAAAACCAGCGGTTTGAATGAACACACATTTCTTGGTAGAATCATGCAGGACTGAAATTTTTGATGTTTTTCTACTCCTCTCATGAGCCCAAACAAGTCTCTAAAAGCATGAGTTTGCAACTACTTTACTTTTGGAGAAAATTCAAAACATTCACTATTCAATAGAGCCCAATAGCAAAAATCAGGTTTTGAATGAAGAATCACATTTCTTGGTAAAATCATGCAGGATTGAAATTTTTGATGTTTTTTTACTCCTCTCAACAGCCCAAACAAGTTTCTAAAAGGATGAGTTTGCAACTACTTTACTTTTGGAGAAAATTTAAAACATTCATTATTCAATAGGGCCCAAACTATCAAAAACCAGCGGTTTCAATGAACACACATTTCTTGGTAGAATCATGCAGGACTGAAATTTTTGATGTTTTTCTACTCCTCTCATGAGCCCAAACAAGACTCTAAAAGCATGAGTTTGCAACTACTTTACTTTTGGAGAAAATTCAAAACATTCATTATTCAATAGAGCCCAATAGCAAAAACCAGCGTTTTGAATGAAGAATCACATTTCTTGGTAGAATCATGCAGGATTGAAATTTTTGATGGTTTTTTACTCCTCTCAACAGCCCAAACAAGTTTCTAAAAGGATGAGTTTGCAACTACTTTACTTTTGAAGAAAATTCAAAACATTCATTATTCAATAGGGCCCAAACTATCAAAAACCAGCGGTTTCAATGAACACACATTTCTTGGTAGAATCATGCAGGACTGAAATTTTTGATGTTTTTCTACTCCTCTCATGAGCCCAAACAAGTCTCTAAAAGCATGAGTTTGCAACTACTTTACTTTTGGAGAAAATTCAAAACATTCATTATTCAATAGAGCCCAATAGCAAAAACCAGCGTTTTGAATGAAGAATCACATTTCTTGGTAGAATCATGCAGGATTGAAATTTTTGATGGTTTTTTACTCCTCTCAACAGCCCAAACAAGTTTCTAAAAGGATGAGTTTGCAACTACTTTACTTTTGGACAAAATTCAAAACATTCATTATTCAATAGGGCCCAAACTATCAAAAACCAGCCGTTTCAATGAACACACGTCTTGGTAGAATCATGCAGGACTGAAATTTTTGATGTTTTTCTACTCATCTCATGAGCCCAAACAAGTCTCTAAAAGCATGAGTTTGCAACTACTTTACTTTTGGAGAAAATTCAAAACATTCACTATTCAATAGAGCCCAATAGCAAAAATCAGGTTTTGAATGAAGAATCACATTTCTTGGTAAAATCATGCAGGATTGAAATTTTTGATGGTTTTTTACTCCTCTCAACAGCCCAAACAAGTTTCTAAAAGCATGAGTTTGCAACTACTTTACTTTTGGAGTAAATTCAAAACATTCATTAACCAATAGGGCCCAAACTATCAAAAACCAGCGGTTTCAATGAACACACATTTCTTGGTAGAATCATGCAGGACTGAAATTTTTGATGTTTTTCTACTCCTCTCATGAGCCCAAACAAGTCTCTAAAAGCATGAGTTTGCAACTACTTTACTTTTGGAGAAAATTCAAAACATTCATTATTCAATAGAGCCCAATAGCAAAAACCAGCGTTTTGAATGAAGAATCACATTTCTTGGTAGAATCATGCAGGATTGAAATTTTTGATGGTTTTTTACTCCTCTCAACAGCCCAAACAAGTTTCTAAAAGGATGAGTTTGCAACTACTTTACTTTTGGAGAAAATTCAAAACATTCATTATTCAATAGGGCCCAAACTATCAAAAACCAGCGGTTTCAATGAACACACATTTCTTGGTAGAATCATGCAGGACTGAAATTTTTGATGTTTTTCTACTCCTCTCATGAGCCCAAACAAGTCTCTAAAAGCATGAGTTTGCAACTACTTTACTTTTGGAGAAAATTCAAAACATTCATTATTCAATAGGGCCCAAACTATCAAAAACCAGCGGTTTGAATGAACACACATTTCTTGGTAGAATCATGCAGGACTGAAATTTTTGATGTTTTTCTACTCCTCTCATGAGCCCAAACAAGTCTCTAAAAGCATGAGTCTGCAACTACTTTACTTTTGGAGAAAATTCAAAACATTCATTATTCAATAGAGCCCAATAGCAAAAACCAGCGTTTTGAATGAAGAATCACATTTCTTGGTAGAATCATGCAGGATTGAAATTTTTGATGGTTTTTTACTCCTCTCAACAGCCCAAACAAGTTTCTAAAAGGATGAGTTTGCAACTACTTTACTTTTGGAGAAAATTCAAAACATTCATTATTCAATAGGGCCCAAACTATCAAAAACCAGCCGTTTCAATGAACACACATGTCTTGGTAGAATCATGCAGGACTGAAATTTTTGATGTTTTTCTACTCATCTCATGAGCCCAAACAAGTCTCTAAAAGCATGAGTTTGCAACTACTTTACTTTTGGAGAAAATTCAAAACATTCACTATTCAATAGAGCCCAATAGCAAAAATCAGGTTTTGAATGAAGAATCACATTTCTTGGTAAAATCATGCAGGATTGAAATTTTTGATGGTTTTTTACTCCTCTCAACAGCCCAAACAAGTTTCTAAAAGGATGAGTTTGCAACTACTTTACTTTTGGAGAAAATTCAAAACATTCATTATTCAATAGGGCCCAAACTATCAAAAACCAGCGGTTTCAATGAACACACATTTCTTGGTAGAATCATGCAGGACTGAAATTTTTGATGTTTTTCTACTCCTCTCATGAGCCCAAACAAGTCTCTAAAAGCATGAGTTTGCAACTACTTTACTTTTGGAGAAAATTCAAAACATTCATTATTCAATAGAGCCCAATAGCAAAAACCAGCGTTTTGAATGAAGAATCACATTTCTTGGTAGAATCATGCAGGATTGAAATTTTTGATGGTTTTTTACTCCTCTCAACAGCCCAAACAAGTTTCTAAAAGGATGATTTTGCAACTACTTTACTTTTGGAGAAAATTCAAAACATTCATTATTCAATAGGGCCCAAACTATCAAAAACCAGCGGTTTCAATGAACACACATTTCTTGGTAGAATCATGCAGGACTGAAATTTTTGATGTTTTTCTACTCCTCTCATGAGCCCAAACAAGTCTCTAAAAGCATGAGTTTGCAACTACTTTACTTTTGGAGAAAATTCAAAACATTCATTATTCAATAGAGCCCAATAGCAAAAACCAGCGTTTTGAATGAAGAATCACATTTCTTGGTAGAATCATGCAGGATTGAAATTTTTGATGGTTTTTTACTCCTCTCAACAGCCCAAACAAGTTTCTAAAAGGATGAGTTTGCAACTACTTTACTTTTGGAGAAAATTCAAAACATTCATTATTCAATAGGGCCCAAACTATCAAAAACCAGCGGTTTCAATGAACACACATTTCTTGGTAGAATCATGCAGGACTGAAATTTTTGATGTTTTTCTACTCCTCTCATGAGCCCAAACAAGTCTCTAAAAGCATGAGTTTGCAACTACTTTACTTTTGGAGAAAATTCAAAACATTCATTATTCAATAGGGCCCAAACTATCAAAAACCAGCGGTTTGAATGAACACACATTTCTTGGTAGAATCATGCAGGACTGAAATTTTTGATGTTTTTCTACTCCTCTCATGAGCCCAAACAAGTCTCTAAAAGCATGAGTTTGCAACTACTTTACTTTTGGAGAAAATTCAAAACATTCACTATTCAATAGAGCCCAATAGCAAAAATCAGGTTTTGAATGAAGAATCACATTTCTTGGTAAAATCATGCAGGATTGAAATTTTTGATGGTTTTTTACTCTTCTCAACAGCCCAAACAAGTTTCTAAAAGGATGAGTTTGCAACTACTTTACTTTTGGAGAAAATTCAAAACATTCATTATTCAATAGGGCCCAAACTATCAAAAACCAGCGGTTTCAATGAACACACATTTCTTGGTAGAATCATGCAGGACTGAAATTTTTGATGTTTTTCTACTCCTCTCATGAGCCCAAACAAGTCTCTAAAAGCATGAGTTTGCAACTACTTTACTTTTGGAGAAAATTCAAAACATTCATTATTCAATAGGGCCCAAACTATCAAAAACCAGCGGTTTGAATGAACACACATTTCTTGGTAGAATCATGCAGGACTGAAATTTTTGATGTTTTTCTACTCCTCTCATGAGCCCAAACAAGTCTCTAAAAGCATGAGTTTGCAACTACTTTACTTTTGGAGAAAATTCAAAACATTCATTATTCAATAGAGCCCAATAGCAAAAACCAGCGTTTTGAATGAAGAATCACATTTCTTGGTAGAATCATGCAGGATTGAAATTTTTGATGGTTTTTTACTCCTCTCAACAGCCCAAACAAGTTTCTAAAAGGATGAGTTTGCAACTACTTTACTTTTGGAGAAAATTCAAAACATTCATTATTCAATAGGGCCCAAACTATCAAAAACCAGCCGTTTCAATGAACACACATGTCTTGGTAGAATCATGCAGGACTGAAATTTTTGATGATTTTCTACTCATCTCATGAGCCCAAACAAGTCTCTAAAAGCATGAGTTTGCAACTACTTTACTTTTGGAGAAAATTCAAAACATTCACTATTCAATAGAGCCCAATAGCAAAAATCAGGTTTTGAATGAAGAATCACATTTCTTGGTAAAATCATGCAGGATTGAAATTTTTGATGGTTTTTTACTCCTCTCAACAGCCCAAACAAGTTTCTAAAAGGATGAGTTTGCAACTACTTTACTTTTGGAGAAAATTCAAAACATTCATTATTCAATAGGGCCCAAACTATCAAAAACCAGCGGTTTCAATGAACACACATTTCTTGGTAGAATCACGCAGGACTGAAATTTTTGATGTTTTTCTACTCCTCTCATGAGCCCAAACTAGTCTCTAAAAGCATGAGTTTGCAACTACTTTACTTTTGGAGAAAATTCAAAACATTCACTATTCAATAGAGCCCAATAGCAAAAATCAGGTTTTGAATGAAGAATCACATTTCTTGGTAAAATCATGCAGGATTGAAATTTTTGATGGTTTTTTACTCCTCTCAACAGCCCAAACAAGTTTCTAAAAGGATGAGTTTGCAACTACTTTACTTTTGGAGAAAATTCAAAACATTCATTATTCAATAGGGCCCAAACTATCAAAAACCAGCGGTTTCAATGAACACACATTTCTTGGTAGAATCATGCAGGACTGAAATTTTTGATGTTTTTCTACTCCTCTCATGAGCCCAAACTAGTCTCTAAAAGCATGAGTTTGCAACTACTTTACTTTTGGAGAAAATTCAAAACATTCACTATTCAATAGAGCCCAATAGCAAAAATCAGGTTTTGAATGAAGAATCACATTTCTTGGTAAAATCATGCAGGATTGAAATTTTTGATGGTTTTTTACTCCTCTCAACAGCCCAAACAAGTTTCTAAAAGGATGAGTTTGCAACTACTTTACTTTTGGAGAAAATTCAAAACATTCATTATTCAATAGGGCCCAAACTATCAAAAACCAGCGGTTTGAATGAACACACATTTCTTGGTAGAATCATGCAGGACTGAAATTTTTGATGTTTTTCTACTCCTCTCATGAGAACAAACAAGTCTCTAAAAGCATGAGTTTGCAACTACTTTACTTTTGGAGAAAATTCAAAACATTCATTATTCAATAGGGCCCAAACTATCAAAAACCAGCGGTTTGAATGAACACACATTTCTTGGTAGAATCATGCAGGACTGAAATTTTTGATGTTTTTCTACTCCTCTCATGAGCCCAAACAAGTCTCTAAAAGCATGAGTTTGCAACTACTTTACTTTTGGAGAAAATTCAAAACATTCACTATTCAATAGAGCCCAATAGCAAAAATCAGGTTTTGAATGAAGAATCACATTTCTTGGTAAAATCATGCAGGATTGAAATTTTTGATGTTTTTTTACTCCTCTCAACAGCCCAAACAAGTTTCTAAAAGGATGAGTTTGCAACTACTTTACTTTTGGAGAAAATTTAAAACATTCATTATTCAATAGGGCCCAAACTATCAAAAACCAGCGGTTTCAATGAACACACATTTCTTGGTAGAATCATGCAGGACTGAAATTTTTGATGTTTTTCTACTCCTCTCATGAGCCCAAACAAGTCTCTAAAAGGATGAGTTTGCAACTACTTTACTTTTGGAGAAAATTCAAAACATTCATTATTCAATAGAGCCCAATAGCAAAAACCAGCGTTTTGAATGAAGAATCACATTTCTTGGTAGAATCATGCAGGATTGAAATTTTTGATGGTTTTTTACTCCTCTCAACAGCCCAAACAAGTTTCTAAAAGGATGAGTTTGCAACTACTTTACTTTTGAAGAAAATTCAAAACATTCATTATTCAATAGGGCCCAAACTATCAAAAACCAGCGGTTTCAATGAACACACATTTCTTGGTAGAATCATGCAGGACTGAAATTTTTGATGTTTTTCTACTCCTCTCATGAGCCCAAACAAGTCTCTAAAAGCATGAGTTTGCAACTACTTTACTTTTGGAGAAAATTCAAAACATTCATTATTCAATAGAGCCCAATAGCAAAAACCAGCGTTTTGAATGAAGAATCACATTTCTTGGTAGAATCATGCAGGATTGAAATTTTTGATGGTTTTTTACTCCTCTCAACAGCCCAAACAAGTTTCTAAAAGGATGAGTTTGCAACTACTTTACTTTTGGAGAAAATTCAAAACATTCATTATTCAATAGAGCCCAATAGCAAAAATCAGGTTTTGAATGAAGAATCACATTTCTTGGTAGAATCATGCAGGATTGAAATTTTTGATGGTTTTTTACTCCTCTCAACAGCCCAAACAAGTTTCTAAAAGGATGAGTTTGCAACTACTTTACTTTTGGAGAAAATTTAAAACATTCATTATTCAATAGGGCCCAAACTATCAAAAACCAGCGGTTTCAATGAACACACATTTCTTGGTAGAATCATGCAGGACTGAAATTTTTGATGTTTTTCTACTCCTCTCATGAGCCCAAACAAGTCTCTAAAAGGATGAGTTTGCAACTACTTTACTTTTGGAGAAAATTCAAAACATTCATTATTCAATAGAGCCCAATAGCAAAAACCAGCGTTTTGAATGAAGAATCACATTTCTTGGTAGAATCATGCAGGATTGAAATTTTTGATGGTTTTTTACTCCTCTCAACAGCCCAAACAAGTTTCTAAAAGGATGAGTTTGCAACTACTTTACTTTTGAAGAAAATTCAAAACATTCATTATTCAATAGGGCCCAAACTATCAAAAACCAGCGGTTTCAATGAACACACATTTCTTGGTAGAATCATGCAGGACTGAAATTTTTGATGTTTTTCTACTCCTCTCATGAGCCCAAACAAGTCTCTAAAAGCATGAGTTTGCAACTACTTTACTTTTGGAGAAAATTCAAAACATTCATTATTCAATAGAGCCCAATAGCAAAAACCAGCGTTTTGAATGAAGAATCACATTTCTTGGTAGAATCATGCAGGATTGAAATTTTTGATGGTTTTTTACTCCTCTCAACAGCCCAAACAAGTTTCTAAAAGGATGAGTTTGCAACTACTTTACTTTTGGAGAAAATTCAAAACATTCATTATTCAATAGGGCCCAAACTATCAAAAACCAGCGGTTTGAATGAACACACATTTCTTGGTAGAATCATGCAGGACTGAAATTTTTGATGTTTTTCTACTCCTCTCATGAGAACAAACAAGTCTCTAAAAGCATGAGTTTGCAACTACTTTACTTTTGGAGAAAATTCAAAACATTCATTATTCAATAGGGCCCAAACTATCAAAAACCAGCGGTTTGAATGAACACACATTTCTTGGTAGAATCATGCAGGACTGAAATTTTTGATGTTTTTCTACTCCTCTCATGAGCCCAAACAAGTCTCTAAAAGCATGAGTTTGCAACTACTTTACTTTTGGAGAAAATTCAAAACATTCACTATTCAATAGAGCCCAATAGCAAAAATCAGGTTTTGAATGAAGAATCACATTTCTTGGTAAAATCATGCAGGATTGAAATTTTTGATGTTTTTTTACTCCTCTCAACAGCCCAAACAAGTTTCTAAAAGGATGAGTTTGCAACTACTTTACTTTTGGAGAAAATTTAAAACATTCATTATTCAATAGGGCCCAAACTATCAAAAACCAGCGGTTTCAATGAACACACATTTCTTGGTAGAATCATGCAGGACTGAAATTTTTGATGTTTTTCTACTCCTCTCATGAGCCCAAACAAGTCTCTAAAAGGATGAGTTTGCAACTACTTTACTTTTGGAGAAAATTCAAAACATTCATTATTCAATAGAGCCCAATAGCAAAAACCAGCGTTTTGAATGAAGAATCACATTTCTTGGTAGAATCATGCAGGATTGAAATTTTTGATGGTTTTTTACTCCTCTCAACAGCCCAAACAAGTTTCTAAAAGGATGAGTTTGCAACTACTTTACTTTTGAAGAAAATTCAAAACATTCATTATTCAATAGGGCCCAAACTATCAAAAACCAGCGGTTTCAATGAACACACATTTCTTGGTAGAATCATGCAGGACTGAAATTTTTGATGTTTTTCTACTCCTCTCATGAGCCCAAACAAGTCTCTAAAAGCATGAGTTTGCAACTACTTTACTTTTGGAGAAAATTCAAAACATTCATTATTCAATAGAGCCCAATAGCAAAAACCAGCGTTTTGAATGAAGAATCACATTTCTTGGTAGAATCATGCAGGATTGAAATTTTTGATGGTTTTTTACTCCTCTCAACAGCCCAAACAAGTTTCTAAAAGGATGAGTTTGCAACTACTTTACTTTTGGAGAAAATTCAAAACATTCATTATTCAATAGAGCCCAATAGCAAAAATCAGGTTTTGAATGAAGAATCACATTTCTTGGTAGAATCATGCAGGATTGAAATTTTTGATGGTTTTTTACTCCTCTCAACAGCCCAAACAAGTTTCTAAAAGGATGAGTTTGCAACTACTTTACTTTTGGAGAAAATTCAAAACATTCATTATTCAATAGGGCCCAAACTATCAAAAACCAGCGGTTTCAATGAACACACATTTCTTGGTAGAATCATGCAGGACTGAAATTTTTGATGTTTTTCTACTCCTCTCATGAGCCCAAACAAGTCTCTAAAAGCATGAGTTTGCAACTACTTTACTTCTGGAGAAAATTCAAAACATTCATTATTCAATAGAGCCCAATAGCAAAAACCAGCGTTTTGAATGAAGAATCACATTTCTTGGTAGAATCATGCAGGATTGAAATTTTTGATGGTTTTTTACTCCTCTCAACAGCCCAAACAAGTTTCTAAAAGGATGAGTTTGCAACTACTTTACTTTTGGAGAAAATTCAAAACATTCATTATTCAATAGGGCCCAAACTATCAAAAACCAGCGGTTTGAATGAACACACATTTCTTGGTAGAATCATGCAGGACTGAAATTTTTGATGTTTTTCTACTCCTCTCATGAGAACAAACAAGTCTCTAAAAGCATGAGTTTGCAACTACTTTACTTTTGGAGAAAATTCAAAACATTCATTATTCAATAGGGCCCAAACTATCAAAAACCAGCGGTTTGAATGAACACACATTTCTTGGTAGAATCATGCAGGACTGAAATTTTTGATGTTTTTCTACTCCTCTCATGAGCCCAAACAAGTCTCTAAAAGCATGAGTTTGCAACTACTTTACTTTTGGAGAAAATTCAAAACATTCACTATTCAATAGAGCCCAATAGCAAAAATCAGGTTTTGAATGAAGAATCACATTTCTTGGTAAAATCATGCAGGATTGAAATTTTTGATGTTTTTTTACTCCTCTCAACAGCCCAAACAAGTTTCTAAAAGGATGAGTTTGCAACTACTTTACTTTTGGAGAAAATTTAAAACATTCATTATTCAATAGGGCCCAAACTATCAAAAACCAGCGGTTTCAATGAACACACATTTCTTGGTAGAATCATGCAGGACTGAAATTTTTGATGTTTTTCTACTCCTCTCATGAGCCCAAACAAGTCTCTAAAAGCATGAGTTTGCAACTACTTTACTTTTGGAGAAAATTCAAAACATTCATTATTCAATAGAGCCCAATAGCAAAAACCAGCGTTTTGAATGAAGAATCACATTTCTTGGTAGAATCATGCAGGATTGAAATTTTTGATGGTTTTTTACTCCTCTCAACAGCCCAAACAAGTTTCTAAAAGGATGAGTTTGCAACTACTTTACTTTTGGACAAAATTCAAAACATTCATTATTCAATAGGGCCCAAACTATCAAAAACCAGCCGTTTCAATGAACACACGTCTTGGTAGAATCATGCAGGACTGAAATTTTTGATGTTTTTCTACTCATCTCATGAGCCCAAACAAGTCTCTAAAAGCATGAGTTTGCAACTACTTTACTTTTGGAGAAAATTCAAAACATTCACTATTCAATAGAGCCCAATAGCAAAAATCAGGTTTTGAATGAAGAATCACATTTCTTGGTAAAATCATGCAGGATTGAAATTTTTGATGGTTTTTTACTCCTCTCAACAGCCCAAACAAGTTTCTAAAAGCATGAGTTTGCAACTACTTTACTTTTGGAGTAAATTCAAAACATTCATTAACCAATAGGGCCCAAACTATCAAAAACCAGCGGTTTCAATGAACACACATTTCTTGGTAGAATCATGCAGGACTGAAATTTTTGATGTTTTTCTACTCCTCTCATGAGCCCAAACAAGTCTCTAAAAGCATGAGTTTGCAACTACTTTACTTTTGGAGAAAATTCAAAACATTCATTATTCAATAGAGCCCAATAGCAAAAACCAGCGTTTTGAATGAAGAATCACATTTCTTGGTAGAATCATGCAGGATTGAAATTTTTGATGGTTTTTTACTCCTCTCAACAGCCCAAACAAGTTTCTAAAAGGATGAGTTTGCAACTACTTTACTTTTGGAGAAAATTCAAAACATTCATTATTCAATAGGGCCCAAACTATCAAAAACCAGCGGTTTCAATGAACACACATTTCTTGGTAGAATCATGCAGGACTGAAATTTTTGATGTTTTTCTACTCCTCTCATGAGCCCAAACAAGTCTCTAAAAGCATGAGTTTGCAACTACTTTACTTTTGGAGAAAATTCAAAACATTCATTATTCAATAGGGCCCAAACTATCAAAAACCAGCGGTTTGAATGAACACACATTTCTTGGTAGAATCATGCAGGACTGAAATTTTTGATGTTTTTCTACTCCTCTCATGAGCCCAAACAAGTCTCTAAAAGCATGAGTTTGCAACTACTTTACTTTTGGAGAAAATTCAAAACATTCATTATTCAATAGAGCCCAATAGCAAAAACCAGCGTTTTGAATGAAGAATCACATTTCTTGGTAGAATCATGCAGGATTGAAATTTTTGATGGTTTTTTACTCCTCTCAACAGCCCAAACAAGTTTCTAAAAGGATGAGTTTGCAACTACTTTACTTTTGGAGAAAATTCAAAACATTCATTATTCAATAGGGCCCAAACTATCAAAAACCAGCCGTTTCAATGAACACACATGTCTTGGTAGAATCATGCAGGACTGAAATTTTTGATGTTTTTCTACTCATCTCATGAGCCCAAACAAGTCTCTAAAAGCATGAGTTTGCAACTACTTTACTTTTGGAGAAAATTCAAAACATTCACTATTCAATAGAGCCCAATAGCAAAAATCAGGTTTTGAATGAAGAATCACATTTCTTGGTAAAATCATGCAGGATTGAAATTTTTGATGGTTTTTTACTCCTCTCAACAGCCCAAACAAGTTTCTAAAAGGATGAGTTTGCAACTACTTTACTTTTGGAGAAAATTCAAAACATTCATTATTCAATAGGGCCCAAACTATCAAAAACCAGCGGTTTCAATGAACACACATTTCTTGGTAGAATCATGCAGGACTGAAATTTTTGATGTTTTTCTACTCCTCTCATGAGCCCAAACAAGTCTCTAAAAGCATGAGTTTGCAACTACTTTACTTTTGGAGAAAATTCAAAACATTCATTATTCAATAGAGCCCAATAGCAAAAACCAGCGTTTTGAATGAAGAATCACATTTCTTGGTAGAATCATGCAGGATTGAAATTTTTGATGGTTTTTTACTCCTCTCAACAGCCCAAACAAGTTTCTAAAAGGATGATTTTGCAACTACTTTACTTTTGGAGAAAATTCAAAACATTCATTATTCAATAGGGCCCAAACTATCAAAAACCAGCGGTTTCAATGAACACACATTTCTTGGTAGAATCATGCAGGACTGAAATTTTTGATGTTTTTCTACTCCTCTCATGAGCCCAAACAAGTCTCTAAAAGCATGAGTTTGCAACTACTTTACTTTTGGAGAAAATTCAAAACATTCATTATTCAATAGAGCCCAATAGCAAAAACCAGCGTTTTGAATGAAGAATCACATTTCTTGGTAGAATCATGCAGGATTGAAATTTTTGATGGTTTTTTACTCCTCTCAACAGCCCAAACAAGTTTCTAAAAGGATGAGTTTGCAACTACTTTACTTTTGGAGAAAATTCAAAACATTCATTATTCAATAGGGCCCAAACTATCAAAAACCAGCGGTTTCAATGAACACACATTTCTTGGTAGAATCATGCAGGACTGAAATTTTTGATGTTTTTCTACTCCTCTCATGAGCCCAAACAAGTCTCTAAAAGCATGAGTTTGCAACTACTTTACTTTTGGAGAAAATTCAAAACATTCATTATTCAATAGGGCCCAAACTATCAAAAACCAGCGGTTTGAATGAACACACATTTCTTGGTAGAATCATGCAGGACTGAAATTTTTGATGTTTTTCTACTCCTCTCATGAGCCCAAACAAGTCTCTAAAAGCATGAGTTTGCAACTACTTTACTTTTGGAGAAAATTCAAAACATTCACTATTCAATAGAGCCCAATAGCAAAAATCAGGTTTTGAATGAAGAATCACATTTCTTGGTAAAATCATGCAGGATTGAAATTTTTGATGGTTTTTTACTCTTCTCAACAGCCCAAACAAGTTTCTAAAAGGATGAGTTTGCAACTACTTTACTTTTGGAGAAAATTCAAAACATTCATTATTCAATAGGGCCCAAACTATCAAAAACCAGCGGTTTCAATGAACACACATTTCTTGGTAGAATCATGCAGGACTGAAATTTTTGATGTTTTTCTACTCCTCTCATGAGCCCAAACAAGTCTCTAAAAGCATGAGTTTGCAACTACTTTACTTTTGGAGAAAATTCAAAACATTCATTATTCAATAGGGCCCAAACTATCAAAAACCAGCGGTTTGAATGAACACACATTTCTTGGTAGAATCATGCAGGACTGAAATTTTTGATGTTTTTCTACTCCTCTCATGAGCCCAAACAAGTCTCTAAAAGCATGAGTTTGCAACTACTTTACTTTTGGAGAAAATTCAAAACATTCATTATTCAATAGAGCCCAATAGCAAAAACCAGCGTTTTGAATGAAGAATCACATTTCTTGGTAGAATCATGCAGGATTGAAATTTTTGATGGTTTTTTACTCCTCTCAACAGCCCAAACAAGTTTCTAAAAGGATGAGTTTGCAACTACTTTACTTTTGGAGAAAATTCAAAACATTCATTATTCAATAGGGCCCAAACTATCAAAAACCAGCCGTTTCAATGAACACACATGTCTTGGTAGAATCATGCAGGACTGAAATTTTTGATGTTTTTCTACTCATCTCATGAGCCCAAACAAGTCTCTAAAAGCATGAGTTTGCAACTACTTTACTTTTGGAGAAAATTCAAAACATTCACTATTCAATAGAGCCCAATAGCAAAAATCAGGTTTTGAATGAAGAATCACATTTCTTGGTAAAATCATGCAGGATTGAAATTTTTGATGGTTTTTTACTCCTCTCAACAGCCCAAACAAGTTTCTAAAAGGATGAGTTTGCAACTACTTTACTTTTGGAGAAAATTCAAAACATTCATTATTCAATAGGGCCCAAACTATCAAAAACCAGCGGTTTCAATGAACACACATTTCTTGGTAGAATCATGCAGGACTGAAATTTTTGATGTTTTTCTACTCCTCTCATGAGCCCAAACAAGTCTCTAAAAGCATGAGTTTGCAACTACTTTACTTTTGGAGAAAATTCAAAACATTCATTATTCAATAGAGCCCAATAGCAAAAACCAGCGTTTTGAATGAAGAATCACATTTCTTGGTAGAATCATGCAGGATTGAAATTTTTGATGGTTTTTTACTCCTCTCAACAGCCCAAACAAGTTTCTAAAAGGATGATTTTGCAACTACTTTACTTTTGGAGAAAATTCAAAACATTCATTATTCAATAGGGCCCAAACTATCAAAAACCAGCGGTTTCAATGAACACACATTTCTTGGTAGAATCATGCAGGACTGAAATTTTTGATGTTTTTCTACTCCTCTCATGAGCCCAAACAAGTCTCTAAAAGCATGAGTTTGCAACTACTTTACTTTTGGAGAAAATTCAAAACATTCATTATTCAATAGAGCCCAATAGCAAAAACCAGCGTTTTGAATGAAGAATCACATTTCTTGGTAGAATCATGCAGGATTGAAATTTTTGATGGTTTTTTACTCCTCTCAACAGCCCAAACAAGTTTCTAAAAGGATGAGTTTGCAACTACTTTACTTTTGGAGAAAATTCAAAACATTCATTATTCAATAGGGCCCAAACTATCAAAAACCAGCGGTTTCAATGAACACACATTTCTTGGTAGAATCATGCAGGACTGAAATTTTTGATGTTTTTCTACTCCTCTCATGAGCCCAAACAAGTCTCTAAAAGCATGAGTTTGCAACTACTTTACTTTTGGAGAAAATTCAAAACATTCATTATTCAATAGGGCCCAAACTATCAAAAACCAGCGGTTTGAATGAACACACATTTCTTGGTATAATCATGCAGGACTGAAATTTTTGATGTTTTTCTACTCCTCTCATGAGCCCAAACAAGTCTCTAAAAGCATGAGTTTGCAACTACTTTACTTTTGGAGAAAATTCAAAACATTCACTATTCAATAGAGCCCAATAGCAAAAATCAGGTTTTGAATGAAGAATCACATTTCTTGGTAAAATCATGCAGGATTGAAATTTTTGATGGTTTTTTACTCTTCTCAACAGCCCAAACAAGTTTCTAAAAGGATGAGTTTGCAACTACTTTACTTTTGGAGAAAATTCAAAACATTCATTATTCAATAGGGCCCAAACTATCAAAAACCAGCGGTTTCAATGAACACACATTTCTTGGTAGAATCATGCAGGACTGAAATTTTTGATGTTTTTCTACTCCTCTCATGAGCCCAAACAAGTCTCTAAAAGCATGAGTTTGCAACTACTTTACTTTTGGAGAAAATTCAAAACATTCATTATTCAATAGGGCCCAAACTATCAAAAACCAGCGGTTTGAATGAACACACATTTCTTGGTAGAATCATGCAGGACTGAAATTTTTGATGTTTTTCTACTCCTCTCATGAGCCCAAACAAGTCTCTAAAAGCATGAGTTTGCAACTACTTTACTTTTGGAGAAAATTCAAAACATTCATTATTCAATAGAGCCCAATAGCAAAAACCAGCGTTTTGAATGAAGAATCACATTTCTTGGTAGAATCATGCAGGATTGAAATTTTTGATGGTTTTTTACTCCTCTCAACAGCCCAAACAAGTTTCTAAAAGGATGAGTTTGCAACTACTTTACTTTTGGAGAAAATTCAAAACATTCATTATTCAATAGGGCCCAAACTATCAAAAACCAGCCGTTTCAATGAACACACATGTCTTGGTAGAATCATGCAGGACTGAAATTTTTGATGATTTTCTACTCATCTCATGAGCCCAAACAAGTCTCTAAAAGCATGAGTTTGCAACTACTTTACTTTTGGAGAAAATTCAAAACATTCACTATTCAATAGAGCCCAATAGCAAAAATCAGGTTTTGAATGAAGAATCACATTTCTTGGTAAAATCATGCAGGATTGAAATTTTTGATGGTTTTTTACTCCTCTCAACAGCCCAAACAAGTTTCTAAAAGGATGAGTTTGCAACTACTTTACTTTTGGAGAAAATTCAAAACATTCATTATTCAATAGGGCCCAAACTATCAAAAACCAGCGGTTTCAATGAACACACATTTCTTGGTAGAATCATGCAGGACTGAAATTTTTGATGTTTTTCTACTCCTCTCATGAGCCCAAACTAGTCTCTAAAAGCATGAGTTTGCAACTACTTTACTTTTGGAGAAAATTCAAAACATTCACTATTCAATAGAGCCCAATAGCAAAAATCAGGTTTTGAATGAAGAATCACATTTCTTGGTAAAATCATGCAGGATTGAAATTTTTGATGGTTTTTTACTCCTCTCAACAGCCCAAACAAGTTTCTAAAAGGATGAGTTTGCAACTACTTTACTTTTGGAGAAAATTCAAAACATTCATTATTCAATAGGGCCCAAACTATCAAAAACCAGCGGTTTCAATGAACACACATTTCTTGGTAGAATCATGCAGGACTGAAATTTTTGATGTTTTTCTACTCCTCTCATGAGCCCAAACTAGTCTCTAAAAGCATGAGTTTGCAACTACTTTACTTTTGGAGAAAATTCAAAACATTCACTATTCAATAGAGCCCAATAGCAAAAATCAGGTTTTGAATGAAGAATCACATTTCTTGGTAAAATCATGCAGGATTGAAATTTTTGATGGTTTTTTACTCCTCTCAACAGCCCAAACAAGTTTCTAAAAGGATGAGTTTGCAACTACTTTACTTTTGGAGAAAATTCAAAACATTCATTATTCAATAGGGCCCAAACTATCAAAAACCAGCGGTTTGAATGAACACACATTTCTTGGTAGAATCATGCAGGACTGAAATTTTTGATGTTTTTCTACTCCTCTCATGAGAACAAACAAGTCTCTAAAAGCATGAGTTTGCAACTACTTTACTTTTGGAGAAAATTCAAAACATTCATTATTCAATAGGGCCCAAACTATCAAAAACCAGCGGTTTGAATGAACACACATTTCTTGGTAGAATCATGCAGGACTGAAATTTTTGATGTTTTTCTACTCCTCTCATGAGCCCAAACAAGTCTCTAAAAGCATGAGTTTGCAACTACTTTACTTTTGGAGAAAATTCAAAACATTCACTATTCAATAGAGCCCAATAGCAAAAATCAGGTTTTGAATGAAGAATCACATTTCTTGGTAAAATCATGCAGGATTGAAATTTTTGATGTTTTTTTACTCCTCTCAACAGCCCAAACAAGTTTCTAAAAGGATGAGTTTGCAACTACTTTACTTTTGGAGAAAATTTAAAACATTCATTATTCAATAGGGCCCAAACTATCAAAAACCAGCGGTTTCAATGAACACACATTTCTTGGTAGAATCATGCAGGACTGAAATTTTTGATGTTTTTCTACTCCTCTCATGAGCCCAAACAAGTCTCTAAAAGGATGAGTTTGCAACTACTTTACTTTTGGAGAAAATTCAAAACATTCATTATTCAATAGAGCCCAATAGCAAAAACCAGCGTTTTGAATGAAGAATCACATTTCTTGGTAGAATCATGCAGGATTGAAATTTTTGATGGTTTTTTACTCCTCTCAACAGCCCAAACAAGTTTCTAAAAGGATGAGTTTGCAACTACTTTACTTTTGAAGAAAATTCAAAACATTCATTATTCAATAGGGCCCAAACTATCAAAAACCAGCGGTTTCAATGAACACACATTTCTTGGTAGAATCATGCAGGACTGAAATTTTTGATGTTTTTCTACTCCTCTCATGAGCCCAAACAAGTCTCTAAAAGCATGAGTTTGCAACTACTTTACTTTTGGAGAAAATTCAAAACATTCATTATTCAATAGAGCCCAATAGCAAAAACCAGCGTTTTGAATGAAGAATCACATTTCTTGGTAGAATCATGCAGGATTGAAATTTTTGATGGTTTTTTACTCCTCTCAACAGCCCAAACAAGTTTCTAAAAGGATGAGTTTGCAACTACTTTACTTTTGGAGAAAATTCAAAACATTCATTATTCAATAGAGCCCAATAGCAAAAATCAGGTTTTGAATGAAGAATCACATTTCTTGGTAGAATCATGCAGGATTGAAATTTTTGATGGTTTTTTACTCCTCTCAACAGCCCAAACAAGTTTCTAAAAGGATGAGTTTGCAACTACTTTACTTTTGGAGAAAATTCAAAACATTCATTATTCAATAGGGCCCAAACTATCAAAAACCAGCGGTTTCAATGAACACACATTTCTTGGTAGAATCATGCAGGACTGAAATTTTTGATGTTTTTCTACTCCTCTCATGAGCCCAAACAAGTCTCTAAAAGCATGAGTTTGCAACTACTTTACTTCTGGAGAAAATTCAAAACATTCATTATTCAATAGAGCCCAATAGCAAAAACCAGCGTTTTGAATGAAGAATCACATTTCTTGGTAGAATCATGCAGGATTGAAATTTTTGATGGTTTTTTACTCCTCTCAACAGCCCAAACAAGTTTCTAAAAGGATGAGTTTGCAACTACTTTACTTTTGGAGAAAATTCAAAACATTCATTATTCAATAGGGCCCAAACTATCAAAAACCAGCGGTTTGAATGAACACACATTTCTTGGTAGAATCATGCAGGACTGAAATTTTTGATGTTTTTCTACTCCTCTCATGAGAACAAACAAGTCTCTAAAAGCATGAGTTTGCAACTACTTTACTTTTGGAGAAAATTCAAAACATTCATTATTCAATAGGGCCCAAACTATCAAAAACCAGCGGTTTGAATGAACACACATTTCTTGGTAGAATCATGCAGGACTGAAATTTTTGATGTTTTTCTACTCCTCTCATGAGCCCAAACAAGTCTCTAAAAGCATGAGTTTGCAACTACTTTACTTTTGGAGAAAATTCAAAACATTCACTATTCAATAGAGCCCAATAGCAAAAATCAGGTTTTGAATGAAGAATCACATTTCTTGGTAAAATCATGCAGGATTGAAATTTTTGATGTTTTTTTACTCCTCTCAACAGCCCAAACAAGTTTCTAAAAGGATGAGTTTGCAACTACTTTACTTTTGGAGAAAATTTAAAACATTCATTATTCAATAGGGCCCAAACTATCAGCGGTTTCAATGAACACACATTTCTTGGTAGAATCATGCAGGACTGAAATTTTTGATGTTTTTCTACTCCTCTCATGAGCCCAAACAAGTCTCTAAAAGCATGAGTTTGCAACTACTTTACTTTTGGAGAAAATTCAAAACATTCATTATTCAATAGAGCCCAATAGCAAAAACCAGCGTTTTGAATGAAGAATCACATTTCTTGGTAGAATCATGCAGGATTGAAATTTTTGATGGTTTTTTACTCCTCTCAACAGCCCAAACAAGTTTCTAAAAGGATGAGTTTGCAACTACTTTACTTTTGGAGAAAATTCAAAACATTCATTATTCAATAGAGCCCAATAGCAAAAATCAGGTTTTGAATGAAGAATCACATTTCTTGGTAGAATCATGCAGGATTGAAATTTTTGATGGTTTTTTACTCCTCTCAACAGCCCAAACAAGTTTCTAAAAGGATGAGTTTGCAACTACTTTACTTTTGGAGAAAATTCAAAACATTCATTATTCAATAGGGCCCAAACTATCAAAAACCAGCGGTTTCAATGAACACACATTTCTTGGTAGAATCATGCAGGATTGAAATTTTTGATGGTTTTTTACTCCTCTCAACAGCCCAAACAAGTTTCTAAAAGGATGAGTTTGCAACTACTTTACTTTTGGAGAAAATTCAAAACATTCATTATTCAATAGGGCCCAAACTATCAAAAACCAGCGGTTTGAATGAACACACATTTCTTGGTAGAATCATGCAGGACTGAAATTTTTGATGTTTTTCTACTCCTCTCATGAGAACAAACAAGTCTCTAAAAGCATGAGTTTGCAACTACTTTACTTTTGGAGAAAATTCAAAACATTCATTATTCAATAGGGCCCAAACTATCAAAAACCAGCGGTTTGAATGAACACACATTTCTTGGTAGAATCATGCAGGACTGAAATTTTTGATGTTTTTCTACTCCTCTCATGAGCCCAAACAAGTCTCTAAAAGCATGAGTTTGCAACTACTTTACTTTTGGAGAATATTCAAAACATTCACTATTCAATAGAGCCCAATAGCAAAAATCAGGTTTTGAATGAAGAATCACATTTCTTGGTAAAATCATGCAGGATTGAAATTTTTGATGTTTTTTTACTCCTCTCAACAGCCCAAACAAGTTTCTAAAAGGATGAGTTTGCAACTACTTAACTTTTGGAGAAAATTTAAAACATTCATTATTCAATAGGGCCCAAACTATCAAAAACCAGCGGTGTCAATGAACACACATTTCTTGGTAGAATCATGCAGGACTGAAATTTTTGATGTTTTTCTACTCCTCTCATGAGCCCAAACAAGTCTCTAAAAGGATGAGTTTGCAACTACTTTACTTTTGGAGAAAATTCAAAACATTCATTATTCAATAGAGCCCAATAGCAAAAACCAGCGTTTTGAATGAAGAATCACATTTCTTGGTAGAATCATGCAGGATTGAAATTTTTGATGGTTTTTTACTCCTCTCAACAGCCCAAACAAGTTTCTAAAAGGATGAGTTTGCAACTACTTTACTTTTGAAGAAAATTCAAAACATTCATTATTCAATAGGGCCCAAACTATCAAAAACCAGCGGTTTCAATGAACACACATTTCTTGGTAGAATCATGCAGGACTGAAATTTTTGATGTTTTTCTACTCCTCTCATGAGACCAAACAAGTCTCTAAAAGCATGAGTTTGCAACTACTTTACTTTTGGAGAAAATTCAAAACATTCATTATTCAATAGAGCCCAATAGCAAAAACCAGCGTTTTGAATGAAGAATCACATTTCTTGGTAGAATCATGCAGGATTGAAATTTTTGATGGTTTTTTACTCCTCTCAACAGCCCAAACAAGTTTCTAAAAGGATGAGTTTGCAACTACTTTACTTTTGGAGAAAATTCAAAACATTCATTATTCAATAGAGCCCAATAGCAAAAATCAGGTTTTGAATGAAGAATCACATTTCTTGGTAGAATCATGCAGGATTGAAATTTTTGATGGTTTTTTACTCCTCTCAACAGCCCAAACAAGTTTCTAAAAGGATGAGTTTGCAACTACTTTACTTTTGGAGAAAATTCAAAACATTCATTATTCAATAGGGCCCAAACTATCAAAAACCAGCGGTTTCAATGAACACACATTTCTTGGTAGAATCATGCAGGACTGAAATTTTTGATGTTTTTCTACTCCTCTCATGAGCCCAAACAAGTCTCTAAAAGCATGAGTTTGCAACTACTTTACTTCTGGAGAAAATTCAAAACATTCATTATTCAATAGAGCCCAATAGCAAAAACCAGCGTTTTGAATGAAGAATCACATTTCTTGGTAGAATCATGCAGGATTGAAATTTTTGATGGTTTTTTACTCCTCTCAACAGCCCAAACAAGTTTCTAAAAGGATGAGTTTGCAACTACTTTACTTTTGGAGAAAATTCAAAACATTCATTATTCAATAGGGCCCAAACTGTCAAAAACCAGCGGTTTGAATGAACACACATTTCTTGGTAGAATCATGCAGGACTGAAATTTTTGATGTTTTTCTACTCCTCTCATGAGAACAAACAAGTCTCTAAAAGCATGAGTTTGCAACTACTTTACTTTTGGAGAAAATTCAAAACATTCATTATTCAATAGGGCCCAAACTATCAAAAACCAGCGGTTTGAATGAACACACATTTCTTGGTAGAATCATGCAGGACTGAAATTTTTGATGTTTTTCTACTCCTCTCATGAGCCCAAACAAGTCTCTAAAAGCATGAGTTTGCAACTACTTTACTTTTGGAGAAAATTCAAAACATTCACTATTCAATAGAGCCCAATAGCAAAAATCAGGTTTTGAATGAAGAATCACATTTCTTGGTAAAATCATGCAGGATTGAAATTTTTGATGTTTTTTTACTCCTCTCAACAGCCCAAACAAGTTTCTAAAAGGATGAGTTTGCAACTACTTTACTTTTGGAGAAAATTTAAAACATTCATTATTCAATAGGGCCCAAACTATCAAAAACCAGCGGTTTCAATGAACACACATTTCTTGGTAGAATCATGCAGGACTGAAATTTTTGATGTTTTTCTACTCCTCTCATGAGCCCAAACAAGACTCTAAAAGCATGAGTTTGCAACTACTTTACTTTTGGAGAAAATTCAAAACATTCATTATTCAATAGAGCCCAATAGCAAAAACCAGCGTTTTGAATGAAGAATCACATTTCTTGGTAGAATCATGCAGGATTGAAATTTTTGATGGTTTTTTACTCCTCTCAACAGCCCAAACAAGTTTCTAAAAGGATGAGTTTGCAACTACTTTACTTTTGAAGAAAATTCAAAACATTCATTATTCAATAGGGCCCAAACTATCAAAAACCAGCGGTTTCAATGAACACACATTTCTTGGTAGAATCATGCAGGACTGAAATTTTTGATGTTTTTCTACTCCTCTCATGAGCCCAAACAAGTCTCTAAAAGCATGAGTTTGCAACTACTTTACTTTTGGAGAAAATTCAAAACATTCATTATTCAATAGAGCCCAATAGCAAAAACCAGCGTTTTGAATGAAGAATCACATTTCTTGGTAGAATCATGCAGGATTGAAATTTTTGATGGTTTTTTACTCCTCTCAACAGCCCAAACAAGTTTCTAAAAGGATGAGTTTGCAACTACTTTACTTTTGGACAAAATTCAAAACATTCATTATTCAATAGGGCCCAAACTATCAAAAACCAGCCGTTTCAATGAACACACGTCTTGGTAGAATCATGCAGGACTGAAATTTTTGATGTTTTTCTACTCATCTCATGAGCCCAAACAAGTCTCTAAAAGCATGAGTTTGCAACTACTTTACTTTTGGAGAAAATTCAAAACATTCACTATTCAATAGAGCCCAATAGCAAAAATCAGGTTTTGAATGAAGAATCACATTTCTTGGTAAAATCATGCAGGATTGAAATTTTTGATGGTTTTTTACTCCTCTCAACAGCCCAAACAAGTTTCTAAAAGCATGAGTTTGCAACTACTTTACTTTTGGAGTAAATTCAAAACATTCATTAACCAATAGGGCCCAAACTATCAAAAACCAGCGGTTTCAATGAACACACATTTCTTGGTAGAATCATGCAGGACTGAAATTTTTGATGTTTTTCTACTCCTCTCATGAGCCCAAACAAGTCTCTAAAAGCATGAGTTTGCAACTACTTTACTTTTGGAGAAAATTCAAAACATTCATTATTCAATAGAGCCCAATAGCAAAAACCAGCGTTTTGAATGAAGAATCACATTTCTTGGTAGAATCATGCAGGATTGAAATTTTTGATGGTTTTTTACTCCTCTCAACAGCCCAAACAAGTTTCTAAAAGGATGAGTTTGCAACTACTTTACTTTTGGAGAAAATTCAAAACATTCATTATTCAATAGGGCCCAAACTATCAAAAACCAGCGGTTTCAATGAACACACATTTCTTGGTAGAATCATGCAGGACTGAAATTTTTGATGTTTTTCTACTCCTCTCATGAGCCCAAACAAGTCTCTAAAAGCATGAGTTTGCAACTACTTTACTTTTGGAGAAAATTCAAAACATTCATTATTC